>NW_019740665.1:398194-409858 GCF_002891405.2 Cryptotermes secundus
AATAATAATAATAATAATAATAATTTTCGTGCCAAATATATACTGTACCTGGAGAAGCAGGCTGAAGATAACGATACAGAGCACAATTGGCCCCCACTTGGCGATCCCATTGAACCCTGGGGACATGACTTCGAACCTCGATGTCACCAATCGACACAGCTCTTCTACTTCAAGATAATTCGGTTGAAAGTTTAATTGAATGACCACACTCTGTGTTGTGTTGTCCACACTTAAAGTCATTCAGCACTCCGCCTTTAGCGTCGCATTGAATTTTCAATACGCTGAGAACACAGTTTGAGGAAAGGTACGACTGGGGTAATTAGATTCTGTTGTGTTAATATTTTGTTTTAAATTTTAGTAATTATGAAATAATACCCTTTCTTTGTCGCATTTTCCATCTAATATAAATAGCCAGAAATCGGGATATAAATTATTCTGCTGCTACAAAATAAAATATGGAAGAAAATTACCCTCTTGTATTACACAATTATAAAGTAACTCTCCTACGTTGGCCCAAACGAAACGCTGCACTTAACATTTCCTTCAGATATCAGAATTAAAGTAATCTGTGGGCTTATTAAAGTTTTTATTATATTTATGTTGCCGTTCATTATAGATAAATGCAAAAAAAAAAAAACAGAAACGTGATGTAATTTCATTTTAAATTACGCTCCATTATTAAGTAATTCTTCACGGATTCATTTCAAACAGTTTCACTTTTTTCTTCCCTTCTGTGATCACATGCTCGTCTTGAAGATTATGTGAGATTAGCCAGCACATTTAGGTTCACGTTCCTGCTTTCTTTTTTAATTCCGAAGTTTATTGTTATACAAATATGTTTTTTCATCGTTATTAATCATTAAATAAAATGAATAAATTAATTTGGATATAGTTAGTTACTGGATAAAATTTCGGTCAACTTCATTAGATTGAATAAATGAATATAAGATATAATTCAATCCCACGTTTACGTATATCATGTGTACACAGCATTCAATCCAAACGTCCTGTACAAGGATCTGTTAACAGTAAAGTTTCATTATCTATAAGAATCTGTATTTAAGCGCCACATTCAAATATGTGGCCATGAATGTCCTTTAATGCTGTAACTGAGATTAAAACCAGACGAAAAAACCGGAATTGTCACTTTGTTACTGGATTGACTTAGGTGTAAACTGTCAAAATTTGTTACTGCACACGTCGTTCAATTCAATCAACACAGTTTAGCCTTGTAACAAATTATAATTGATGAAATTATAGAAGATTCTTCCCTTCAAACCACTTTCGTTTTATATTCTTTGGTGTGGATATTTCTTGTCTGTCAGTTGAAGAATACGTGATAGACAACCAATTTTTATTTATCGTAAGTCTGAATAGTTAATTTATGAATTTAATTTTCGGTCATTTCATAAATATGCAAATATATTATAAATTTAATATATTTGAGAAATGTAGTATTTTATAATTATTCATGATTTAATGTATTTATTATATTTTTAGGTTGCTTGATTAAAAAGTTCTGATTATAGAGTCTCTTTAACAGATAGTAAAACCATGAGTGAAAATTACTGTCAGATGAAAGTCATCAAGATTGCAGGTTTGAATCTGAAGATGCTGATCTCGGATGTTCCTTCTGTCTGTACGAACTGTTTACATTCACTTAAGCAACTTTGTCACTATACGCACAACATCCAGTACACGTTAGTGAAAAAGTATTTGTTGGCGGTAAAGTTATATTGAATTACTGCGACGGGTTATTGCTATTCAACCCAGTTCTGTATCACAATTTCCGATGTTTTCTATTCTAAGATTTAATATATTAATCTCTTGGCACCGATATTCACCGGAAGTGACGAATCGAGATTATCACATATTCTTGAAGATCACAATCACTTGTTTAATCACTGTTTTTGCATCTAAATTTGAAATATCTTTGACAAAACTCACGACACAATCTGAGCCAGAAGAAAGTACAGTATAAAATATTACATTGTGGAAACTTCTTAAATACGTACGTTGATATATTTCAATAGAAATCTGTGGATTAAAGATGTCATCATGAATGAAGACGTTAAGTAAAAGTCTAAACGCGTGATATTGTTTCTATTACTTCCCGTGCACACGGCTCAAACGACAGATGCACGTGAACTCCACAACAATACCCCGTTGAGTCTTCACAACTGGGGAGCGCCCGAGAGAGTGTGTCCATGTACACGTCTCTCTTATTCATTCTCCTAGACCCCCCCCCGCCCTTTCTAACGCCACTTGTTGAACTCTTTAGTGGATGGGGCTCGGTTTTCGGAAGGAAGGACGACAAGGTGGAGGGGGGAGAGAGAAGAGGGTAGAAGACAGGTAAGTTGTTATGATGGGCTATCAGAAGATGCTTGAAGCTTCCACATTTGGCCTTTTCTTTACGGTACAAGCCAAAGCAACTACACAAAATGACTGGGTTTTTGGACTTTGTCTATCATCCGGCAATCTAGAAACTAGGAAACATGATGTTCCAGAAACTTGATCTGTTTCCGTCTTCAGGTGGTTAGGAGGATGACACCTACTCTGTTGGGTCCCGTAGAAAGAGCTGCCATCAATCACTGGACAATCACTGCCAAAGTGACTATAGACGGGGTTTGGATTAGTAATCGGATTTATTGGGCACTTACAGAAAGTAATTACTCATAATTACGGCAGTCTCATTTAGTTACACGCTCCAAAGACCACTGTAACTACAGCACATAGAAAGTTTCCTCGGTAGTGGCTTCCATTTCGGACTTTCCCCTTCCTCTTGGTTCCCAAACGACTCCCGGGTTCAGCTACAGCAACTCTCCACTGACTCAATCATCAACAAAATACACTTCCCTCAACTCATCTGACTAATTGCAGAAAGAAAAAGAAGTGTGTGGGGGGAGGGCAGTGAGAGACACTACATTGGGGGGAGGGGTAAGAAACTCTATCTCCGATTTTGAAGGTTCCCAGCCAGTTCCCGCTTGTCCTTCTGGTATAGGTAGAGCATATAATCGGGACTAACTGCAGCTCCCAAATTTTTAAGCTTACATCTCGGCGCGGACCGCACAGAAAACACCGTTCATTATTTCTGTAGTGGTATGGGTAACTTGGTTGAGTAGTAGAGGAAGAGACCAAATTTGTCTTGTCTGCATGTTGTAATAATTGTTATGATAATAACAAACACAAAGTGGGCAAACAGTAATAGAGTCTGCTGCTATTAGCGGACGTGTGGTCGCATCGTCCATCTGTTGCGTCATGGATGTAGGAATATTCTGAGGATTCGCTGTATCTGTTACGAAGAAGAAATACTTTAGGTTTCAGATATATTTCAGGAATAATAGCACACAGCTGCTTTTAGACCGTAATAGGGAACTCAAACTTAAAATAACAAAAACCATACTAAAAATATATTCGATTTTATGTTGTGTTTATTAATAAACATAAATTATCTCACAGAACGCTGTATGTATCTTTTAGAACTATAAACAGAATGTAATATCTTATCACGTGTTCGACTTTAACAACTCGATGACGGAGTTTTCGTCGGCCAGTACCTCAAGTGATAACGGACTTTGGTTCTGCGCGAACGTCATTAAAGTTTTTTGTCATAACCATTATCTCTGTGGGAGATCGAATAATTAGGATAATAAAAAATAATTGAAAAAGTCCGAATTTACATATCTGAATTTTCAAATTCCTTTCTCCCTTTCAATGGTTCGACAGCCCTTTGGACTTTGGCCGCTTTTTTCAGATTCCTAATCCTGTACACTGTCGGCAGGACTCCTTGGATGGGGATCAGCCCGTGGCAAGGTCACTACCTACACACAGAACAACACAAACACAGAATAAACACACACAGATATTAATGCCTTGAGCGAGATTCAAACCAACGACCCCCAGTATTCGAGCGGGCGAAGACGGTTGAAGCCTTAAGTATGCCGCACACCGGGATGCGTCAAGATATGCAACAGTCAAGACACGATGTCTGCGACATGATGCCAAAAAAGAAAAAAAAAAAGGAACACAGTTGAAACGAATGAGATTATGAAACAAGTCGCACACCGGTCTGAATCATGATGCTGACGTCAGCTTCACGCTGATGATTCACGAATGAAGCAAGACTACGTCTTTTGTCTCATGTCTTGACGCTTGTCTTGACGCAGTTGCCCTTTATGTGTAGGAGCCAAAATTGTACAGAAATACATAAAATGAAGCTGATTATTCGGGAGCTGATGCATTTGAATCTTGGCTGTGACACTGGTTACTTTGAATTTGGTTTTTCGTGGTTTTCCTCAATCGCTTCAAAAATATTTTCGATTAATAACTCTATTAGATCAGAACATTTACTCTAAAATCCTATAAAATTCACTGTTCACCAGTTATCATATAATTCGAAGTATGCAGTTTGAGTTACAGGTAGCTTTGTTAAATAGGCAGGTAAATAAATGAAGTTTCAGAAACTCATTTTCCCCACGTAATCAGGTTGGTGTTGGAAAAGTACTCTGTTGGAGCCATTAAGTTGAGCTAATCTACATTCTACCTCCCTTACCACTTAGTCTAACGTCCAGAACTCTCAATTTTTGTTCACGCAGTGTTTTTGTGGCTTTCATATGATTCTCAGAATGGCAGCTATTTCCATAATCAGTACTGTCCAGTTTATTACTTAATGGAGACGCATGTATTTTAAATAATTAGTACGGTCTTCCGTATTTTAATGCTGTTTAGTTCGGAGACATCCTGACATTTCGGTGGAAGATATAGCTTCCATCTTCACGGTTGAAGAGTAAGCCAAGCAGAAACCAGCAGAAGGGGGTTGAGCTTATTCCCTGCTTCCTTGCTTGACTTACTCGAAGATGGGTGTGATACCTTCAACTTGGTTAGCTCTTTTTGACCTGTAGATGGAGGCAGTCTGTCCCTCCAAAACGTCAGTGAAATTCTGATTAAACTCTGTCACATCTCACAAGATGACACTTATCACGCACTGTTGTCAAAATTTCAAATCCAATAAAATATACGCTACGGAGATTTTTATCTTCAGTGCTAAAATGTCGTACAATTTTGTGAAAGTCAACCGACTTTTCGGAGAACATATCGTCCCCATATTCATGGTTTAAAAGTAAGCCGACATAGAAACAATCATGAAGCAGAAAGAAAATATACGTATGAAGAAAGCAGTCTTCTGGGATTTGGCACCGTGTATATGTGGTGTTAACCGACGTTTCGGAGGAACGTATCGCCCCCAACTTCAGGGTTGAAGAAGTATAGGTAAATCTGCAAGCGACAACACCGTGAGACACGGTCAAGCAGACTCACGGTGTTGTCGCTTGCAGATTTACCTATACTTCTTCAACCCTGAAGATGGGGGCGATACGTTCCTCCGAAACGTCGGTTAACACCACATATACACGGTGCCAAATCCCAGAAGACTGCTTTCTTCATAGTCACCGCCGTGAAAGCCTCAAATCTTACAAAATATACGTAGTTTTACGAATACTTGTGCGGCAAGATCTTGAACTACGTGCTGTAGTGTGGCTCCTCCCACGCAGATGGCAGCAGTGTCTAATCCCGTGTTTGTTGCTTTATATTAGTTATCTCGTATGTACCATGAAGGACACAAAAAATATTAACTGACGACAATAATGAGGTTAGTCTGGATGTAAACGCAGAGAAAAGTAAGTATACGTTGCTCTCTCGTCACCCGAATGCAGGGCAAAATCATGACATAAAGCTAGCTAACAGATCTTCCGAAAATTTGAATAGTTCAACTATTTGGGGACACATTAACAAATCAAATTTTTATTCAGGAGGAAATTAAGGGAGATTGAATTCGGGTAATGCCCGTTACCATTCAGTACAGAGTCTTTTTGTCTTCTCGTTTGCTGTCTAAGAACTTAAAAATAATAATATACAAAAGTATAATTTTGCCTGTGGTTTTGTATGCGTGTGAAACTTTGTTTCTGACATTAAGGGAGAAACATAGACTGAGGGTGTGTGAGAACAGGGTGTTGAGAATATTTGGACCGAAGAGGGATGAAGTGACAGGAGGTTGGAGAAAACCTCATACTGAGGAACTTCATAGCTTGTACTCTTCTCAAAGTATAATTAGAATGTTCAAACCAAGAAGGATGGTATGGGCAGGGTATGTAGCATGCGTGTGGAGGAGGAAAAAGAAGAAATGCATATAGGATTTTAGGGGGAAAGCCAGAAGCTAAGGCCCACCAAGAAGACCTAGATGTAGGTGGGAGGATCTTAGACAGGTAGGGTTGGTGGTACGGACTGGATTGATCGCTTAGGATTGCGACCAATGGAGGGCTCTTGTGAACACGGTAATGAACCTTCGGGTTCCGTAAAATATTGAGAAATTCTTGAATGGCTGCGCAACTGGCGACTACTCAAGAAGGGTTCAGCTCCATCTAGTTAGTTATGACAGGTAAAGTGGTTCCTGCACGTAATTAAATAATAACCATGTATTGCAGACGCACGAGGGAGCGGAGTATAGTTCCACACAGTTCTTAACCTCGCTACTAGATGGAGGTAAGTGGCCAACTTCATTCCCCGGCCGCCCTACCCCCGCGGAAAGAACTTCCGGTTTCCATTGGATAGGAGGCTGGAAGAGCCGGTCTGGTCCATGTGGACCTGATAAAAACTTACACTTTTAAATGCAAAATTTGACGATACACAGCCCACGGAATATATCATAATTGCGACAACGTCGACTCGAGTACAAACGTTGGAGGTTAAAAAGTGAACGTAAGATTTACGTGTTTGATATCACTACTTGTAGAAGATCTTCCAGGGGCGACGTCTAGGGACTCAAAAATGCACCCTGTCGCCTCCCTGGAATTCCCTAGCATAATTGCAGCCCAGCTTGTAACAGTTAATTTCTTAGAGTTTTTCGTAACAATGCCGTATTCTGGTAGCCGGAAGATTTATCTCTGTAATATAGGAGACAATTTTCATGTCCCTTCATTTATCACGCCCTGATAATATTTTTAACTGTTTGAGAGAAACTTGCCTGTGACTCATTCATCGGATCTTACTGGTTTCAAGTAACATTGACGACATTGACAGACGCACGGCCTTACGTAACACAGCATGTACCAAGTCATGACGTATAGGTTTGCGCAGGCGCGTGGCCCAGTGCAGCCTCAAATCGATACCCGAACTGGAACGACGTGAAGTGACGAACGCTCTCGCAGTCAAGGGCAGTGTTTGCTAGAAGCGAGAAGCAAGATGAGCAGTAGGGTGATTGAGTCTATGTATGGTCACTGTCTTTTTAATGTAAGTAAGTTACGGATCCACATAATATTAATTGCAATACTTTGCTGTAAGTATATATAATGCTGCTAGTCTTCATTTTCCGTAGATATGGACTAGCTCTATCGATTGGGACCAACTGAGTACGTTCTTTAGCAGAGGATGAAGAGAGATTTTAGTCTCGAAACGTCGTTTTTCATACAAATTAGGAACAGAATGCAAAGAAAGTTAATCATTTTTAGATCTTTTAGATCAGTTTAAATCTTAACCTCAAACACTGTTGATCACAACTCAAAATGCTTTTAAAATTTAAAAAAAACTTCACGCAATCACACTAACAGAGAGAATTATCTCTTCTGCGATATAACGCCATGTAGTCTGTTGAAAGTCAGCCGAAAATTCGGGTTTGCCCTGCTTTCCGCCCACTTCATTCTTGTTTCTTGTTTGACTTATTTCTTCTCCGTGAAGAAGGGATCGATGTGTTCTCCTGAAACGTCGGTTGACCTTCGGTGGACTGCACGACGCTATATCCCAGAGGATTAGAAAATAATTCATAGTGACAGCTGTGAAAATCTGATATGGAACAATCACATTGATTGATGTTTGTAATTATAATTCTGATAAGATATTTATCTTAATTTAACACTTTACAAAATGTCAATAAGGTGTAAAATTCCTGCCACATTGTCTCGGTTACTTTCCATTGTTGAATGGCAAATTTTTGTGGTCACTTATAAAAATTGTGCTGACAATGGTGCAAAAGTCAGTTCACCCACGTACGAGTTTCGAGTTGACACTGTATAAATATCTCTTTTGTCTACTTATCTCGCAAACTATTAAATGTGTGCGTGTGTGGGGGAAGGATGTGTCAGACATAAAAGACAACGTATGTTTCAATTTTCTCTTCAATTCTTGTTCTAGATATCTTTTTATCTCCGATAAACATTTTGGGAAATGTGCCCAGAAATGCGTCTAGGTTCTGATATATGATGCACTTTATTGCTGTTAAGAAACTTAACCAAAATTGTAATATGAAAATGAATTTTAGTTTGAGTTTCCAGTATAACATTTGATGAAAATCCTTTTTTGTGGTTTTTATCCGCTACATGTGGAGATCGCAATGCTAATATACAGCATTTTTTAAGTTCATCAATGGGAGCACACTAAAACTCGAATATGTATTGCAATGTTACAAAAATATTCACAGTTAGATTCAAGTATATAATATTTAACTCAAATTTAATTACGGATTAACTTTACCGCAGTGCTGCCAACTTGAGACGTTTATTTGTAATATTTTCCATTTAGATCATATAAACCTGCGCGTAGAAATGTGTATGCATGTTGTATGTCACAAATAAGCATGACACGAAAACTCTAGGTAAGTGGAGGAAAGTTCCAAGCATCAGGGTGCGGGTGCTTTGCCCCTGAAACCATTTTATAAGACGCTGAATGGGTCCCAGAATCAATGTGCAAGTGACGATGAAGATGAAAATCCTACCCTTGGCCGAAAATCACATCTAGATTTTGCAGGCAGTTGGATGGTCACTATACTGAGATATCCAGGCACCAATTTTCCTGTGTCTCTGAAGGCCTCTTTATACTTTTGACAGTGAATTTACTCAAATTGTTCAATTAATAACGTTTAGAACAGTATTCTCATAAATAGCAAATGTTTATTCTTTGAATCATATTCTATCCGAATCATATAAACGAGCCACCTGCATGATTATTTACGCTCTATTAATTTCGATTTTGTTTTTCTTCTTCTGTCTTGACTTATTAGGCTCTTTGGCCTCTTCAGAATCAATATAATTTATTATTGTAATGCAAAAAAAATATACTGTGGCATATAGACCCATTGCTATGCAGCGGCCCCCGCGCGCAACAGTGGGAATACTATTGGAGGCTATGTTTTCAGTGTGATCCGCTCCAAGGCGGCGTTCAAGTATACGACCGTTCAAGTGACTAGACTGCCGTTGTAGCAGGAGGTACTAAGGATAGGGCATGATATGCTGTACTGAGCCTGGAGTGACACGGGGTCTTGTATATATTGTATATATGTTTAATAACATGTAAATTGTACATACTGACAATAGACTTATTGCTTGTGACTCTGGCAAACGACAGACACGTCCTCTCGTCAGAGAGAGCGCCCCACATCAACAGACCTGGAAATGTCTGACAGTAATAAAGATCTGGTCGTAAGACACAGATGGGTGCTTTGTTCAAAGACAGACTGGCCGACTGACCGTCGGTCGTAACATAACTTTGACTCTGACAGTTCAGTCAGTTGTTGCAGTGCAGTCAGTAGAGGTAGTGAGTGGAATGGAGCGAGTTGGTTGGTGAGTGAGTGAGTTATAGCACTGCTGCGGTTCAGTCCTTGTAAGCCGTTGCTGTTAGAAGCTGGTAGCTCGGGCACGGGGATAGTTCGGGAATCCAGAGTAAGAGAAATGTCCATCGTTGGAAGCCGTTACCAGACAACGACTGGTGAAGACAGCAGATTGAGAAGGCATAGTGCGTCCTGTAGTGAACTGCAGAGTGTGTGAATTAGCGATAGAGCTACAGTTACTTGTAGTTACGATCTGTAAGTGGTCAGTAAATCCAATTACCTTTACTAAGGGCACGCGGTAGCGTAGTTGATTGAGGCACTATGCTACAAGCCGGAAGGTCGCGGGATCGAATCCCGATGAGGTGGATTTTTTCAATTGACCTAATCCTTCCAGCCGCACTATGGCCCTGGGGTCTATTCAACCTCAACCTTTACTTAATTTACTTACTTACAATTGCGTTGAGAATTTCCTGAGCAAAAGAAACGATTTCAGTTGCGTTACCTCTCTCGACTCTTTTCCAGATTATGTGACGACTTGCGTGAACAAATGCGGTGATGTAAGAAGAAACTCCTGCTTACAGTTGCATGAAATTACAGTGTAATGATATTGCTGAGGCATGTAGAAATAATAACTTACATGAAGTACATATTTGTGAGGAAAAGCTGCAGTTATTTGGCCAACATGATTGCAATACTTGATAGATAGCACGCGAAAAAGACAAATCTATCCAAGGCAAGAATAAAATCAGGACATTTTATGGAGGCATGATAACCTTTCATCATACGTATGATGATTTTTGATTGAATTCCAAAGAAATCACACAAACCGACTAAGCATACTTAAAATAGCTCCTTAAACTCGATTTTTATGTTATTTTCTATTTTAAATAGTTTTCTACTTGCAAAACATAAGGGACACGCAGTAGCATAGTTGGTTGAGGCACTATGCTACAAGCCGTAAGGTCGCGGGTTTGATTCCCGATTATGGCTCTGGATTTTTAAATTCGCCTAATCCTTCCAGCCGCACTATGGCCCTGGGGTCAATACGGAGACAGAATTTAGTCCCCGAAACGTTTTGGAGTCCGTCGACAGGGACTAGCTCTATCGATTGGGCCCAACCGAGTAGGTTTTACTTGAAGACGGAGACAGAATCCAGTCTCCGAAACGATTTGGTTTTGAGTCCGTAGATAGGAACTAGCTCTATCGATTGGGCCCAACCGAGTAGGTTTTACCTGAAGACGGAGACAAAATCCAATCTCCGAAACGTTTTGGTTTTGAGTCCGTAGATAGGAACTAGCTATATCGATTGGGCCCAACTGAGTAAGTTTTACCTGAAGATGGAGACAGAATGCAGTCTCCGAAACACTGTATTTTGAAAACTAAACAAAGCGGTTATTAAATAAATTCAAGATGATAGCTAATGTCCAGAAACATAATATTTTTATTGAAATGAGTAGTTTTGTTTATTTATAAATTTATTTATCCTGTCTACTGAAGTTAATATAATTGTAACAGATTTTTCCATGTTGTTTCTAAACATAATATTAGTTGCTCGGCCGTACCAATAAGTACTCTTACATCATAATCCTTAATATACTCATATATACACATAATATATTTCCTAACGATGGTGGAAGCTCTGAAATTGCGCGATTTCGAGTGACAGTAGCAACGAACCTTCGAGCGTTAACAAGTTGCGAGAACTTTGTTGCTAATATGATTAACATAATTATCAGCTAAGCGTAAAATTCCTTTATTGACACGAAGCATCTAATCAGTTGCAGTTATGTTCTATCTTAACGTTTCCCTAATTACGGATACAATGACCGTAAGTTGCTTTTGTTATTTCTACCCTTTTCATGTGTTTACTTTTAGTCTGTGGTCTAATGGTCAGAGTTCCTTGCTACAGATCCAGAGGTCCCGGGTTCAATTCCCGGCGCTACCACATTTTCTGAGAAGTAGTGGGTCTGGAACGGGGTCCACTCAGCCTCGTGAGGATAATTAAGGAGCTGTTTCAAGGAAATAGCGGCTCCGGTCTAGAAAACCGAGCTTAACGCACGTGGGGCTCGGTT
>NW_019740665.1:409899-410746 GCF_002891405.2 Cryptotermes secundus
TAAGCACCAATACCGGTAGGATATAGAGACTGCTAGAAAATCATAGAGGGAAGCACAATGGCCCACTACAGGTCTAAGTGCATGGGGAAACCCACCCTCTCTAATAACTAACTAACTAACTAATTAGTCTGTGGTCTAATAGTCAGAGTTCCTTGCTACAGATCCGGAGGTCCCGGGTTCGATTCCCGGCGCTACCACATTTTCTGAGAAGTAGTGGGTCTGGAACGGGGTCCAATCAGCCTCGTGAGGATAATTGAGGAGCTATTTCAAGGAAATAGCGGCTCCGGTCTAGAAAATCGAGATTAACAGCCGTGGGGATCCGTTGCACTGACCACGCGAAACCCTCTATCCGCAAAAGTTGGTACTAACTTCGCCGACAGGCGGCGGTAACTCGGTCGGTATAGTTCCCTTGCGGGCTACAGGCCACGGAGTTTGTTTTTTGTTTACTTTTAGTCACAAGGCGAAAGAACAATGACAAGAATTAAACAATAAACAGACCGATATAGGCGTAAATACATGTATATTGTATTATGTATATTTACAAGTTATTTTGTGGGCTTCATTACAGTGCTTTTGCTATTGAGATTATATGCCGTCGAAACTGAGCATAATTGAGGAATTCTAAAGCATTTGGAACGGAACGGCCTCGCTAAGTTGAAGTGCTATCCCAGCATTTGCCTGGAGGAACTTCAGTCATTATAACCGATGTCCCTGCAGAGATTCGAATCGAGGACATACAAAATATGACCGTTACCGCTGCGCCAACCCGCCAAGTATTGTGTTCTTTTGGGGTATCACGGATTGGACAAAGTCCGGAAAGTGGTTAATCCCAAGAGATTGTCAAAAC
>NW_019740665.1:410796-433114 GCF_002891405.2 Cryptotermes secundus
GTTTGTTTTTTGTTTACTTTTAGTCACAAGGCGAAAGAACAATGACAAGAATTAAACAATTAACAGCAGATATAGGTGTAAATACATGTATATTGTATTATGTATATTTTACAAGTTATTTTGTGGGCTTCATTACAGCGCTTTTGCTATTGAGATTATATGCCGTCGAAACTGAGCATAGTTGAGGAATGCTAAAGGATTTGGAACGGAACGGCCTTGCTAAGTTGAAGTGCTATCCCAGCATTTGCCTGGAGGAACTTCAGTCATTATAACCGATGTCCCTGCAGAGATTCGAATCGAGGACATACAAAATATGACCGTTACCGCTGCGCCAACCCGCCAAGTATTGTGTTCTTTTGGGGTATCACGCATTGGACAAAGTCCGGAAAGTGGTTAATCCCAAGAGATTGTCAAAACACAATCAGCTTGATAATTTGTCAATTTGTCATCGTTGAGATGTGACGTACACTTTTGTGGCATGTCTGCTGAAAACCAGAATTATGAAATCTAATAAAGGCAGACGTTACTAGGGAATGGCTCTGTAAACACTCCCGTTGCTAGACACTGGCTCATTAGCTGTCACATGATTGCTGCAAACAAGCACGAACGCAGCAATACAAGTAGAATAACGTTTGAAAGCGGTGTTTCCTTGCGGTCCGTGCCGAGGCTATGTAACAAGATGCCAGCTGCCTTAACCAGTCAATCCGAGTCGAGAGTCTAAAGAGGATTGAAGAGAGAGTCTGGAGACAGAGTTGCAGGAGCTGGTAGCTGAGGCCGGGGACAGTTTGGGAACCCAGAGGAAGGGGAACGTTCGCCGTTGGAAGCCACTACCAGGCAACGCAGTGAAGACCGTGACACAGAACACTAGTCTGTGTGTGATAGTAATTAGTAAAGTGTAGTCACGAGTTATTTAAGAGTCCAGTAAATCCGATTACTAATCCAAATCCCGTCTATAATCACTCTAACACGTGGCGATATTACCTGAGAAGTGCACATTCCTTTATCTTGGTTATTAGCAAGCCCATCAGGCTCATGAGAGATAATACTATACAGTATGCGATAAAATATTATCGTCACACAGAACTTTAGTCAAAGGACTTAAGGTCTCTACCCGAACCGGTTTATTTTTTTTTTCCTTGACACTACAGCCCCAGTGGGCCTAGGCCTACCTCCATGAACGTCTCCGTTCACGAACCGGTTTATTACCTTAAATATTATCGTGACCGCTTTCACCTGAGTCACTCTAACATCCCATCATGCGACGCTCTATAATCTGAGACACTGACGCCATAATTAAATAAAATACGTATGTATTTGAGAACAGGGTGCTGAGGAGAATATCTGGACCGAAGAGAGATGAATGAAAGAAGGTTGGAGAAAACTGCATAACGAGAAGCTTCTTAACTTGTACTCTTCTCCAAGTATGCTTAGAATTATTAGACAATATTAAAATATATCTTATAGAGATAGGATGAGACGGTATGGATTGGATTGATCTCGCTCAGGATAGGGACCAATTGAGGGCTCTTGTGAACACGGTAATGAACCTTCGGGTTCCATAAAATGCTCGGAAATTCTTGAGTAGCTGCAGATTTGGCTTCTCCTCAAGAAGGGCTCAGCTCCATGAGTAAGTAAGTAAGTAAGTAAGTAAGTAAGTAACTATCGTGACTGGGATTTTTCACAGTTTTCTTCAGTGCTTAGAGGTGAATTCCGGGATGTATGTGTGTATGTATGTAAGAGGGGTGGGCCATAATAAACCGGCCCTTGCACCTTCAATGATCTATTGTGCTTCCCCTTTTGATTTTATTCCTACACTTCGGATGAAATGTAGGACCTAGTTGTAATTGTAATCATTTTGTCCCATAAGAAACTGGCCCAGGTGACGAAATCTGAAATAAGCTATGGCCTCACAATCACATAGGATATGTGTGGCTGATTGAACCTCTTCTAGGCACCTTCCAGAAGTGAGGTCATTTCAATCCCAGTTTGAAAAGGTGTCCTTTTAGGTGACAGTGTCCTGTGAACAGTCCTGTCACCTTAATTGTCCTCTATTTAGCTTCAACAGATCCTTCGGTCTTCTGGCAGAGGACCCTGGTATAAATCCCTTTGCCTGTTTGAGTCCAATTATGGCTTCCCAGTGTTTTATTGTGATGAATTCCGATATATTCCTTTGAACTTAGCCGTGACCTCTTCCTCCTACATTCCTTCCAGCTGACTGGTCAGAATCGTCCTACCATCTGACGCTATATAAACTTAGTTCCTGATCACGCGGCTACATAAATACGTCTTGGTGACAGAGTAAGGAAATATTTTTGGCCGTGCCTCGAGCCCACGTCAGGTCACGTGGGATTTGTGGTGGACAAAGTGGCACTGGGGCAGGTTTTCTTCGATTTCTTCGGTTTCCCCTGCTAATTCTCATTCCACCGTTTGCTCCACACTCATCATTTATCGTCCGGGACTGGTACATTAGGCCAGTGAGTGACCGACGTACCAAGTCTCACCCCATCCCAAGAAAGTAAAAAAAAAAAATATATATATATATATTTTAATAGTATCTGTCTGAAGATGTTGAATTTAGATGGATTTAAATTTGTTCTAAGGACAGCAAAGAACGGATTCCCTCAGCATGGATTTCCTTATATATTTGTACAACTCAGTGATCATGTGATGTTCTGCACGTGTTTTTTTTTCCAAATTCAAATGTTTGTTTTCTTGTGTTTGGAATTTTGAAGTGATTCATGGCACGTAACATTCTTGGAGCGAAAGGTGAACGTAAGGAACAGCAATTATCACGTTGGCGTTGATCCAGAGAGAGAGAGAGAGAGAGTGAATGGCTTACTGAGACCACGCTAAGGTTGTGTAATTTTTGCTTGGTGCTACAAATCCTGTACATCTATGGTCCCGCAGAAAGAAGAGCACTTCGTGTTAGTCTTATTAACTTCGGTATCACAAATCATCCAATGTAAACAAGTTTAATATAAACAGCCAAATATTTGTATGGCCTTACATGTTTTGGCCCTCCGGAACCATCTTCACAGGCTCGGCACTAAGAAGAACTTGCTTCTCCTTAGTATAATCATACGTAATAAGCCATAATGTATGTTCAAATTGTCGATTTTTAAATATTATCAATAAATAAGAAGTTTTGGGGCAAACTAATTCTTACTTTCCTTGATAAGACACGGGCCGTACAAAAAACGACTCGTTCAACAATTCTTCAATTGTTGCCTGTGTATTCTTTGCCGCGGTAACGTTTTTGCCGATCCATTTCCTAACAATGAGAGCAGGGATACACATATAGACACACAGACTTGCGAGTATAGGAGGGATTTATGAAGTACACAGTTGGTATGGGTTCAGGTGCCATGATATATATACCGAGTTTCATAAATATTGGTTCAGGCATTCAGAAGTTTATGGGGGGGATACACAGAGATACAGACAGCATGGAGATAACATAAGCCATATTTCATTTTTTTTCAAAATAAGGAAAAATGGGTTAAAAAGGTATCTTGTTGTCTGTTGCATCATCCGATTCATGCGCCCTTGAAGATAGCCCCAAGGACAGAAACGTGCAAAGCTGTATATAAATAAACAATCAAGTTCCTTCCGTCAAATGTGACACTTTTTTAAGTTTTCCACCTCGTCACCACCTGCCTTACATGTTTCGGCTCACCACGGAGCCATCATCAGAGGCATTTATAGTAGAAAAGGAAATCACCAACACACAAAACTTCACTTTGTCAAAGATAGCCACGTTCCAGTTAATTAAAATAATTACAAATAGTTAAAATTACCCAGAGCGTCGGTTCACTAAAAGTTTTTCACATGTAAGGCAGGTGGTGACGAGGTGGAAAACTTAAAAAAGTGTCACATTTGACGGAAGGAACTTGATTGTTAATTTGTTAGTGTGACGGACCAGAATGAAAGACCTTAAACTGTATATAAATATTAAACTGTTTGTATGAAATTTGTTTACACTAGATAGTTTGCCATCCAGAAGCTAATGCGTAGCGACCAAGATGCCTCACTATAAAATGTCGTATTCCTTTTTGTTCACTTCTTAAATGCGACCGGAAGTTGAACTGAAATGAGAGTCGAAATTGCAGTTCGTATCTTTAATGGCATATTTTTATTGCCCTGTGAGCATCACTTATATTTTAATTTAAAGGTAAAACTATCCCTGTAACAAGCCATGGATGTCCATTGGTTTATGAGACGTCGAGGATCTCACATTTTCTAGAAAATCGGCCCACAGATGGCGGTGAGGTTGTCAGCCTTACGCACATGCTACACTTTACCCTCAAGAAGATTCCTGGTAGTAATTGCTTTCAGAGGCTGAGTCGACCCCGGGACCATAGTGCGGCTGCAAGAATTATCTAGAAAATGTGTGAGCCTCGACGTCTCACAGCCCTATGGGCCTCAGCGGCCTTTTACAGGGACAGCTTTACCCTTACTACCTTTCACATTTTGATTCAACTCATTAAACTGCGATATTTGCCTAGGTTAATTTCATTACACCTTCTAGATAGTTCTTGGGACTTCATATACGGAATTAAGAAGCCCGTGTATAATTAGACCACGACCTGAATTTATCCAAGAACCTAGGTTCATTCCCCTGCAAGAGCAAATGATTTTTCTCTTGAAGAATGCCATCTGGAGCCACCTGCTCACGCTGGTTCCTTGCTCGTGGATTTTACTACCTTGAAGATGGAGGCGATATGTTCCTCCGAAACGTCGGTTCACACAAGATCTACACGGCTCCACATCCCAGAAAACGGCATTCTTCATAGTCACCGTCGTGAAAACCTCAAATCGATTTGTCTCTTGTTTACAGATTACAGGCCTTTTACCAGGTGATGAAGTCAGAACGCTCATCTTCATTTGTTTTTGACGAAGTTAAGTGCAGCTACACTTCTGGTCCCCCAACATGTTCATGAAACTTCCGTTAATCCTTTGAAGCCCAGTGCTTTAACACGCACTCTGACACTGCAGGGTTCCGAAAGGACATCCTAGGCATTTAACAAGCAGCAACAAAACAGAATCAACCACAAGATATAATAAAAAGAAGAAATAGTATCTAAACATCTGTGTTTTAACGCGTTTTATCATTATGACTCTAAAATGTAGTATATGAGATCCTTGACATTATGAAGTTCTCTTTATTGTCAAGCCTCTGAACATGGCGTCGAAGGGCTGCAACATGTAAGGCCACATAAATAATTTAATTATTTACAACAAATTCCTTTACACTGGATGGCTTGTCATTCCAAGATACCAATGAGCAAGTCATGATCTGTTCTATCAACTTCGACCCATGCGCATTCTTCAAAATACTCTTAAGTCCAAATTAATTCCGATACCAGAAACAGCAATTAAGACTCCTCCACCAAGTAATTTTGTGTCATAGATAATAATAATTTTAGGTTGTCGCAGAGATGGTTGTGGAAATTTATTTCATGTGCGATATAAGTCTGTGAAGCTGTGCTTGCTTCCTGTTTCATGCTTGGGTTATTCTTCCACTCTGAAGATGGAAGCGATATCTTCAAGCGAAATGTCAGTTGTTTTGAGACGGAATACACGGTGTTATATCCCATAATTTGTAACTCTTATAAATAACAATAGCGATAATAAGTAACCGTTATTAAAATATGAATGGAATTATGTTGCAGGCTGAGGAAAAAAGTGCTTAATGTTGAGAACCAAGACGGAAATCAAGGTTGGTGGCGTAACGCTTGCCTCTGCAATGATCAGGGACATCACTGCAATATCGCCAACCGTTCGTGAGTAAAAGACGCCAGAAGCCGACGAGGCGAATAGCAGCTGCTCTGTTACCCCTCAAGTGTCACAGGTAATCATGAAATATTCTACATCTACTGCGGACGCTGTTTCCAACGGAGTTACACCAGAAACTATAACAGCATCAGTATCAAACGAGGAGTATATACAGAATATTCCAGATGTGTATAACGAAAATACTTCAAGAGACATGTGTGTGCCTTTGCCTGAAGTTGGAAGGTCTGACGAACCTGTTAGAAGTGACGTAAATAACTCTGTGATACAGTCAAATTGCAATATTTCAGAAATAAGAAACAAAGCTCCCAGTGACAAAAATGGAAATGACGATTCAATTATGCAAACAGTTGAATCAAATGTTATGTCGAACGCTGTTACACTGAATGTTTCAAGAACTGTGTCAGAAGGAAGTATCTGTGTAATTGATTCAGAGCGACAAAATGAGTTTGAAGTGACTGCTGCTGGAAGTAAGTCAAAAGAAAATGCTCCTAGTGCCAGAGCGGAAGATGAATCATTAATTAATCAATCATCGTTAGCATCTTCCAGCACAGAAATTGACAAGAATGTACAGTCTGAAGACAGAGTTTATAAAAGATCGGAATGCTCTCCGAGAAGACTCAGCCAAGAGATTAAAAATGCTGACGTCATAGAAGAATCAGCAAAATCTGTTGTAGATTCAGAATATTCGAAAACAGAAAAGAATTATTTTAATTCTGACGGTACTAAAACTAATTCGGTATTGCCTGAATATTTGAATGTGCTCTTGGAGGGTATGGATGTTTGTGGGGATTCCCGATGTCCTGTGGACTCAAAGCCAGAGTGGGTTGACTTGGGTAAATTTCGTACAGGTCAACGTATTGCCATGAAGTATCTATTTGGTCTTGTGCTGGCCGAAATGCTTTCTCTCATGATGATCTTAAGTTATCCAAACGGCCTTCAGCCACTTATCTTCACAGGAAAATCTAATACTCCGTTCAAATCATTCAAGAGATACTTGTCCACAGTGATACGAGTTAGATCGTGGTATTCGGAAGACATCTGGGAACCTGGAACAGAGGGTCACAAGAATATTAAGGCAGTTAGAGCGATGCATGAAACAGTCAGACAGGAATTGCATAAAACTAAACCGGACGAATTCCTTAAGAGATCAACATTAACAGGGAATTGCAAGTTTGTATGCAAAGAAGCGGCGATTTGGAGTCCTCTTCATGAAAGGATACGAGAAGACTTCCAGAGATCGTGTTTATATCCTTCCCCTGAGCAGCGTCCATTTCTTACTTCCAAGGCCAATCCTGTTTTTGTGAATCAGATGGACATGGCCTTAACTCAATTTGGATTCGTGGGGCTCTTCGTTCTGTTCCCTGGTAAATTTGGGGCCCACGGCATATGTGACGAGGAATTGGATTCTTTTGTTCACCTATGGCGTTGTCTGGGATACGTATTGGGTTTGGAAGACAGGTACAATCTTTGTAACGGTGATTTAGAAACAGTTCGACAGAGAAGTCGCGATATAATTCATTTCTGGATGAAACCTAATTTACGTGATGTATCTCGTGACTGGGAACACATGACACGTTGTGTAGTAGAAGGAATTAACTACTACATTCCTGGAATCACATTTGAAACTTCGCTTCTCTATTTGTGTGGCATACTGGGCATTTATGCTCCGAGAATTTCAGCAGCACTCACTTTCAAACAAAAGCTGCTTTATCAGTTTATGACATTTACGTTTTGTGTCCTGCTTCGTCTTCCAGGCGCCCCTTCCTTCTTCAATTGGTTAATGAGTTTGGCGGTAAGGTTAGCCCAAGTGGCTTCACCGGAAAAATTAAGGAAGTTTGAGCAGAGAAAATATCCGTATGAGGAAAATGCAACTTGCACAAAACTATAAAAGTCTGACGTCTTTCAGTTTAGGTACAATCTTTGTCTGCCTCTCTCTTTTTCTCTCTCTGTCAATTTTCATGAAGTCTTTCTGGAATAGAACGATTCCATACAAATGGCGAGGTTTTAATTTAACGCAAATGTTGAAAGCA
The DNA here is from genome assembly GCF_002891405.2 of Cryptotermes secundus. NCBI lineage: Eukaryota > Metazoa > Arthropoda > Insecta > Blattodea > Kalotermitidae > Cryptotermes > Cryptotermes secundus. Next base: position 418,623 of record NW_019740665.1, read on the forward strand.
AAACTATCTGTCCCCTACCCGACGCGTTGCGCAGCATCTAAATGCTCCGAAAGAAAAATGTAAGATTTTTTAAACCTATAACCTACTTTCTGAGATTATAATGGCAGAAATTGTCATAATCCTGTAGTATTATTTTTTTTGCTAGCGGGGTGGGACTAAGTCCCTTGCACTGCGGCCACTTATGGCCTATTGTACCAGCCCCAGATGATAGGTGAGGGTGATTGTAGAGCAATTGGTGGAATGAAGATTGGAAGGGGAAACCGAAGTACTCGGAGAAAACCTGCCCAAGCGCCACTTTGTCCGCCAAAAATCCCACTTGACCAGACCCGGGATCGAACCCGGGCTGTCGCGGTGGGAAGCCAGCGACTAACCGCTTGAGCTACGGCGCGGCCAAATCCTGTAGTAACTGTTAAATAATATTACCACGCCTTGACATTGCTAAGGGGTATTTAAGAATGTGAATGCGTTCATGCAGAATAAACTGCACGGCAGTCTTCTTTGTCAGAAATTAGAGGGTATGGCTTATAGAGTGGCGCATCGGACTCTTCTGAAAGTACAGCTCACACCAAGATATAAATATAAAAAGCGCAAAACTTCAACTTAGCCAGCATTCCTAATTTGAATTGTATAATAATTGTTTAATAATGAAGCCCATTAATGGTAGTGGGGTAGATCTCACTTGCGTTGCTTCCAAAATGCGTACTTTGAAATGTTTATTAGTTCTGTCTACAGATTTTTAAAGCGATGAAGATATTTGCTAATTCTTTTGCTTTTCAACTGAGGCTGTAGCGATGTTCCTTCCTGTTACAGAGAAGATAATGAAAAGTTCAGTCCAGTGTGACATACGAGTTTACAACATTTCAGCCCTCATTCACCTTACATGTTTCGATTCAAAAGAATCATCTTCAGAGGCGCACCACTACGATAAGGAAACACTGTCACATAAGATATTTTAACAATATGCACTTTAAATATGACTAATGCTCTCTATATAAATTTTGTTATCACGGTTGGTTTTGACGTTTATCTTAGGCACTCACAATGGCGCTTCTTGAAGTGTAGATTTACTGGTTAATCTGACGGGGGTTTTCCACTGAACGCAATATTGTGTTCACTTTATCATACAGTAGACTCCCAATATATTTAAAATTGTATTAAAATTTCCATGTGAAAAATTATTTATTATATTAAAATATCTTGAGGCGACATTGGGTCATGTCGTTTTCCTCCTGATGGTGGGAAATGTCGTTTATTTCTCTTGATTTTATGTTCTTATTATTAGTAGTGTAGTTAACGTGCGTGCTGTGTAAGGTGAATGAGGGCTGAAGTGTTGTAAACTCGTATGTCACACTGGATTGAACTTTTCATTATCTTCTCTGTAATTAATAGTGTGACGGACCAAAATGAGACAAGTTAAATTCCTTTCTGTTGTTATGAGGTCACGTCTTTTGACTATAACACAATTTCCCTTTAACTCTGGTTTATTCTTACGGCTCCGTTCTTTGTGTCTTGACTGAATTTTTATTTACTTTAGTTTATTTAACGACGCTTTATACTGTTAAAATTATTTAGCATCGAATTGTAGGATACTTAGTAAATAATGAATTAGAGGAAATGTACAAGGAAGTGGTTGTGACCTAATTTACTGCTGTTACGGCAATTGCTTAGAGGGACTGAGGGAAACCATAATAGTAAGATAATGGGAGTCTCTGCTCTTCTGACCGAGATTTGAACCCCCGACCTCCAGAGTACGAACCAAGATTGCTAACACTTTTCAGTACAGTCAAAAGACCAATGAAGAAGAAGGTATTAGAAGAGAGCAGTCTTCTGGGATGTGGCGCCTTGTAGATATTGTGTTAACCGACGTTTTGGAGGAACATATCGCCTCCATCTACAGGGTGGAAGAAAAAAGAAAAAAATCCGCAAGCGAAAATCCGGTGTGAGGAGGTGCAAATAGACTAATCTTATGAAACCTTACAAGGTATTAGAAGGCTGTCAGATCGAAATTAAAGTCGAATCATGGATTTAAATATTGCAGAAATTTCAGATTGAATGTCCTGAAGGGATAGACATTTTTACGTATAGGCGTAGATGGTAAGATAATATTAAAATTAATCTGACGAGAATACAGTGTGAAGTTGTGAACTGAATTTATCTGGCTTATGACAAGTTTAAATGTAAAACCTTATGGTTCAATAGAAGTAGGTAGTTTCTTGATCAGCTGAGAGTGCATCAGCTTTTCAAGAAGAATTCTGCTTCATGTAGTATAATAATTTGCAGAGGTTTGGGGCAATGTAACATATGAGAACTACTTCATGCAATAGTCTACTATTGGTGCTGGTAGCTAGGGGTCTATAGGACGTAGAACCTATTGGTAGTTAAATATACTGCAGTTATATTGAAAATAATATGCAGTACTGAAAAAAAAAGTTATGTACTTTTCATTTCCTGTTCTTAACAGTCAGTAAGAGTCAATATTTCATTTCTTGCAAGTGAGCGTTAATCTGAATTATGTATTATAGTGTCTACATCAGTTTTAGTTTAGACCTGAGAATTACCCATTCTACTTTGAAGTACAAGCTGTATTATGACGTACAAATTAACGTTGAACACGGACGTCAGCAGGAAGGGGAGCTAGCTAGGCAGCTGACCCCCACCACAAAGAATGTTTTAAATATAATTCATTCATCATTCATTCATGTGTAATCTGTCAAGACGACAGGTCCACAGTCTCTTCCAAAACAGTTCCTCCACTTGATGGGATCTAGAGCTTTCTCCTTCAAATGAGAATATCCTCTTCTGTCCCCAGGGTCATCCAGCATCTTCCTACGTCTTCTTCCTCGTCTTCTGGTCATTTCTATCCGCCCCTCTTTCTTTCCTTCAATAACTTCTTTTGGAAGGCAGTTACTGCGTAAGATATGACCAATCCATGCCAGTGTGAACCTCCACAACTCAATGATGATGGGTAAATAAATGTTTAAAAACTGAAACAGAAGTTTGGAAGCAAATATTCTGGCTACCCTCAATTTGAAAAACTAATCCTGCTGTGCCGTGGTGTAGACCCCTATTTTTATATATTCGCGTAATTATTATGGGCTTCCGGAATGTAATTATGATTCAAATTCTATAATAAAGGCCGCGCCATAGCTCAAGCGGTTAGTCGCTGGCTTACCACCAAGGCGGCCCGGGTTCGATCCCGGGTCTGATTAAGTGGGATTTGTGGTGGACAAAGTGGCGATGGAGCAGGTTTTCTCCGAGTACTTCGGTTTCCCCTGCCAATCTTCATTCCACCAAATTCTCCATCATCATAATCACCCGGGGCAGGTACAATAGGCCAATCCGTGGCCGCCGTGCCGAGTGGACCCAGCTGGACTCCACCCCCCACTATGCGAATTAAAAAAATTGTAATAAAGTGTGTATTGATTTTGAACTGAAACAGTTTTTTTCCTTCATATTTAAATGTATAGTATATACATAGTATGTATTGTATATACATGTACATAAATTGCATATACACATACAAATCTCAGATTGTGTTGACAACAAATATTTCTTTACTGTAGTGGAAAATATTTTGTATTTATATGTAACTAATAAAAGGTTATATAGGCTCCACTTTTATATCAGGGGCGATAATGATATCAGAGTGCATACATTTATATAATATTCCAGTCCAGCTACATCTTCCGTATGCTTATCCAAGTCACTGTTTACCAACATTACCATTATCGTCATTACATTTCGGTGCATGATAGTGGAGTTCCAGTGTTTGAAGCAACTTGTTAAGTTTTGTGTGCTCAGTCTGAATACACGTCAGGTTTGTATTAGTGAACCAAGATGCAGTTCTTTTTCCCTCTAAGACGAAAAGTTTTAAGGCATATCCTTTCACCCCCTACAAAATATCGACTTCTCAGATCACAGAATTAATAAATTTTCTCCTGTTTCAAATACAAATTACTTTCGTACCAGATTTTAAGATGAGATCTATCTATGGCTTTACAGCACGTGTGGGCCTTAGCCGCTTTGTCGCTTTCCTATTCTATGCACATTCCTTAAGGGGGCCCGCGGTAGCGTAGTTGGTTGACGCACTATGCTACAAGCCGGAAGGTCGCGGGTTCAAGTTCCGATGAGGTCATTGGATTCTTTCAATTTACCTAATACTTTCAGCCGTACTATGGCCATGGGGTCCACTCAGCCTCTAACAGAAATGAATACCAAGAAATTTCCTGGGGTGTAAAGTGCGGCCGGCGCCTAAGGCTGACAACCTTGCCGCCATCTTTGAGCCGATTGTCTAGATAATGTGGGAGCCTCAACGTCTCACAACCCTATGGGCCTCCGATGCCTGTTACAGGGATAGCTTTATCTTTCTTTTACCTTATACACAATCCATAAGACTTTTTGGATGGGGGGTCAGCCCGTCGCAAGGCTGTTACCTACACATAGAACGACACAAACACAGACATCCATGCTTCGAGAGGGCTTCGAACCCACGAACCCAATATTCTAACGGGTGAAGACGATTCATGACTTAGACAGCGCGATCACTGTGATCAGCTTTAAGATGGTGTCCGAAGCTGCATTATCTTCAGCTACTCTAGGGAATAAAAATGATTCCTAAAATTAATTAAAATGAATCTTGTGCATTGCAATACATGTATATTGGAAGTGGTGCATACTGAGTTTCAACGAAATCCGCCAAGATTCTATAGCCATTTTCGAAAATAGTTTATAGAAATATCCATAAGTGTTATGTCCGTTCGTCTGCCTGGAAGTAACAGCTTCTAAACCATGGAATTTACATCAGTCATTCTCGTGATAAATCTGTATTAAATATTGTATGGATATTTCCATTTTGACACATTCTGGTTCATTTAAACACAATTTACATAAACGTCTACACCGATTATTACGTCTGAAATATACTCGTACTCGTCTTACTGACTTTCCGCTTTCTTAGACACCTTTCTAACTGCTGCCTGTCTTCGTTACGTCATGGCCCATTTCAATGTCAGACACGTGTTTGCTTAACCAGCTAACTATTGCCCATGCAAATGCATGACTAGACGTCTTTCTACATATTTATTATTAGCAACCTGTTATGCATATTATGAGAGGTACCAGTGAGGCCGTCAACACAACAATCAATAAATAAACCAGATATTAACGTATAAAACTCTGTTTTATAACATATTACACAATAATAACTTCCACTACATCAAAAAACAAAAAAACAAACTCCGTGATTTCAGTCCGCAAGCGAAATATACCGACCGAGCGACCGCCTCTTGTCGGCTAAGTTAGTGCCAACTTTAGCGGATAGAGGTGTTGCGTGGTCAGCTCAACGAATCCCCACGGCTTTTAATTTCGGGTTTCTAGAACGGAGCCACTATTTCCTTGAAATAGCTCCTCAGTTATCCTCATGAGGCTGAGTGGACCCCGTTCCAGACCCACTGCTCAGAAAATCTGGTAGCGCCGAGAATTGAACCCGAGACCTCTGGATCTGTAGCCAGGAACTCTGACTAGACCACAGAGGCGGTCATTTCCACTAACTTCAGTCTTCTTACAATAGTCTAAAACTACACCTTAAGCACATAAAGCACACAGGACACACAATGTAAGGACTACAAATCTGGAAATAAACACTTGCAATAAACACCGGCCCTCATTGAAAATGATCAACACACACGTAATAAGAAAACTTTTATAACGCTATATCACATTCTGTGTATTCAGTATGTATCCAATGACGTAAGTAAAAAAAAAAAATCAGACCTACATAAAAATCACATAACAAAAAATACATAGAAATAACAAATACCAAATAAAAAATCTCTCGTTTTTAATTACAGAAAAACCTTACAAAACCACGGCTACAGTTTACGCTTGTAGTGCTCAAGAATTACTTAAACTGACAAATCACCAGATATCCCCAAAGACATTAAATAACCATTTGTATCAAATTACATAATTACAGCACCAGTAATCCATATATATATATATATAAATGTCAACTTCTGCTTTTCGCTTATATTTCACCGATGAACAACGAAACCAACGTAGAAGACAGCCTCCTGTCTGAAAGATATGGAGGTTCAAACGTTTCGGTGTGAAATTGACGAGTGAACCTCAAATGTTAAGAAGGCAGGAAACTATACCTCCACTCCACCATACATCTTCATGGTGTGCTGCTCAGTTAAGCACAGGGACTGCTTTACTTGTACCTAATAAATTTTTAAGCATGATACGTATAATGTAAATACATACATATACATTAATATATATTTTTATGCCTTGTCGCATGGTAATGTGTAATGGTTTACAATATATACTAACATGGTAATATGTAATGGTTTACAATATATATTAACATGGTAATATGTAATGGTTTACAATATATACTAAAATGAGTGACCCAGATAACTAACTTGAAGATTTTACATCCGTTCGTTATGTACCAGCTACTATCTGTTTATTTGTAAAGACAAGACCCAAACCCTAATGTTCGAATTTGCCTCCAGCAAGTCCACAGGGTTACAGTTTTAGTTCTCGCAAACCCCTACAGCTTTTCAGTGCTAATGTGGTGGGTAGCATGGCGGTTGCCTGAGACTTGAAAATTATTTCAAGGGTTTCTCCAAGGTTAAAAAGATTAAGAAGGCTGCGCTAGATTATCACACAATATTCATTTGGCAGCTGTATGACCAATGCAAGCTGGGCCTTGGCCAGCATCCATTGCAGGAAAACAGTGAAAGCTTTCAGCTAGAGTATAACTTACGAGCAACAATAGTATCGAGGGTGAGAATATATGGAGCCTTACTTCCACGTCATGGTGGATTAATTGCATAGAGCCAACCTCAATTATGAACAGAACGCTCTTCTGTGTCATGGTTCCGCGTGGTTCAAAAATGGCCCGATGTTTTGGAGGAACATCATCTCTATATTGTGGCGTCTATGGTTCTGCTTGGCACCTGTTTTTGTGCTGTTTTTCGCATCGCATAGTCTACAACCCTGGAGAAACATTGGGTCTTTTTTCCAATCACGCAGTATTGAACCAGAAGACCGTACGAAGACCGTACTCTCCAACTATGAAACTTTGGATGTAAATAGTTAACAATTTATCACTCTGCACGACACTGAAGTAGGAAGCAGTTTCAGCAACAGGTAAGCTAACCAGCAACCTTCGAAGTATTTCCTACCGATTAGTACAAAAAGCATAGGCACTTGTTAATTTTCCCAAATTATACACGAATATGAAAAGACTTTGTTAAAGGTGTAACCTTACGTCATAAAAATGGCTTGCAGAATTGCTAATATAAGACGTCTAAGGAGCCCAAGGCACAGAATACTATCTCAACCTGACCAATAAGTTACCATGGTATCGATGGATGTAACCGTTGGATCACATTATTGAAAAGGTGCGATTTGATTGGTTGACATTTTCGCCATATATGGCAGGTACATCATACCTCCTAGGTCATGCTAATACCCGGATACAAAATCTGAAATTTGTTGCCAATTGGCGTAAACGTTATCCTCGAAAGCTTTCTGAACTTATATCCGGGCACTAGGATAGTCGAGGAGGTATCACCAGCCCCTACTACACTAGTCGGAAAAGTGGAACATTTTGCCAACTAATATCTTAACGGACTTCCATCGCCATTTTCGTTTACTTAACTGGGCCTTCAAAACTGGCATCCGACATTTTGTTTCCGACCCATTACACCATCGGACGTTGTAGCGTCCAGATATTGAAAATTTAAAAATGCGTCAAACCTCCATTGTGATGCTGATTCAAAATACCCATTTTGATACCGATTGCCGTAACCAGTTCTTTAAAAATCACTGACATTATATCAGGGTACTAGGAGAGTCGAGGAGGTATCAGGTGCCAACTGGTGCTCTAGTTGGCAAAACGATTCATCTTGCCATCCAAGTTCTTTGCGGGATTCAGTCTCCATTTTTGTTCAAGCTATTGGAGGTCCAACATCGGCATTCGACATTTTGTTTCCGAACCATTACGCGATTGGTCGTTGTATCGTCAATAATAGGAACAAAATGGCGATATTATGGAAATCTTTAAATGTACATAACACCTCGGTCATGCTAATACCCGGATACAAAATCTGAATTTTGGTGCCAGTTGGCTTAAACATTAACCGATGCTCTTGTCGGCAAAGTGACTCATCTTGCCAACCAAGTTCTTTGAGGGTTTCAATCGCCATTTTTATTCACGTGATTGGAGGTCCAACACCGGTATTCGCCATTTTGTTCCCGCCCCAATTGCGCGATTGGTCGTTGTCGCGTGAATACTAGAAACAAAATGGCGATATTATGTAAATGCTATAATGCACAACATACCTCCTCGGTCACGCTAATACCCGGATATAAAATCTGAATTTTGTTGCCAATTGGCGTATTATCCTCGAAAATTGTTTGAACTTATATCCGGGCACTAGGATAGGCGAGGAAGTATCAGCGGCCCCTAGTAGGCTAGTCGAGGAAGTGGCATGTCTTGCCATCTAATATCTTTACGAACAACCATCGCCATTTTCAACACTCGATTGGACGTTCAAAACTGGCATCCGCCATTTTGTTTCAGCTCCATTACGCTATTGGGCGCTGTTGTGTTGATATTCAAAAATGTAAATATTCATAATACCTCCATGGTGATGCTGATACCCGGATACAATATATCCATTTTGTTCCGATTGTCATAACCGGTACTTTGAGAAATCACTGAAATTATATACGGGTACTAAGAGAGTCGAGGAGATACCAGGCGCCAACTGGTGCTCTAGTCGGCAAAGTGACTCATCTTGCCAACCCACTTCTTTGAGAGTTTTTCAGTCGCCATTTTTGTTCAAGCGATTCGAGGTCCATTTACCGGCATTCGCCATTTTGTTCCTGCCCACACTGCGCGATTGGTCGTTGTAGCGACAAGACGAGAAACAAAATGGTGATATTATGAAACTCTTTAAAAGTACATTATACCTCTTCAGTCATGCTAATATCCGGATACAAATTCTGAACTATGTTGCCAATTGGCGTAAGACTTTTCTCGGAAACTGTTTGAAATTATATCCGGGCACTAGGATAGTAGAGGAGGTATCAGCAGCCGCTAGTAGGCTAGTCTGAGAAGTGGCACATCTTGCCATTCAATATCTTTACGAATAACCAACGCCAATATCATTTACTAGATTGGACGTTCAAAACTGGCATCCGCCATTTTGTCTCCTCCCCATTTCACTGTTGGACCTGTATTGTCCTGTTCAAAAATTTAAATATTCATTATACCTCCATGGTGATGCTGATACCCGGATTCAAAATATCCATTTTGTTACCGATTGTCGTAACCGGTTTTTTGAGAAATCACTGAAATTAGTCCGGGCACTAGGAAAGTCGTGGACAGGGGGATGAGACTGGGATAGGAGAAGGGAAACACAGTAACGGTTATGGTGTTTAATTATATGCAAATTGGTAAGTATGAATTTTGATTTGATGTGCTTGCGAGACGAAAGTAGACATTTGCGAAAGAAGTTACATCTCCATATTTATCATATTACACGTATTTGTGTATATGAATGTTATGCTTACTACCACAAAAGAGATTAGAAACATAGAATTCTATCAAGCCTAACATTTTTGAGGTTATCATGAACTGTCATCTAAACGATATTTGTTTTATGATATGTTCTGCAACTTTCGGTTTATTCCAAAGATTGTCTGTAGAATGTGAAGGAGTTCTAAGAGTACCGTGATGGTGTTATAATTTTTGTATTGCTTCTTGCAATATAAACATGAAAATAAAAACTTGTGCTGCTTCTAGATGCTTGTCGTCCAGCAAGCAAGGCATCAGAGTCTTCAGCTTTCTAAGGGATCCAGCACGGTATGTCTGTTTTAATTCGTGGTGTAATTACTTTATTATGTTTTGCTTAGTCCAATGAATAAATTACGTTTAGTGCATGTCTGTGTTCAATTTATTCAACATAACCCAAAAATTTAGAATGTGTACCAAGTTTGTAATGTTTACTGAAGAATTATTCCTAGGTTTGAGATTATTTGTTTTACTTTTATGGGCTGTGGTATGGGCAGGAAAAGTTTGAATATCCTGCACTATTGATTCTGCTAGAAGGCTGCACAGTAAATATTTGTGCAGCAAACATTTCCTGGACAGTGATTTCACTACAGCTGAAAGGGTACACCTGAACAGAGTGGCAGTTCCATGTGACTCAGATTCTGCTTCATGGTCACTCCCACGCCCTCCTGTCCATTTCTTGAATATTTTTCCTCACAAAGACTGTACTCGTGTTGTATTTCCTACTACCTACAAGACACTGGTGCCATCCCCTGTAACACATATTCCTGTCCATGCATATGGTCCTTCCACTTCCCTTAAAATGTTTGCAGTGCAACCATTACCAACAGCAGCCACCAACTTTTGCAGTGAAAGAAACCTCGTTTCTCCTAAGCCCTGTAAATGTAAATGCTTCTGATGGGGACTCAGGCATATCAATCATTGCAGCAAGCCACAACACTGTACTGGCTACAGTTAGGGGCCACTGCACTCTATACTATGAATTATGTTCTGTTATGAGAGAAGTGGCTAGCGAGAATAATGAGAGCTAATTTTTGAAGTAATTGTCCCAAGAACCCTGTTGTGATCAAACAAACGTCATTGTCGTCATCATACATTGCTTATGAAACTGTACTTCAATATACAATTTTATTATAAATCTTATTTTACTGTCCTATGTGCAACTCTTTAAGTTTTAAATTTTAAATTTTAAACATAAAGTTAATAAATAGTTTCATATAAGACTGTAAAATGAGATTTATAATAAAATGGAAGAGTGCAACAGAATGCTACAATATAATCTTATCTATATACATGTTATATAGAATATGTCAAATGTTTTAGGGTAATTAAAAATGTTTGAAGAGCAGAACACACTATCAGTAATATGATTCATAAGAGAATATGGTGGTCAAGACTTTGCTATGAGGAGTAATTTAATCAAATATACAAAATTTTTATAATGGCAGTCCCTTTAAAATAAAGTGTATTATTTTGAAATCTGAAGAAGTATGGTAGTCCATCATGTAAGGAAGCCCACTAATTTCCTTTTTAATGTTCTTTCAGGAGGGTGCTGTGGTGAATACCTGGCAACAGCTGTTTGATGATCACCTTGTGAACACATTTGAAGCTATTCATTTGTAGTCTGGTTTGAACAATAATCCAACTGTGGGACAGTTTGTAGATGCCCTGAAGACTAACATCATCAATGCACTTGCCATCAGAGGTCTGTGTGGAACTGTTTGTGAGTTTGATGGTGCTACTGTTGTGGGTAACCTGTAGTCATTGTTCATGGCACCTGAGGCTTCTTCACTAAATCCGTCCACAGGTCATGGCAAGGTAACCATGATGAAGTTCCTGAGTTTCCATGTTACTCAACAAGTACAGAAGGACATGGTTGCTGTAGTTCATGCTGGTGACATTGAAGTGTTCTCAGTAGCCTATGTCAGTGGTTCCATTGCCAGACAAGTGCTTCGTGGTGTCAGCTGTGATCCATGCAAGACATGCCTGACATCTGAAGTGCTGCTATCAGCCAATGTCTTCATATATTTCAAGGAGTGCAGTGATACAGTACAGTCTCTCACATGTCCTGAGACATTGGTGTGGAGACTGTTGGCATGCTGTAACTCTAATGAAATCTATGATGGCAGGCAATTCAATTCATATTGCAGCATATCACAGCTGCCATTAAGAGCACCATTGACTTGGAGTGGATTAGGTGTACTGGTTGTTCACTTCACTACCAACAAATAGTAGATGGTACTGTAAGATGTCTCACAAGAATTTACATTCTTTGGTGGTGTAAGTGAACAAACAGGTTGATAACCGAAGCAGATAGGCAGAGGGCCACAAAGAGGAAGATTAAGCTACTGACACATCAGTAAGTCATTAAGAAAGTAATGCTTCTTCATCTTTGCCTTGTAATATCCTGCCCATACCAGCCCTGGAAATCGGCAGAGAGCAATTATTAAATTACTGGAATAATATATGCCAACTGCTCACATTTGTTCAGTTAGTTTGTTATTTTTGCCACATTACTATGTTTAATATTGAATTTGGAAATATGAGCATGTTTCAACTCATGAGGTTTGTCAGAGTTCTAGAATTATTTTGTTGCTTTTCATATATTATTAAATACAATCATAATCTTGTTAACAAGAGTGTCTTATCAGATTCTCAAGTTTTATTATAGTACTGAAATTAATAACAAATGGAAACCTCCGTATTATTACTCCCTATACACGATTTATAACACATGAGTTATGTTCTGTGTTGCTTTCAAGTATAGGTTGCAAGCAAAGTTATGAAGTTGAATACAAGTATCTCTGATGGAAACAGAGTTTTCCTTCAAGTTTACACACCATCAGCTTTCTTAAACACAAGTATTCTATATATGTTACAGTTCAAATATCCATTGAATTTCAGTAAGGGGGTGTTGAATTGATGTGAATGTAATGTTCTTATTTTACAGGCACCGGTGAGAAACTTTCTCCCGATAAATAATGTTGCAACCTGATATCTTGTAATGCAGAGGTTCTTACACCATTGTGTGTTTTCTGTTTTCGAACTGAATTTGATATCATTTAACTCATGCCCCTCCAAATGGTTTTGAATGAAGTGATATTAAACTCAGTTCAAATACAAAAAACACACAATGGTGTAAGAACCTCTGCATTACAAGAGGCCAGGGTTGCAACATTATTTATCGGGAGAAAGTCTCTCACCAGTGCCTGTAAAATATGAACGTTTCATTTACATCTATTATTATTTCTAGCTATTCGTGTGAACCAGTGATTCTTTGGGAGGGAGCAGTACACAAAGGTTGGTGGAATGCTAGCATGCTTTTTTATAGACAGGTAAGGTGGTATGATAGCATACACACTTACCGACAGAGCTCTCGGCACTGGCGGCAGCTATTTTGTATCAAGAGAGTAGCACCAGGCACTGAGATAGCAGTGATGTTTCATGACGTTTATGACGTCACGGTGGCCATGTTGACCGCCAGTTGCATTGAGTTACCAACCCCTGGTGGTAAGCGTAGTAACTGCTAACCGGTGCTATCTACTATCTATCTATGTTGTCAGAATTAGTTCTGATTCGCTTGTCAGGTTGTCAGTTCTGGACGTTATGGAGGCCAAGGGGCCAGTTAGGTTATGATAAATTCCATTAAGGTTACAGGATTTTAATTAATTAGTAATATATTGTATTAATATTTATGTACGTTGAGGTAGTGTGACGTTACATGTGTGATATGTTTGTAAGTGCCAAGTATTATCATGCAGGAATGATATGCAGCCATAATTTTTTGTGTCATTGCAAGCCACATAGAAGTTTTACATTTTTTGAAATTAAAAGTGGATCAAGTTTGAAATCGTACGTACAGATTCGCATGAAAACCAGAATCTGTTTTTTAATGCTGTTCATGTAATTGTTTCAGGCCTGCGACTCACCAGCAGGAGACCTCAAGTGACTCTTCAGCCATAAGAGGAAGGAGTTGTTGCTGTACGGTCATAATGAGCAAGTTACAACATTTCTCTGACGTCAATTATGCTGTCTTATCATCCATGTATGGCTCTTTCAGATAGCCTTTTCTCTTGCGGCTCTGCCACCAGAATCTCTGCATGTCAAGACTGAAGTGAAAATCTGTGCATGTCAGGACTGAAGTGAAAATCTGGGCATGTCAGGACTGAAGTGAAAATCTGTGAATGTCAAAAATGAAGTGAAAATCTGTGAATGTCAAGACTGAAGTGAAAATCAGGGCATGTCAAGCCTGAAGTGAAAATCTGTGCATGTCAAGACTGAAGTGAAAATCAGTGCATGTAAGACCGAAAGATGACAGGAAAATACTATTAACATATTACAGGAAGAAATGTCAGTTTGATGTGTGTGACCATGTCAGGCTGATACTTATTTGTCCAACAAACTGCCTCTCTTGCTTTACTGTGTTTGCATGTAGGAGTATAATACATATGCATGATATCATCTGACTTTGTGTCTTGCTTTGATGCTGTCTATGTGCAGCATCGGTTACTATTCACTTACTATTCTTTGTTGCCACTACATGTTTCAGCCTAACTGATGGTCATCAGGTGTACAGACTGTTGTGATCACAGAACCTGCTGCTTACTGTGATGCTGTTCTGTTTCTATAAATGTAGAGGCCTCGGATTGCATCTGGTTATGTGGGTTAGTCATTTTTTATTTAGGTGTCCTTGAGCTGCTGGTGTTTGCTTCATGGTTTTGTTTCGCTGTGGCTGTCTTGAATGTTCTTGCTGGGGCGGGAATTTGTTGTGTTGATGGCCAACCACAGCACAACAAATATGACCAGCTCAAGGACACCTAAACAAACAGATGTTTAACCCATATAACCAGATGCAATCCGAGGCCTCTACATAACAGAAACAGAACAGCATTACAGTGAG
>NW_019740665.1:433590-439780 GCF_002891405.2 Cryptotermes secundus
TTTGGACTTTATCCATCGTCCTGGTTTTTAAGATAAATAAAAAACACGACGTTTCGGAAACTGGATCTGTTTCCATCCTCAGGTGAAGGAAAACACCTATTCAGTTGGGTCCCTTAGAAAGAGCTAGCCTCAATCACTGGATTGAGTGATTGAGTGATTGAGGCTAGCTCTTTCTAAGGGACCCAACTGAATAGGTGTTTTCCTTCACCTGAGGATGGAAACAGATCCAGTTTCCGAAACGTCGTGTTTTTTATTTATCTTAAAAACCAGGACGATGGATAAAGTCCAAAATCCCAACATATCAGTGTGTTATACACCATCGTCAGAATCCTATAGTAACTACAAATTCAATTCATGTTTATTTACACGCAAACTTAACAGCACAGAGGCTAGTTAAAAGGTCAGAATGAGTACATAGAAATACACAAAAATAATTAAAAACAAAATACAAAATTTGAGAGTATATATATTGGCAATAAATTGATGATAATTCCAAGAAAAATTAAAGTTAACAGGAGAGAAAAATAAAACAAGACCAATATATGTGCATACACAGGCCGTGCCATAGCTCAAGTGGTTTGTCGCTGGCTTCCCAGCATGGAGGCCCGGGTTCGAGCCAGGGTCTGGTCAAGTGGGATTTGTGGTGGACAGAGTAGTGCTGGGGCAGGTTTTTTTCCCAGTACTTCGGTTTCACCTGCCAGTCTTCATTCTACCAAATTCTCCTCATCATAATCACCCAGGGAAGGCTACAGTAGGCCAATCAGTGGCTGCCATGCCAAGTGGACCCAGTTGGACTCCACCCCCACTAAGCGAATTTAATTTAAATTTTACCTACATACAAACACGTAATATTAGGAGTATTATCAGATATTATTAACAATTTTAGGTTCAGTGTGATTGACAGAAACTGTTCCAATTGCAAATGTGTCAAGATCTTTACCCACGGCGTTGGCAGCACAGGCGCACCGAGCAGAAGGACAGTGTTTATTAGAGGGACAAACACCAAACAATGAGAAGTCCGTAAGATTGCTGGGAGGAACACGAAGGCTAACATTTTCCAAAAGAGAAGTGCAGGATTTAAGACGAAAGACCTGAAGAAAAAGAAAGTGCATCAAGGTGATGTCTCCATTTATGTAAAGAATGTAGACTTAATTTCTCTAAAGCATCAGTATAAGTGTATGGAATATGAGGGAAAAAACGATAAAAAGAGATGGATGCAAACTTCTGCTGGATGTGCTCAAGCTTATTGGCATCAGTCGAGGTGATGGATTTCCAAAGTACCAAGGCATATTCCAACTTGGACCTGACTAAAGTAAAGTATAGTACATACAGACACTCCAGGGAAGGAAGTCTGTAGGTAATGGAGTGAATAAGGCCTAAAAGCTCTATGCATTCAGAAAATATGTAATTAACATGTGTGTGAAAATGTAGCTTTGAATCAAAGAAAACGCCCAGGTCATTAATACTGCTTTTGTGTGAAATGACAGCATGACAAAGCTGATATTCGTAACTCAGAAAATTTAGTATTTTCTGTGACAGAACTGTGTCTATATTCCCACTGTTATATGTTGCCGTTCTCGCAGGCAGCATGCATTTTGATGGAGTGTGATATGGGAGTTCCATAATGAAACCTGTCTAAAGCATTATATCAGCTTCCACTATGGATGATCTAAATCACTTTCATATATGTCTTACAGAAGTGTTAGAAGTTACAAACGTTTGATAAAGTTTTTGTGTATATGTAAAATGGATGCTGTATGCTTGCACCTTACCTCTCTTTTGCTAGTTTTTATCAAATAAAGTACAGCCAATGATATCTCTTTCCCAAAACTCATCCTGTAAACTGTGGCTCTCATATCTACATACAGTATCAGCATGTGACAATTTGGATTAATTGACAGTGGGCTTTTCTAAACACTTGGTAACTTGAAAAACTGTTGTCTTCTTAGATGTGAGGCCATGTAGACTGGTAGAATTTGGATTAATTGACAGTGGGCTTTTCTAAACACTTGGTAACTTGAAAAACTGTTGTCTTCTTAGATGTGAGGCCATGTAGACTGTTAGAATTTGGATTAATTGACAGTGGGCTTTTCTAAACACTTGGTAACTTGAAAAACTGTTGTCTTCTTAGATGTGAGGCCATGTAGACTGGTAGAATTTGGATTAATTNATACATACAGGGAATACACAGTCATGAGTAGATAACAGTTGGTTTTGATTTGACATGGGAGTTAGGTGTAGGAATTGAGAACTGAGAGTTGTGTGTATTGCGTTTGTCGATACTTCTGAATTGCATGGCGACAGTGAGGAGTCTACAGCTGGTACTTGGAATGAAGAGTACAGCATTCTGAGTTGTAGCAATGTGTAGTTCGGAGAGAGCCCTGCGTTTTGGAGGTGACATATTGTTCCTAAACATTGGGCCATCTCCAAACTACACGTTGCTACAACGCAGGACCCTGAACTCCTTATAGATGTTGCCATGAAAACATCAAATCAAACATGGTACTCAGAATGTCTGTGTAAGATACATAAGTTGCTGTCTGATTGCAGAGGTAATTGTAAGTACGTAGGTAAGTCAATAATTATTCGCAATGTAACTATAAATTTTATTTCAATACCAATAGAAAACTTACATTAACATCATTTTTCAACATAGTCCCCTTGCTTTTCAACGCACTTGGTCCATCGTTCTACAAGCTTCCTGATGCCCTCAGAAAAGAAAGTTTTCGGCTAAGCAGCGAGCCACGCATGCACCGCTTCCTTCACTTCTTGGTCCAAGGTGAATCAACAGCCCCTTAATGCCTCTTGGAGTGGACCAAACAAGTGGTAGTCAGAAGGGGCGAGATCAGGACTATACAGAGGATGAGCCATTACATCAGACTTGAGTTTCTGGAGGGTTTCAGCAGTGTGGGCAGCAGTATGTGGACAGGCATTGTTGTGCAACAACACAACACCTTTCGACAGTAGTCCTTGGCGTTTGTTTATGCAACACTGTGAGTTGTTTTGGGACCCATCTTGCACAGACTTTATGAAACCCAAGTCTGTTGTGGATGATTTCGTAGGCAGAACCATGACTAATTTGCAGACGATTTGCCACTTCATCAATAGTCACTTGTGTAACAGAACCATGTCATGTGCACACTCAATGTTATCCTCATTTGTGGCTGTGGATGGTCGCCCGGCTCCTTCCTCATGCTTAAAACTTGTGTGACCAATTTTGAATTTTTCAGTCCATTTGTAGACACTCCGTTGTGGCAAAACACTGTTCTCGTATTGTGCTGATAGTCTTTGATGGATTGCGGCCCCTGATACACCTTCTGACCACGAAAACTGGATCACTGAACGTTGCTCTTCTTTGATGCAAACAGAAAGCGGAGCAGCCATTATTAATTGCAAGGCAGCAACAATGGAACTGACATAGCAACATCAAACCTGCGCAGAAATGACAAGGAAACCACGCATGGCGATGCTGTGCAAAACGACAGTGCTGCCAACAGAAACACAAATATGACTGCATTGCGGATAATTATTGACTTCCCCCTTGTATAAATTGGATAGGAAATGCTGCAGCTTTGGGGGTTGGTGGGGAGATGTTAAGGCATTTTTCTAATTGGTACAGTTAGAAATTTCTTGGCAGCTAATTCCTCAATAATCTGACAAGCCGTAGTGGACAGTTTAGGCATCATATTGATGTAGGATTCTTTAATACAAGTTTATGGAAGTATGACTGGAATAACTTGGCAATGGTAAAGACAGATGGGTTGCAGCATAGTGAAAGCATTATGAATCACTCTGTTGAATTATAACGTAATCCATAGAATGTTTGACAGTTTAGGACTTACACTGTTGCAAGATATTTTACATTCATTGTATCCAAAAATTATATACACTGAAGCAAATATAAACATTCTGATGTATGTATCTATGACACTGCAGCCAACTGGTTCAGCCTTCAGCCTCACCGATACATATTTCTGCTTTACAGCATGCTGTCAGGAGGGACTGGAAGTGAATGACCCCAACTGAGTGCTGATGGCTTTAATACAACCAATAAAGAAATAAAAACAAAGTTGTCCCTGTGCTTAGTGCAGCACTGCTCTCAGAATATGTACAGGGTGCAAATAAAATTAGGTATATGAGAACATACAAAACAACTTCTGCCAGAAGAGGCACATTGTAAATACAGTTAACAAATAATTTGAAAATATTTAAGAATTTTAACGTGTTGGATGAATAACATTAAAAAAATAATTGGATTTGGAGTAAATTCTGGAAATTCTTGTCCTTTTTTAAAACCTACCTTGAATATTTCAGAACACCAAAACATTAAAATTCAGTGGCATTTTGAAAGAATACATGTTGATTGTGTTTATGGAGGTAAGTAAAAATGCTTTCACGTCAACGCATAAAAAGCTGCAGTCACATTCCCTGTGGACATGAACATGGAACCTTGCGAAGGTAAGTTCGCTGCCCCATCCCTGATACCCACACATCTACTGGTTGAATTTGCATATAAAATGATGTGCAGTGAATTTACAACTATCCTCAGAGCCTGACTGTTTGAAGAGCCCACTTTATGATCAGAATAAACAGAATAAATCCTTACAAGACCAGTCATGTTACACGACTCAATATGAATGGTATGTATAAAGCTTAAGACTGGTTGTACCAAACTGTTTATCCTGTACTGAATATAGCAGTCATGACAAACATTCGCTCTGTGGTAAAGCAGTTGGCTTATATGCATGATAACATGTGTTCAAGTCCATGTGGAATGGGAATAGAATGAAGTAACAACTCATCACGGAGGGGTGGGGCCAAGTTAATATACATGAAATCAGTGCTTAATGTACAATTTGCAGGTACAGTAGGAAATGCAAACAAAACTCTGTACTTTTTGTTCCAGTAACCAACAACCTTCAAGAGCACAGCACTGCCGCAGCCTCAAGCTTTTAGCCTGGGATTTGATAGTTTGGCTGCAGATGTGGCTGTATTTCCAAAGAAGGGGATGCAGTAGCCAATCAGCATCAATGGTCAGAGCCAAGTTAATATACATGAATCTAGTGCTAATTGCATGACTCAAAGGTGTTGCAAGAAATGTAAACAAACCCCTAAACTGTCTAAACTTGTAACCTCCAAAAAGTCTTCAAGAGCTCATTTATAGCCACATTTTCGAACTTTTAGATGAGGATTACAGAGCAATGTTGCAGATGAACGTTCATGTGTTAAGAAATTTATGCCGAAATGACTGGTCTGAGGAAGATCATTTATTCTATATGTCTCCTGTGAGGCATCAGCTGACTGGTTGACCACAACCACCTTAATCTGCATTTCCATGTGCAGCAGCCCCCAGGTTCGGTCAAGAGGTTTCATGTAGATACTTTTCTTCCATTACTCTTCTTGGTATTGGGTCTAAACCTGCTTGCTTTCAGTGTAAAGCAGATGAGCCAAGTGGATGAGAACTGACCAGTTGGCTTGCAAAAATGGCTAATTGAAGAAACGAAGTTCATCCTCATACCCTATCAAAGAGATAAATGTTCAACTGTGGCAGTGATGTTTAATCCTCATCAGAAAGTTCACAGCTTTGGCTTGAAATGTGCTCTTGAAGGTTTTAGAGGTTATAATATCAAAACAATCAGGGTTATATATACATATCTTGTATCTTCAAAATATTTGCATTTAGCACTACATTCATGTATTTGTACATAGACTTTGCCACTGACCATTGATGCTTATTGTCTACTGTAACTCATTTTTCGGAAATATGGGAACATTTGCAGCCAGATGCCCAGAGCTGCAACATGTCTTATGTTCTTGAATGTCCTTGAAGGTTATTACATTAAAAATTGCGGGTTTTGCTTACATTTCCTGACGTACCCATAAGTACGGCAACAGGCACAGAATTCATGTGGACTTATGTGCCCCCGCCCCTTAATGTTGGTTGGCTACACAGTCAAAGTTATGGAAGGGGGGGGGGATTCCAATGATAACTCCTTTCCCCCCCCTGGAGGCGTGGTTTCGTTTACTGTACCCGTACATTGTGCAGTAAGCACTTAAGTGGCCCCGCCCCTTAATGCTGATTGGATACTCATCACTCATGGTCGTGTAACTGCCGCATGTTCGTGTTCCTGCCGCGGTGCATCGGAAAGTACCTGGTTTTTGTTTACATTTTGCCGCGGTGCACCGGAAC
>NW_019740665.1:440090-441565 GCF_002891405.2 Cryptotermes secundus
CAATGTAGCTGCCATGAAAGCTTCATATCTTATGTTTAACGCGTGGTTTACACTGTAGTTAAAAGGTAAAGCAGAGAAATTTTATTTCAGATGTACACAGTATTTGTTACATGCCACAGGAAATTGAAAATGTGACTAGCCATATATGAATAGATAGCTTATAGCATTTTTTTAAATGCTATAAAAAAACTGGCACTTTTGATATATCACTGTTAGAGACAGAAGTCATGGCTGCCATACAAATTCTGTGTTACAGGTAGTGATGTGATACAATGGCAAGTGTGCTCTGTACGCAGGACACCACTGGAGGTTAAGCAACAAATATTTAAATGTGGATTCCAATTAAGATTATGAAATTTCCAATTTCAAAATGTGGGATATTTCATTTGGAAGTGTATCTGTCTTCTCCTGGTGACAGAGCTTGTACAAGGGCATGCTGAAAGTAATGACTCCCGATTTCTTTTCCATAACAGCAATTTCATTGAAATAGAAATGGCTACTTTCCTTGAACTTTGTTTCCTATTTTATAGAATTACTTCTCAAACCACTTCTGCAGTCCAGACACACTTGACATATTTCATGTACAGGTATTCGTCAATTAATGCACTAGTTGTGTTCCCAAAAGGAGTCACAGGGGGTGCAATGACACCAGGTAGGCCAACCTTTCTCTTCTCCCTTCCAATTCCTCCTCCACAACTGCATAGCATCCTAATCCCCCCTTCTTCCAAATTCTCTTGATTGGCCGGCAAGCAGTTCATACTAAAGCAAGTGTTACAGGTCTAAATTAATTGACTGCATTAAAGTGGAACATGTTTTGAACTTGAATATACCAAGGACTACCTGTACCTCTGTAAGTATGGCATGACAGAACTCTGTGTCTTGTTGACTGAATTACATTTTCGCCACTGTCTTATGGAGGCATTACTTTTCAGCATACCCTTCCAGGAATAATGTTGCTAATACCAAAGCCCACCAGTGGACACATCATGATCCACAGTCTTATAACCAGTTTTGTCAAGATCTGGTTTGATATCTTCCATCCACCACTTTTGCTTTGCCAAGTGGATGCTTTCCAGCATGTTCCAACAAAAATATTGTATGTATTTATGTTCTTCCATCTCAGCTACAAGTCCTTGATGCAACTTTCCTGACAAAACTGGAAAGCTGTATAATCATCAAGTTCCTTGGTGGGGACCTTGTGTGCTATAACACTGTGTTGCAGTCTGGCTGGCGGACACCAGGGTTCTGGCGAAACACACTATGCTGCAGTCTGATAGGTGGATACTAATGTTTTGGTGGAATGTGTGCCTCCAGCTTTAGGATGACTCCAGATCTCAGACATTTAGATCACGTATGTACAGATGTTTGACCTGTTCCCATTCATGAATAATACACACTGAAGCATCATGTTGTGTTTGCAGTCACAATATTAAATCAGGTCATCCACAAACAGCAGTTTCATTTGGCTGATGATA
>NW_019740665.1:446548-465441 GCF_002891405.2 Cryptotermes secundus
GGGGGGGGAGGTATCCATTGCATTCCTGAAGCTCGAACTCTGGTAGATGTGAAGGCATCATCTGTGAGCAGAAAAATCTGTACACGGATATGACTGAGGACTGAACTCACAACCTTCTGAATGGGTATAACAGCTTAACCCAGGACTTATTTCTTAAGGATCTACTTTAAATGGCTCTGGTGTTGCTCCCAACTCAGTCACCATGTTAATATGGCTGCTGGTAGACAACTGAAAGAACATATGAGTGGCACAATAACAATACAGAGTTTCACATAAATCCATCAGTTGGTTCACACATTACAGTGAGGATGGCATACACAAATGATAAACACGGTGGTCCCATAATCTTCTCTGTTTACACTGAAAAACCACTTCCGCCTTGTAATTTTTTCTTAAATGGCAATTACTGTGGAAACTTTTTCTGCTCTAAAGAATGTACTACCATTGGACAGGCTACCCACCACAGTGCGACCTATCTTAAAAAACTGATATACTATTATCTGTGCTAACCTGAAAGCCTCCTTTGTATTAAGTATGTGTCCATCATAATCTGTGTAGTTGAGTTTAACATTTGGTTTGTAGCCCTCCTTTTCTTTGAAGTCTGAGGTCGGACCACTGTAGCGCTCATTACGTACAAATTTTCATCATCTCTGAAAAAGATAAAGGAATGCTATATATATAATTCCTTAATTAGTCTTCCTTGCTTACTTAGTCCTGTCTTGACCATCATGTACACCTCTCTAATACTCAAGTGGGTCAATCCCGAGAAAAGATAAGACTTGCAATCCAGTTATAGAGGAGATGACAAAGTATTCAAAGCTCAGATATTCTTTAACCTTCAAAATCTCCTACTCTACTCCATAATCAAAGCAAGTGGCCAATCCTTGCGCCCATGACAACTCTCTTCCTTAAGGTCTGCTGCGGAGAAGACTTGACAGCTACAGGACAACTCAGGTGACTCAGTCTGCAAGTTATCCCTGTAGCAGACCGTGGAGGCCCATAGCATTGTGAGACATTAAGGCTCCCACATTTTCTAGACAATTGACTCACAGATGGTGGTGAGGGTGTCAGCCTTACGCACCAGCCGCACTTTACGCCCACGAAAATTCCTGGTACTCATTTCTGTTAAGAGGCTGAGCTGACCCCAGGGCCATAGTGAGGCTGGAAGGATTAGGTAAATTGAAAAAAATTAATGACCTTGTCACGACTTCAACCCACAACCTTCCAACTTGTAGCATAGTGCCTCAACCAACTATCCTACCACTACTAATATTAAACAGTAATGATTAACGTGTTTCTACTAAAACCCCTAACAAAACTGCAGTATACGATTAAATATGGTAGACCATTTATGAAATACTTAAAATATAAACGGACAATTAAAACAAATACTAAAGTGTCAATATCTCTTAATTTGAATAGGCTTATGTGGTACATAAAGAATCTGCTAGTGACTCACAAATCTCAACTTCATTCCAAGCTCCACGTTTGCCTTCTTCTTCCTGAAGTTTCTTCCATTCAATCATTTCCGTCTCAAGTCCTGTAATGTAAATTTTGTACAAGATTAGCAGAACGCAAATGCGCAGTCCAAAAATTACCAATTCATTACTTTGAGATATACTGACACCTGAACTGCTTACCCACCAACCACTATATAAAAAATTACTGCACTGTAAAGTACTGACTACACTGTGTAGGATTTGAGCTGCTGTCAGCAGTGGTTTTGAAGAGTTCTGTCATCTGGAACATAATGCCATGTAGTCTGTCGAAAGTCAACAGACATTTTGGAGACACATGTCACCTCCATCTTCAGGGTTGAAGAATAAACCAAGCAAGAAACCAGCGCTGGCAGGTAACAAAGCCAACCTTCCTACCTGCTTCATGCTGGCTTCTTGTTTCATTTATTCTTTGACCCGGAAGATTCAGGTGACATGTTCCCCTGGAAATTCGGATGATACCCCAGAAGACAATTCTTCTGACTATACTGATCATCTTGAAATGGCTTTGCCAAAATGTGTCTTTTTAATATCACAGTATGTTTCAAAGTTACAGTTCTATTAGAAACAAACTCTCATTCTGCCAAGCAATGTACACCTGCCAAACTAATTCTGACTTTGCAGTGAGAATATTGTGACAATTAACATTCAATTCACTTTGAAAGGGATAAAATTACAAGAACTATTGGTTTTCCATTTTGCCATGTTCTGAGCTATTTATTCATCCCTATTTCAATTTCACATATAATTCCTAGTAGTATCTTTCTACCCTTGTATCATGCACGTGGCACAGGGAGAAAAAAGAAATAAAAGATAAAAAAAGGCTGGATTTGAAATTAGAGGAGATTAAGAAAGGCATCATCTTCTTGGAAGTAACACCCTGTAAGTCCACTGACATTCCTTCAAAATGCTTATGGACTTTACCACATTATATGGCATTTTATTTCAGAAGGACCCACTTGTCAAGAAGAAGAAGAACAAAAAGGTTCTATCATCTCAACTATCACATTCTTATTGTATAACGAGTGCTTTCATTTCTAGGATTTCTGTTGGATGTTTCCAGTTCAGTAATTTATATATCCATTATCATGGAATTCAACTATAATTAAAATATATTCTAACTCTGTTGCAGCTGCAGTAAATAACTATAGATGGGCAATGGATTGTATCTAGTCTCAACACATGCTAAATCAAAGTGCCTTGCCAAATGTACATTTATCTGCGAATGGTTATATTACACTCACAAGTGGTTCCTGAGCGTCCTCATCCCTGCTGCCAGCCAGACCTTAAGTGGGGATGTCACCCAGTGTGCGGCAGAATTCTGCTGTAGCAATCAGCACAATGGAACCGCCTTCTGTGTTTCTCTCAAGTACTGACTCTGCCACCTACAAACATTACAAATCACAAACAGTTAAATTATGTAGGTATACAGCATTCTGTTTTGTAGCATCCATAAATGCAAAGCTGTCTCTATGCTTAATTAGTTCTGCTCCAGATGGAGGTGAGTGGCCAGCTCCATGCCACTCCCACACTCAGGGAAACAGACCCTGGTGCTCATTTGGCAGGAGGCCATAACAGGTCTCAATAACCAAAATACAAGAAAGGATGATAGTATATAAAAAAAAAAGTAAAGCTATCCCTGTAACAGGCCGTGGAGGACCATAGGTCTGCGAGACGTCAAGACTCCCATACTTTCTCGATAATAAGCTCACAGATGGCAGTGAGGATGTCAGCCTTACACGCCGGCTGCCCTTTAACCCCCAAAATTATTCCTGGTACTCATTTCTGTTAGAGGATGACTTGACCCCAGGGTCATAGTGTGACTGGAAGGATTCGGTCAATCTAAAAATCCAATTACCTAATTGGGAATCGAACTCATGACCTTTCAGTTTGTAGCACAGTAAGGAAGGATGACAATATTACTTAAATGTGAGGATATGATTTACTGGTTTGAGGCCCACCACAACAAACTGAGAGAAACAATTTAATAGCCTTCAGGTTAAATTACAATATAGTTTCTCTAGGGTACAATGGTGTTGTAGAGTACAGTAACCAAGATGGGAACATCATAATGAACTTTACTACAAAGTTCTGTGCAACATTTAATAACTGGAGCATATTCAGACAATGCAGGAACTAAACATGGCACAGAATCCTGTAGCTAGGGACAATTTCATCACCTAATACCACCTATCCATAGGGCTGCTCCTGTTCTGTCACAGGGATAAAAAGCAGACACTCAGGTAAGGGGAAGATGGACTTGATTGTTTATCTCTTCTTGTAGCAGTATAATAATATTTTGTTCTGATCTGAGTTATATTTTAAATTTATGACAACGAGTACTCGTTACCTCACGCGTTTCACAACTCATTGACGAAAACTTGAGTGTCATCCCATGCTTCACAGAACGATCTGCCCTTTTGGACATCGATTAAAGTGATGATCGATGGATCGATGGTAATCGATCTCTCGGGAAATGGTTATAGCGGGTTATAGTATGTAGTTATCGCAAAGTTAAGTGGCACGGTTTCGTGGTTGATTGTTGGGAAGTATGGAATTTGATTTGATGTGGTGAATAAGAGCTGACGTTTACTCTTTAAGTTAAATCGCCATGTTACTGTTTATGAAATTAAGTTAGAAATTTATATGTAGTGAAAATTTCCTTTTAAGATATTTCTGTAGGTTATGCATCTTTCGATGTAGCTGAAAGAAGGTGTGTAGAATCTCGAAACTCACCGTGTCCTGTGATTGTGTTATAATATATGTATTGTTTCTTGCAGGATAAATGGGAAAAAAGAAATTTTGCACTTGGCCAGGGTGTTCGTCATCCAGTAGGCAGACAGGTTTGAAACTCTTCAACTTTCCCAGGTATTCAGCACGGTAAGTCTTGTTTAATGCATGATGTAATGGCTTTATTATGTGTTGCTTATCCAACGAGGAAATTAAGTTTAGCTGGTGTATGTATTAAATGCATTAAACTTTACCCCTCAACGTAGCACCAGCACCATGTTTGTAATACTTAGAGATGAATTATTTGAAGGTTTTGAGACAATATGTAATACTCTTACAGGGCTATGGTGTGGGCAGGAAGAGTTGGGATATCCTGCACTAATGATTCTACTAGAATGGTGTATTATAAATTTTTGTGCAGCTGAACAGATTTGCAGTTCCATGTAGCTCAGATTCTGCAGCACAATCACTCCCACAACCTCCTGATCATTACACACCATTTCAGGTAAGCAATCAGTGCTTCTTTTATAAATGCAGTGGCTAATAATGAGGACTAGTTTTCAAAGTTGTTGTCCCTAGAACCCAGTTGTAATCAAACAAACGTCATTGTCATCATTTATCACTATTGAAACTGTATATCAGTATACAGGTCATGGATAATTAAAAAATGTTTGAAAAGCAGAACATGCTGTCAGTAATATGATTTATGAGAGAATGAGGTGGTAAAGACTTTACTATGAGGAGTAAAGTAATCAGTGAAAAAAATTTTTATAGAGGCAGTATGTTGTAAAGTAATATTTGTTATTTCCCAATTGAGTCGATCTCTTCGGCTCATTGGATGTAGTGCCCTCTCTGAGCAGCGGTGGCCGCGACTCCTACCATTTGTTTACCTACATTCCTTACCACTTATCCTTATTCCGTGGCGTATCTTATGTCATCACTCCCCTGCCTTTCCTGATGCGGCCAAGGCACCAGTCTCTTCTGCCTGGAACGTTGTAGCGAACAGACGTGTCGCTCCATAACAAATTCTGTTTAGGCCGGCGCCTTGAAAAGATTTGGTTTGGCAGTAGACTCCAGGCAGGAGGGCCCATCTCCAGGTAATACAAATAATGTTGCTATTCCATTGTTGATTCTTGGAAGAACTCTGTAAGCCGAGAGTCTGTATGTTTTGCTTTTCTTTGTATTGTGTGCCAAGGCGATTTTTTTTGAGATGGAATTATGTAGCATGAGTTTCTTGTAAAAATGTCTTACACGCCGCCTGTGGCACAGAAGGGCGTGGTCTACGAGTTGGGTTAAGAGATCTCGTGCCTGGTTATGCCAAATTACTGTTGTGTTTTCCTTTTGGTACAATTTGTTAATCATTTATTAAATGTTATTTGATTTTATTGTTTACGTCTGTTGTATTTATTTGGTGGATTGAAATAACACGAGAACACCCGTCCCCCCAGCTAGTAGGGTGGGGGCTCACAATGCAAAGAATTATGGTAATCTACCATGTAAGGAAGCACACTAATTTCTTTTGTTTATTGAGGAGGGTGCTGCATTGAATACCTGGCAACAGCTGCACATAATGAGGAGGTTGACAAACTCTTTGAGAGGTTAAATGGTGGAACACCTGTTGACCCTTGAGAGCACTGTGTTGCTCACTAAGCGATAACAGTCCACAGTATAGAGCACTGGTTATCCGCTTCAGCAAGATCAATATCAGGATTCAGTGTGGGTAGAGCCTTTGTGTAATTTATTTAACTATTTTAATATTTTCGTTATTATTCTGTTTTATTATTATTGCAGGTCTACTCTTTGCCCTAATTTATTTTCTTGTTATATTATTATTCTCTCTCTTTATTATGGGTATATTCCTTCTTATTTTTCTCCATATTACTCTGTCCAGTACTGAACTGGTGAACATGAATATAAGATTTCCAATAATCATTGCATTTCCTTAAGATATGTTATTAATTTTGCCAAGTACTGCCATCCAGTGTTGAAATGTAAGATGAGTATCAGATTTCGAATATTCTGTAAGATATTATAAAAGGTTAGTTAATTCCATCTTGTGTGACTGAAGTCACTGATGTCCAGTCACAGTGGACAGACATAATTTACCTTTTATAATATTGTTAGTGTGACGGACCAGGAGGAAACAGATCAAAAGTCTGTAAGATATGTTGTTATCATCATCATCATCATCATCAGTAATCTGTCAAGATGACCGGTCCACAATCTCTTCCAAAACAATTCCTCCACTTAATGCGATCTAGAGCTTTCTCCTTCAAATGACAGTATCCTCTTCTCTCCCCAAGGTCATCCAGCATCTTCTTACGTCTTCTTCCTCGTCTTCTTGTCACTTCTATCCGCCCCTCTATCTTTCCTTCAATAACTTCTTTTAGAAGGCAGTTTCTGCGTAAAACATGACCAATCCAATTAGCCTTCCGTTTTCTTATTTCGTGTAGGATATTCCTCTGCTCACTGACTCTAATTAACACTTCTTCATTTCTCACATAATCGGTCCAACTGATCTTCTCCATCCTTCTCCAACACCACATTTCAAAACTTTCCAGATGTTTCTGATCTGCTGCCCTAAGTGTCCATGTTTCAGCCCCATACAGAGCTATGCTCCAAATGTAGCATTTAACTAGTTTCTTCCTCAAATTTAAGTCCAATTTGCTGGTAAAAAGATTCTTCTTCTTGCTAAATGCAGCTTTTGCCATGGCAATCCTGGATTTAATTTCACAAGTACACCTTCCATCATCTGTTAACAAGCTACCCAAATATTTAAAACATTTCACATTCTCCACTTGTTTTTGGTCTATCTTTATTGTGACTGGGGTTGGTTGTCTCGAAATTTTCATTACTTTTGTTTTCTCCACATTCATTTCCATGCCATAGCACCTTCCAATTTCAATTAGTCTATCAATCATGCCCTGTAGCACAGTTTCTTCCTTAGCCATTAACACAAGGTCATCTGCATATTTCACAGTTTGAATAATTTGCCCTCCTACTTTGAAGTCACCGAGCCCATCCAGAGCTTCCTTGGTAAGGCATTCGCTGTACAAGTTGAACAGAATTGGTGATAAACAGCATCCTTGTCGAACTCCTCTTCCAATCTGCACACTTCCTGTCTCCCCCCTGTCCAGTCGTACTCTAACTTTCTGATCCATGTACAATTTGCTAATCAATCTTCTTTCATGCCAATCGATACCTGTTTCTTTCAGGATCTGCATTAATTTGGTCCAGTTTACCCGGTCAAATGCCTTCTGCCAGTCTATGAAGCAAACACACAGTTCTTCATCTATCTCCAAAGTTCGTTCCGCTATAATTCTCATCATCCCAATTGCATCCCTGGTTCCTTTTCCTCTTCTAAATCCAAACTGATCTTCTCCAAGTACATCCTCTATTTTCCTTTCAATTCTTCTTTTAAGTATCTTTGCTATTATCTTTGCTGTATGTGCAATAAGGCTTATTGTGCGATGGTCGCTGCATTTTGTAGCTTTTGTCTTTTTCTTTAAGGCAATCATTGTAACTTCTGTAAAGTCCTTGGGCCACTCTCCACTTTCATATATGGTGTTCATTAGTTTTGTCAGTGTTTTCAAACCACCTTCTCCCAGTAACTTGAGCACATCTCCAGGTACATCATCATCTCCTGTAGCCTTTCCCTTCCTCATTTCCTTGATAGCTTTTTCCACCTCACTTTGTAAAATATATGGTCCTTTCTCGTCTGTATCTACTTCTTCTTCTGGTTCAACTTCTAAGGTTTCTGGCCGATTAGGTTGATCATATAGTTCTGTAATATAATTTTCCCAAATTTTCAACACTTGCTTCTGATGTACTATTCTATTCCCCTGGGAGTCTTTGATGCCAACATTTTGAATCCCATGATTCTCTTTCCATCCTAGTTCTTTTGTCTTCATGTACATCAAATCATAACGTCCTGTTCTTTGAAATTCTATAATCTCATTACATATCTTCTCAAGATATTCGTTTTTGGCCCTGTCCGTGGCTCTTTTCAATTCATTCCTCAGTCTCCTGTATTTCCTCCTGCCCTCTTCATTGTTGACATTCTTCCATTTCCTTCGCTCCTCCATTTTACTCATCATCTCCTGTGTAACCCATGGTTTTCTTGCTATCTTCTCAACTTTACCAACCAAATCACTGATAGTATCTAACATGCATTCTTTTATATTGTTCCACTGCGCTTCAGCATTTCCGCTTTCACCTTCACTTGCACCAGGTTTCTCTTCTAGGGTCTCTTGCATGCTTTGTCTTTGAGCATATAACTTCTCCAAATCCCATCTGGGTCTGCGCTTTCGAAATCCTATAATTTTCTTCAACCTGGTTCGGAACTTGGGAAGTTGTGGTCAGAGTCAATATCTGCCCCAGGAAGTGTCTTCACATCCTTCACACTGTTTCTGAATCGGTGTTTCCCAAGGATGTAGTCCAGCTGATGTCTCCTCCAATCCCCAGGTGCCTTCCATGTGTAAATTCTTCTCTTTGGCTTCTTGAACCAAGTGTTGGTAACAATCAAGCCATTTCGTTCACAAAAGTCAATAAGCATTTGACCCCTGTGATTCTATCTTCCTAGTCCATGTGATCCAACAATATTCTGATATGGTTCATCTCCAATGATGCTATTTCAGTCTCCCAATATGATGCTGTTTGTGTCTCCTCTTCCATCTTCCTGAAGAATTTCTTCAATTGTGTCATACACTTTTTCCACTTCATCATCTTAATACTCTGATATGTTGTTATATTTGCAATTTATTCTTGTTGAGCACTGAAGTGGAAGATGAATATCAGATTTCCAGTATTCTGTAAGATGTGTTATTAATTTTGCCATATAATCCTTCACAGTACTGTAAAGGAAGGAATATCAGATTTCCGGTATTCTGTAAGATATTAATTTTGCCACATAATCCTGTCCAGTATTATTGTAATGGAAGGAATATCAGATTTCTGTTATTCTGTAAGATATTAATTTTGCCACATAATCCTGTCCAGTATTATTGTAATGGAAGGAATATCAGATTTCTGTTATTCTGTAAGATATTAATTTTGCCACATAATCCTGTCCAGTATTGTAGTGGAAGATGAATATCAGATTTACAGTATTTTTTTTTTAATAATAATAATAATCTCTAAGATATGTTATTAATTTTGCCACATAATCCTGTCCAGTACTGAAGTAGAAGATGAATACCATGTTTCCAGTATTCTGTAAGATATATTAATTTGCCATATAATCCACTGCATTACTGAAATGAAAGATCAATATTAGATTTCCAGTATTCTGTAAGGTATGTTACTCTTTCCCATATAGATTTCAGTATTCATTGTAATGTTGCCATATAGGCCTGTCCAGTACTGAATGTCATTCTAATGAAATTAATAATAAATGGAAACATCAGTACTACTGCTTGCCATATATGATTTACAATGATTTGATGTAACCAAAAAACTATGTTCTGTGTGGCTTTCAAGTGTGAGTTCTTACAAAAGGTGTGGTTAAATGGAAGGATGTCTGATGGAAACAGAATTTTCTTTCCTAAATGCAAGTATTTATGTATGTTATAGTTCACAATGTCAATGCATTTTGGTAAGGAGATGTTGGATTGGTAGGAATGAAATGTTATGTCTTTACAGGCACTCCTGAGAATCTTTCTGATTTTGCAACCCTGACCCCTTGTGCTGCAGGCATTCTTACTCCATTGTTTTTTTTCCTTTTTCTGAATTGGGTTCAGTATCACTTCACTCATCCTTTGGAAGGGATATGAGTGAAGTGATATTGAACCCCATTCAGAAAAATAAAAAAAAGAACAACAGAGTAAGTATCTCTGCAGCACAAGAGATATGATTGCAAAATTATTTATTGCTATTCATGTGAACTGTTGGGTCCATGAGATGGTAGAGGGTTTGAGGGGGAGAGGACGACGCATGGGATGGTATGGTAGCATTCTATTTTATTGATCATGCTGTCAGTGTTGGTGGCCATTTCTCATTTAGTTAGGATACATCTGCGTAGAGATGGCAGGAGAAATGCCATGTGACCAGGGGAGGGAAACATGCAGAACATCCATCTACAGGTACATGAACTAGATAGTCTGGAAATGACTGGAATCGATCGTAATACACCTATCGCAGTTAGGTGAATCGCATAAGTATGAGCCAATCTAGAGCATCTAGAGGATCTTAAATTTCCGTTGAAGGTTTAGGACGTTGTCTCAGTAAGGCTGCATAGTTAATGATGATATGTGTACGACATTGAGGTATGTTCTGCAATTAATTAGATTAATTAGTAAGTAGGGACTTTGATTTGATGTTGTGAAACGAGAGTTGACATTTACGCATGAATTTACATCTGTGTGTTACTTATGTATGTGGATTATGCTTACTACGCCCAGTGAAATTAGAAACAAACATGACATCAGTGTTACTGTGGTACTTCATCCAAATCATATTTCTGTATTTTAAGCATCTTTCGGTGTAGCCTAAAGAAGGACCGTAGAATCTAAAGAAAGTGAGAGTGTACTGTGATCCTGTTACACTTTTTGTATTGTTTCTTGCAGTATAAATGGGAAGGAAGAAGTGTTTTGCTCCAGAATGCACGTCTTCCAGTGAGGAAACTGGAATGATATTCTTCAATTTTCCCATGGATTCAGCACGGTATGAGCCAGATCTGAAATATTATTATAAAACATAATGTAATATTTTGGCCAGTGTTATTAAAGGAGCTAAAAGTCTTCATTATAATCAATTAATTTCTAATTCTAGTAACAAAATGAAAACCACCTGGAGCATTATAAAATCAGACACAGGTAGAAAAATTAATAATGCAGGTACACAGTTTTTGAACATTGATGGGAAGTTAACTGATACTCATGATGTGATTACAGATTCTTTTAATAATTATTTTCGAACAATAGCTGGACAACATCAATACCAATAATGTTCATCGGCTTTTTTGTGGTTTGAAGAAAACTTTTGACTGTGTCCATATTTCTGTCTATCTCTATATCTACCTCTTTCTGTCTAAAGTAGAATTTTATGGAATAGTTGGTAAGGCCAGTGCATTGATAAAATCTTATGTGAAAGATAGGTACCAAAGGTTAAGTCTATTTTACTCATTGGAGGAATAATTTAACCTCAATATTAATTAATGATCTTGGTCTGTTGTAGGCTGGATGCCTAGTAGTATACTTTTATGTTTCATTATTGTAGGCTTTGTGTCATTAGTGTGCTGCATTCTTTCACATATATATTTGAAAACTGTGTTAATGATTTACTCACTGTGATTTGTCTTTGATAATATGTGTAATTGTTATGGGTTAGATATAAATAATTTTTATTTATATCATTGATGGAACTTGTCCTGTTGTCTTTGACTATTACTATAACCACTGTTCTTCCAGCCATATAAGGATTAATGGAAAGTAAATAAATGAATGAATGTCTGTTTTAGTACATGATGTAGTGTAGCACCTACACGATGTTTGTAATGTTTCCTGATGAATTATTTCAAGGTTTTGAGACAATATGTAATACTCTTACAGGGCTATGGTATGGGCAGGAAGAGTTGGGTTATCCTGTACTACTAATTCTGCTAGAATGCTGCACAATAAAGTTCTGTGCAACAAACATTTCTCTGAAAGTGATTTCACTACAGCTGAAAGGGTACACATTAACAGATGTGCAGCAAGCCTCAATGCTCTAGTGGATATAGGTAAGCAGTATATGTTTCTTATATGAATGAAGTGACTAATAATGGGGACTAGTTTTCAAAGTTACTGCCTCAGAACCCAGTTGCAATCAAACAAACGTCATTATCATCTGACTTCAATTGACTTCTGAAACTGTATATTAATATACAAGTTATGTAGAATATGTCACAGATACTGTTTTTAGGATAATTAAAAAATATTTGAAATCAGACGAAACTATCAGTGATATGATTAAGATGAATTTGGTGGCAAAGATTTTAATATGAGGAATAATGTAATGAAATGTACAAGTTTTGTATAACGTTAGTCCTTTGTAAAGTAATGTGTTATTTTCCAACGTAAAGAAAATGTAATTCACCACGTTAGAAGGCGCACTAACTTCTGTTTCCCCCCTCCCCCCACTCAGGTGGGTGCAGCAGTGAATACATGGTAACAGCTGTGTTTGTTGAGGAGGTTGACAACCTCTTCAGTAGTTTCAATGGTGGAACAAGTGTTGGCCGAAGGAAAACACTGAGTTGCCCACTCAGTGACAACAGTCCCCATATAGAGCTCTGGAAAAAGGCAAGTATGGGGATAAAGAGTTGGATCTTCCTCAAGGATGGTAAACCCGCCTTTCTTCATCCTCCTCTTGCACACAATGGGTGGCTGATTGACATCACTGCTGCCCAGCATGTGTGAAGGACACTGAAAGAGGCGGGTTTTGAGTATCTTCACACCCAAAACCTGAATCAGGACCCCCTTGAGAACACATTTGGAGCTATTTGTTTAAACTGTGGTTCAAACAATAACCCAACTGTGGGACAGTTTGTAGATGCCCTGAAGACTAGCATCATCAATGGCCTTGCATTTAGAGGACTGGGAGAAAGTAATTGTGAGGATGATGGTGCTACTCTTCTGGATAATCTGCAATCGCTTGTCAGGGCACCTGAAGCTGCTTCACGAAATCCTTCCACAAGTCATGACAAGGAAACCCCTGCTGGTGTGCCTGAGAGTTCCCATGTTGCTCAGCAAGTACAGATGGACATGAGTCCTGCAGTACCTGCTGGTGACATGGAAGTGTTCTCAGTAGCTTATGTCAGTGGTTCCATTGCCAGACAGGTGCTTTGCGGTGTCAGCTGTGATGCATGCAAGACATGCCTGACATCTGAAGTGCTGCTATCAGCCAGTGTCTTCATATATTTCAAGGAGTGCAGTGATACAGAACAGTCTCTGACCTATCCTTCTGAGAAGCTTGTGGAGACTGTTGGTACTATTGTAACTCTGATGGTGTCTATAATGACAGAGGCTGCCCACTTGAACTCAGTGGAGCAGCATATCACAGCTGCCATCAAGAGCACCATTGACTTCGAGTGGATTAGGTGTTCTGGCTGTTCACTTCACCACCAACGAATAGCAGATAGTATTGTGAGATGTCTCACATGAATTTACTTTCCTTGGTGGTGTAAGCGAAGAAACAGGTTGATGACTGAAGCAACCAGGCAGAGGACTACAGAGAGGAAGATGAAGATTCTGTCTCATCGGTAAGTCATAGGAAAGTAATGCTTCTTCATTTTTCCCTTATAATGGCCTGCCCATACCAACCCTGGAAATTGACAGAGAGCAGTTATGAAATTACTGGAAGAATATGTGTGCCAACTAGTCACATGAGCATCATTAAATGTTTCATAAGATGGAGAAAGTGTCCCTGGTGACAAGCAGTTGCAATGCAGCAACAGAAACTACTGTGCAGCAAATGATAACATTGTCATCCACAGTTCACTTACACACAAGAAACCTGCTTTGAACTTGAGCTGCATCTCTTTCCTGCTTTGCAAACATGTTGCAGTGAATGAAAACATGGTCAACCACAGTTCGATTACATACACGAAACTTATTTTGAACTTGAGCTCCATCTCCTCCCCTCTTTGCAAACATGTTTCCTTTGTCTCAGAATATTAGAACTTCACTGGGTCAGTGTTTATTCAGGCCTTTATCTTCAAGAAATTATATTTCAATCAAGTGTATGGGAAATTGTTTTCTGACGCACATGAGTCTTCTTTATGTGTAGGTAAGAATGAAGAGGCATTACTTTATAATTGACTTGCAAAGTTCAGGTTATCCACCTCAGTGTGAAACTCTGAGAAGCAGCATCAGTATCAGGATTGAATGTGGGTAGGACTATTTATGTAATTTCTTTACCTGTTTCATTTTCGTTACATTGTTATTCACTTCTGTTGTTATAGGTGTATTCCTTCTCTTGCTTTTGCCATATAATGCTACCTGTACTGGACTGGTGAACATAAACATAAGATTTTCAATAGTAATTGTATTTATTTAACATATTTTATTCATTTTTGCTATATAATCGTATCCAATACTGAAGTGAAAGTTGAAGAGATACCAGATTGTCAGTATTCATTACATTTTTTTGTAAGATAAGTTACTTTTGCCATATAATCCTTTCCATTACTGAACCGGTATATGAATAGGTACCAGATTTTCAGTATTCCTTACATTTTTTTGTAAGATATGTTACTTTTGCCATATAAACCATTCCATTACTGAACTGGAATATGAACAGATAACAGATTTTCAGTAGATATGTTATTATTTCTGCCATATTGTTCTGCCCAGTACTGAACTGGCGAAGATGAATATATATCAGATTTTCTTATATCATTAAATGCAGTCTTAATGTTGTTGATGAGTGTATTTCACATTCTCGAATTCCATCATTCTAATGAAAATAATAATAAATGGGAACATGAGTATTGTTTCTTGCAATATATGATTTATAATACTTGAATGTAACCGAAAAACTGCGTTCTGTATGGCTTTCAAGTGTAAGTTATGGGGTTTAATGTATGTATCTCTGATGGAAACAGAATTTTCTTTCAAGTTTCCCCAGCATTTTCTCCATGTTAGGTGGGTCCCTTAACACCATGGCATGGCACGTCCTCAGGTTGCTGATGTAGGAGATGCCCTCCAGTTTTGGAGGGAAGCTGCAAATATATTTAATAAGCAGTCGCAGACAGCTGACAAGGGGTGGTCCTCCAGCTTGGGTGTTGGGCGCAGGGCTAACAACTCATCGTAAAAGATAAGTATGTTACGAAAATGAACACAAAGCCTCGGACCTGGATGGCCTCCTTGGTTAAACGATCTAAGCTAAAGAAAATGGATATGAGATTTGGCACTTGGAATGTTTGGAGTTTGTATAGGACAGGTTTGCTCAGGGCAGTGGCAGAAGAAATCTTAAAATATAAGTTAGATTTAGCGGGAGTACAGGAGGTCAGATGGGACGGAGGTGGCACCGCACCAGCAGGAGACTACATTTTTCTAAGGAAAGGAGAATGAAAGTCATGAATTAGGTACAGGTTTTTTCGTACATAAGAGAATCGTTTCAGCAGTTAAGAGGGTAGAATTCATTAGTGATAGGATATCATATATAATACTAAAAGGTCACTCGTGTGATATCATTGTCATGAATGTTCACTTCCCAACAGAAGATAAAATTGATGACACAAAGGATAGATTCCATAAAGAACTAGAACATGTATTTGATAAATTCCCGAGGTACCCTATGAAAAATTTGTTAGGAGATTTCAATGCCAAAGTAGGGAGGGAAGACATTTGCAAACTAACAGTTGGGAATGAGAGTTTACACGAAATTAGTAATGATAATGGAGTTAGAGTAGTAAACTTTGCCACAGCAAAAAATCTTACTGTCAGAAGATCAATGTTCCCACATCATAACATCCATAATATTACTTGGACATTTCCTGATGGGAAGATACACGATCAGATAGACCATATTTTGATAGATAGGAGACAGCACTCCAGTATACTTGATGTCCGATCATTCAGGGCAGCAGATTGTGATACTGACCACTACTTGGTGGTGGCAAAGGTTAGTGAAAGACTGGCAGTGAGCAAACAAACAGCACACAGAGTTCATATGAAGAAGTTCAATCTCAAGAAATTAAATGAGGTAGAGGGTAAAGAGCAGTATTGTGTTGAAATCTCAAATAGGTTTGTGGCTTTGGAAAACTTGGAAACTTAGGTGGATGTTAATAAAGCTTGGGAAACTATTAGAGGGAGTATAAAAATGTGCCAGAGAGAGTCTAGGTTAATATGAACCAAAGAAGCATAAGCCATGGTTCGATGAAGGATGCTCAAAATTATTAGATCAAAGAAAGCAGGCCAAATTGCAATGGTTAGAGGATCCAAGCAAGTTAAATGGGGATAATCTGAACAATGTAAGACGTGAAACCAGCAGGCATTTTAGGAACAAAAAGAAGGAATATCTGAAAGACAATCTTGATGAGCTTGCAATGAACAGTAAGAACAAGAACATTAGAGACCTGTATAGAGGAATAAATGACTTTAAGAGGGGTTACCAGCCTAGCAGTATTCCCACAACATTTTGAATAGGCGGAGGAACTACTTGTCTCAGTTATTGAATGTACATAGGGTTAGTGATGTTAGGCAGACAGAAATCCATAGACCTGAGTCATTAATACCTGATCCTATCCCTTTTGAGGTTGAAAGTGCTTTTGCAAAATTGAAAGGGTATAAATCACCAGGTAGTGATCAAATTCTGGCAGAACGTATTGAAGCAGGAGGCGAAATATTACGTTCTACGATCCACAATCTAATTACTTCTATTTGGCATAAGGAAAACTTGCCTGATCAGTGGAAGGAGTCTATTATTGTACCAGTTCACAAGAAGGGTGATAAAACTGACTGTAGTAATTATCGGGGGATATCACTGCTATGAAGTTCATACAAAATTTTGTCCAGTATTCTCTCAAGGTTAAGTCCATATATAGATGAAATTAGTGGGTATCATCAGTGTGGGATTTGAAGTAACAGGTCAACTAAAGATCAGATCTTTTGCATTCATCAGATATAGGAGAGAAAATGAGAGTATGATGAGACAGTACATCAGCTATTCATAGACTTCAAGAAACCCTATTCAGTTATGAGGGAAGTATTTCACAATATTCTGATAGAGTTTGGGATACCCATGAAACTAGTTAGGTTGATAAAAATGTGTTTAAACGAAACATACACGTATAGTAAAGTCTGTGTAGGTAAACATTTGTCTGATAAATTTCCTATCCAGAATGGTCTAAAACAAAGAGATGCTTTATCATCACTACTTTTCAACTTTGCTTTAGAATATGCCATTAAGTAGGTCCAGGGAAACCAGGTGGGACTGAAATGAAACGGGACACATAAGCTGTTGGCCTGTGTCGATGATGTGAATAAACTGGCTGATAATATAGTACCATAAAGAAAAACAAACTTTAATTGATGCAAGAAAAAAAATTGGTCTAGAAGTAAACGCAGAGAAAACTAAGTATATGTTGCTGTCTCATCACCAAAATGCAGGTCAAAATCATGACATGAAGATAGGAAACGTGTTTTGAAAATGTGGCACAGTTCAGATATTTGGGAACAACGATAACAGATGGAAACTTGACTCAGGAGGAAATTAAGAGGAGATTGAACTTAGGTAATGCTTGCTACCATTCAGTCCAGAACCTTTTGTCTTCTCTTCTGCTGCCCAAAAAACAAAAATTAGAATATACAAAACTATAATTGGTTCTGTATGGGTGTGAAACTTGGTCTCTGACATTAAGGAACATACATAGATGTTCGTAGAATCAGGGTGTTGATAATATTTGGACCGAAAAGAGATGAAGTGACAGGAGGTTGGAGAAAACTGCATAACGAGGAGCTTCATAACTTGTACTCTTCTCCAAGTATAATTAGAATGATCAAGTCAAAGAAGATAAAGTGGGCAGGTCATGTAGCACAAAAAGGGGAGACGAATGCATATAGGATATTGGTGGGAAAGCCAGAAGGAAAGAGACCAGTGGGAAGACCAAGGCATAGTTGGGTGGACAATATTAAAATGGATTTTGGAGAGATAGGATGGATTGGATAGATCTGGCTCAGGATAGGGACAAGTGGAGGGCTCTTGTGAACATGGTAATGAACCTTTGGGTTCCATAAAATGCTGGGATTTTCTTGAGTAGCAGCAGAATTGGTGGCTCCTCTGGAAGGACTCAGCTCCATGAGTAAGTAAGTAAGTAATGCATTTTCTCAATGAAAAATACTGGTGGTGAGTTACGCGGCGGCCACGAGATAGCTTCAGAAATGACGCGAGAGACTAGGAAAATGTCTTTCGTGTACCCGGATAGTAGGATATTGTAGGAGTTATTTGAGTGATCAAATTGATTTTGGTTCAGAAATTTTTCATACTTGCAGCAAGTAACCGGAATTGAATTCGAAGTCATAATTGTGATTTTATTCGCACTCGTTCAATGAATGTCTTCAATAAAGAAGGAAAGCTTATCAAGAATGAATGCATATGGAGCCTAAATAGGAATTACAAACGCACTATCTACGATATACGCAGTAATTAACTCACAATCGATTTTATTCTACTTAAGCAATCCGTGTTACTGAGATCGAAGTTTAAAGTAATCTCGCTCTGCTAACTGAAAAGGCGATTCAAAAGCATTTCCGTATAATAATCGTGATACTTATTACAACAGTTTTATGAGGTTATTTGTATGACTTTATTAAGCTACGCTTTTGATTCTGCTAGTTGCTGTTATTTCACGGTTACCTACAAGAGGACACCAGTATCGAGCATTTGGGAGATAGTTGTTGCTAATAGTTACGCCCTCTACCACCAGATTGCACGACATTACAATTCCGGTAGGTGGTGTGATGCATAGCGTCCCAATTTAGAGAGGATTGTGAATTTCACAGCTCGTGTAGTAGACCGGAAGAGAAAAGTTTATGCAATATTTGGAAAGTAAACGTTCCGAATGTATTCAGAAACTTATACAGTGAGACGATTCACAATACGTAATGAAATGATAGCTTGAAGCACAAGTATTGCATCGTGTGGATTTTCCTCTAACAAATTAGATTTTTCAGAATTAAGTTCACGATA
>NW_019740666.1:0-38944 GCF_002891405.2 Cryptotermes secundus
CAAAACAAGTTTCTCCGCACCATTGGCAATGTTCCAAGGCACACATCGGTCCGTGATTTGCACATGGCATTCAAAATCCAATATGTATATGACTATATAACAGAATTATGCAGGCAACAAGCAGAAGTCATAGAAAATAATGAAAATGAGAATGTTCGCAACATCGGACAAGGCGAAGCCTGACACAGAAAGTATAAGAGGCTTAAACTTGGCGGCGGTCAGGCGTACGACCGTTCAAGTGACTAGACTGCCTTGGTGGCGAATACTGCTAGAAATAGGACATAATCTGCTGTACTTAGCCTGGACTGACAGATGACTTGTATATATTATACATACTAGATATTAAGATTCAATTGGAAATAAGTGTACCTAGTGATGACGGACTAATTCTGTCGACTATGACTGACAAATGACAGACCCGACCTCTCGTCAGAGAGGACGCCCCACAGGGACAGGACTGTAACTATCACTTAAAAAATAATATCTGGTCATGAGCGCCAGCCGGTGCTGGACACCAAGA
Organism: Cryptotermes secundus; assembly: GCF_002891405.2. Classification (NCBI taxonomy): domain Eukaryota; kingdom Metazoa; phylum Arthropoda; class Insecta; order Blattodea; family Kalotermitidae; genus Cryptotermes; species Cryptotermes secundus. The sequence goes on from NW_019740666.1 coordinate 521, forward strand.
CAGACTGACTGATCGTCAGTCGCAACATGACTTAGACTCTGACTCACTATAATCAGTCCGTCAGTAGTTTTCAGTTCACCTATCGCAACTAACGTCGCTACGTTGACGTCAAGAAGCCACTGATGACGTAGATCTCCAGTAGCAGCACCAGCACCAGCAGACAGACCGTCTGCAGCCGACCTTGCCAGCGAAGACAACTGATTCTATCGACGCACGCACCGCAGCACCACTGGCCGGTTCATAACTGCCGAGCTGCCATAAAGGGGGCCCGGCCTGCTACAATGAAACCATGGTTGAACAAACGGCCCGTTTCATGGCCAGCAAACTTTCACCGTCGCCACCGGGCCGAACTGGTCACTACAGAAGGAGTCGCTACCAGTAACCGTCAGGCAAGCTTCCTGCTCTAAGTGCAGTGAATATTTATTGTTACAGACTCAAGTGGTTGTCTCTAAAAACATCGACATCCCACAAGTTCATAATATATTGGTAAAAATCGTGTTGAAACAAGCCAGTTGTGAGTCATAAATTTTGAAAAATTAATCTGGAGTAGACTGTTATAATGCACCACAAATACTTTGAACCAGTAAGACTCAATGGACCAGTAATCTGGATTGAAAAAGAATAAGAAACCTTAAACGCAAACGCTGTCTCCAACTGGGATGTGAAACTGGTACATTCAGAATGCAAGTCTGTGTACACATACACTGCAAAATTTCACAGAAAGGATTCTCCGTTTGTCAGCTATTATTATCTCTGTGCCTTAATTTGGTAAGGTCTTCTTCTTTTCACTACCATCCATTTATATAAAATCAGCATAAAACACTACTCATTTATTTTCAGAACATAATGTTAAGACCAAATATGAAAATAAATTAATATAAAACAAGCACCATAAGGAAGAATGAGAACATGGAATTTCAAGCAGAAAAAAGTACATGTAAGAAAACTGAAATATTTAAGAATCTATATATTGAGTATAATTGAACAGCACAGAAAAGCCTTGGGCATCAGTTCCTCATACCAAAACAAGAGAAAATGTCCATATCAACGTTTGCCCAAAACACATTTAATTCATGAGTTATAGCTGAAAGAGTGTATTTACAGCAAGCACTCAAAATGTCCTTCATGAGATTCAATTCACACCTCAACACATCTCATCAATGACCATTGCATCTGTTCAAAGATACCAGGGTAGTTGTGGAAAGTATGACTGGCACCAATATTGCGATGGTAAAATGCCTCTTAATTCCCATCAGGAGCTGCATACACAAGAGTTTTAGGTGTCCCCACAGGTAAAAATCCAGAGGATGCATAACTGACGAGGGTGGAAGCCATGCAGTGGGTCCTCCTATACCTAGCCATTGGTCATGATAGGTGTTATTGAGAACATCTTGCACAGCATGGCTAAAATGTGCTGGAACACCATCATGCATGTACCTCATTACTGCTCTGACTGCCAGTGGCAGATCGTGTAAGAGCAAATCTCAATAGTGGTTGCCTGTAAACCAATGTGGCAAAACATGTGGGCCTACCAGTCACCAGCGATCCCTTCCCAACTGCTGCTGGTGTCTAGAATGGATTACACCATGAGGATTCTCCTCTGCCCACTGGTGCTGGTTGTGAATACTGATGACTGCTGTTCCTACAAAACACGCCTCGTCTATTAACAGCACTGATGAAACAAAAATGCCCAGCACTTTCTTGTATAAAACAGTACTCTTTCAGCTATAACGCACAAATTAAATGTTTCTTGTCACATTTTGATACTGGTACTTTCTCTTGTTTTGTTATGTCGAACTTGTGCCTAATGTTTGCCTCCAACTCTCAGCCATAGTCTGCATAATTAGAGTAAGAAGGATAGTACCTGTCAGTGCATTGTTTCCATGGAAACCAAATGCAAACTAATATTAGTTACACTGATATGTTGGGTTTTTGGACTTTATCCATCGTCCTGGTTTTTAAGATAACAAATAAAAACACGACGTTTCGGAAACTGGATCTGTTTCCATCCTCAGGTGAAGGAAAACACCTATTCAGTTGGGTCCATTAGAAAGAGCTAGCCTCAATCAGTGATTGACGATGGATAAAGTCCAAAAACCCAACATATCAGTGTGTTATACACCATCGTCAGAATCCTATAGTAACTACTAATATTAGTTAGTTATAACAGAATCAGAAGATGACAAAAATAGATTAAAATGCATATTCAGTGAAATCGTGATTTAAAAGTATCCTTCCAAGGATGTAATGAGTAAGAACAATCATTCAAAGGATTATTTGTGGAAATTGCAGTTAAAGATTTGAACTGTTGAATTTTCAATGTATGTTTTGCTGCTAGTAATAAACTAACTAAAGGCCATGCCATAGCTCAAGCGGTTAGTTGCTGGCTTCCCACTGTGATCTAGGTTCAACTCGGGTCCGGTCAAGTGGGATTTGTGAAGGACAAAGTGGCTCTGGGGCAGGTTTTGTCAGAGTACTTCGGTTTCCCCTGCCAATCTTCAGTCCACCAATTCCTCCACAATCACCCTCACCTATCATCTGGGGCTGGTACAATAGGCCAGGAGTGGCCGCAGTACAAGTAACTTAGTCCCACCCCACTAGCAATAAAAAAAAAAAACAATAATGAGGAAAATCAACAAAAATAAACACAAAAAAGAGAATGTTCTGTAATAGATTAAAAGAAGTGCCAGTGCTTTGGCCAGAATATGACTGCATTTCCTATCAGTATCTTAATGTGCAGTAGTTAAAACTTTAATAAAGAAGGAATAAAACTCAAGAAATTAAAATTTACCCATTCAAGTAAAGAAGAGGGAAAAAAGAGATGGGGAACAAGGATTCAAATTTCATCCTGAAAATCTGCTGCAATACTTGCACATCATTTTGACCGCCTTAGCTACTGTACATATTTGCAACAGGCAAATTTCCTCTATTACATCTGTGGTGGGAAAGTGAAAAGTTAAACTTTTAGGTGCATTTGCAACCTTGCTGAGTGCCTATTAATTTTGCATATTTTGCTATGAAATAATCTGAGAGCCACACTAATCAATTTTTAATGAAATTTGGTATTAGCAAAATTTACTAAAACTGTGTGGCAACCTCACTCTCCACTTATATCAGACAAGTGTAACAGCCACTTTACATGAAGACCTATAAGTGTTTCTGCATATATCTCATTAAATATTACTGGAGAGAAAAATGTTTTGAACAAGAGTTGCAGAGAAGAATGAATTGCATATTTTATGTCAAATATACTACATACAAGTCTTACAATTTTTTAGATAGTGACTATATTTTTACTTACATAATCGGCAAACAACCATGACCTCCTCAACACAATAAAAAATTTGGGTGCATATACAAATTTAATTTAGACTACATTAAAATTAAATTAGTTTCATACTGGATTAACGTGGTGCTCTGTCAAATATTGTGGACCTGCTGTTAAGCGGTGACAACATACATTCATGCAACAATAGAGGAACGGTGTTTTCTTGTGCGGTCTGAGCTGAGGGGTTATAGGCAGGGAAGAGTTTGGAACTTAGGAATTGTGGGATATGTGTCAGACAGTAAGAATGTACATGGACAGGGTTAAAATCCATTACCAGGAAACGACTAGTGAAGACAGAAAACATTATATGTGCTGTCATTACAGTGATATTTGGACTGTCTAATTCAGTGAGACTGTTATAATTACTTGTAGTTACGATGTGTAAGTGGCCAGTATATTGAGTTACCAATCCAAACACCATCTCTAGTCACTCAAAATCGTGACAATATTATTCTGAAGTGCATACTAAACAGTATATAAATAAATATAAATTTTGCTTAATGTGCATAACAACAGTGATCATTGGAAACATAATAATGATTACTTATTCCTGCATTATATAGTGCTCACCAGTGCAAAACATAGAAATAACAAGAATGTTAGAGACTTATGTAGAGGTATAAATGAATTTAAGAATGGTTACCACCCTGGAACTAACTTGGTAAAGAATGAAAATTGTGATCTGCTTGCAGATGGAAATACACATAGTTTGGCCATTAGTACCAGATCCTAGTCCTTTTGAGGTTGAAATTGCTATTGCGAAGTACTGATAAAAATTTGGCAGAACTGATTCAAGCAGGAGGTGAAACAGTATATGAGACCTATAAACTCAATACTTCCATTTGGAATATGGAAGAAGTGACTCAGCAATGGCAAAAATCTGTTGTTGTACCAACTTACAAGAAGGGTGATAAAAATAAGTGTAGTAATTATCAAGGCATAAAAATGTTATCAACTTCATACAAAATATCCAGTATCCTATCTAAGTCAAGTCCATGTGTAAACAAAATTATTGGGGGTCACCAATGGGGGTTCTGGAATCTGACATAACAGGTCAACTACTGATCAGATTTTTTGCATCTGTCAGACACTGAAGAGAAAATGAGAGTACAATGAGACAGTACATCAGTTATTCATATAGTTCAAGAAAGCCTAGTTAGGAGAGGCATTTGTTTGATATGTTTTCTACACAAAATGGTCTAAAATAAGCAGATAATTTATCACTGTTACTTTCAAAATTTAATTTATAATATGCCATTAGGAAAGTCCAAGGAAACCAGTTGGGACTGAAATTGATGGGACACATCAGCTTGTAGTCTATGTTGATGATATAAATATATTGGAAGATAACATAAATACCATAAAAACGCAAAGAATCTCTAACTGATGTTAATAAAGAGGTTGGTCTAGATGCAGGGCTTGAGGTGGGGTGGGATGGCATCCCGGTTCTTTTCTAAATGGCTTAAAAGGATCCCGTTACTTCTTTGGCAGTAAATGCAATGTACAATATCCAGGGCTTGAGGTGGGGCGGGATGTGGCAGGATGGCATCACGGTTCTATTTTCATTCCACCTCAAGCACTGTCTAGATGTAAACACAGAGAAGATTAAGTACGTATTGGTGTCTCATCACGAGAATGCAGGGGAAAATAATAACATTGAGACGGCTAATGTACCCTTTGAAAATGTGGCAAAGTTCAAATATTTAGGAGTAACAGTATGAATCAAAATTTGATTCATGAGGAAATTAAGAGCAGATTAAATCTGGTTAAGGCCTACTACCATTTAGTTCAGAACCTTCTGTCTTCTCAGCTGCTGTCTATAACATGAAAATTAAAATACAGACTATAATTTTGCTCGTGGTTTTGTACTGGCATGAAACTTGGGAAGAACGCAGACTGTGGGTGCTTGAGAACGGGGTAATGAGGTGAATTTGGACTGAAGAGGAATGAACTAGCAGTAGGGCAGAGAATAAAGCATATTGAACAGCTTCGTAACTTGCACTTCTTGCCGAATATAATTTGAATGATCAAGACAAGGTGGATGAGATGAACAAACCATGTAACATGTAAGGGGTAGAAAAGGAATGCATATAGGATTTTTGTTGGAAAGCCAAAAGGAAATAAACAACTAGACATACATGGGAGGATAATATTAAACTTGATCTTAGAGAACTAGAATGGGGCGATGTGGACTGGTTTAGTCTGGCTCAGGATAAGTACCAGTGGCAGGCTGCTGTGAACACAGTAATGAAACTTCAGGTTTCATAAAATGTTGGCAGATTCTTGAGTAGCTGAACCACTGTTGACATCTCAAGAAGGAGTTGGTTCCATGGAGTTAGTGGTGGGGCATGACTTGTTGAAGTGCTAGACTAATCTTAGAGCAGAGGGAGGTTGTGAAAGTTCTGGCAATTGAGTATATACATCGTACAAGACAAGTATGGAAATATGAGCTAGAAATTGATTAAATTAAGGAACAGAAGGGAAAGGAAATCTAAACTATGAAAAGATGGTCTCTCCTGAGTCTGTTTGCTATTTATGGGGGTGTGGACCTGCTTCAAAGCAGAGAATGACCGCTCAACAAGTGAACTAGTTGTTGGAATAGTTAACAACAAGGCACATAATTCTGTGACTTGTGGTAATACTGTACTCAAGACTTTGAAGCAATAAATTATTTGAGGAGGTCTGAAACATTCATTTTAAAAATTTCTTCTGCTGAATAAGTAACTGAAAGTTCAGTTTTCAGGAAAAGTTAATCAAAATATCATTCATATGATTCAATAACAACTCATAAGCATCAGCTGGAAACTTTCCATAGTAGTGTTTAAATTTTCTAAAGTTCAGAAGTGAAATGAACTTTAGTTTGAAAATTTTGGAGAACTTATTTTAACTGCCCTTTCATAGTATAAATTATTTCACAGCACAGCTGGTGATACAAAGGTCATCACTCATTATCAAGCAACGGGATTTCTTGTCTCCTTGACAGATATTCCGAGCGTTCTTTATCTCCTTGTGAGTAGCTCTTTCTTTCCAAAGCTGTTCAAAACTATTATGTTTCTCTGTTACACAATACTGAAATTCTTCCACTTTTCTGAAATAGTAACTGATGATGTTGCTTTTGGTTTACATGATTTAGAAAAGTTTTCTGATTTGCAATAATACTCCTGAAAATATTTTCAGGTAAAAAATGAAGTCAAATTTTGAATATCATGACCTCCTCATGCAGAAATATACATTTCAACATTCCATTCTTCCCTGCTTGCTTCAGTAGCTTGTGTGCTCTGCAAGCATCCAGCAACTGAAGTGTGTTAACATTTCTTGTTTGGCTACCATGGTAGCTTGTAATACAGACCATCACTGCTTGGAGAGTTATGCATTCCCTCCTTCCCTCAATCCTGCACTACATTGTGCTTTCAAATTATACCTGTGCTCACAAATGGCTAGTGTAAGCCACGAGGAACTGGCAAACAAGCCTATGATTTTCTGGATAGAAGTAGCAGATAATGTATTAGTCAGTTGCTTCTTCTGCTAAGTATCAATGAACCACAAAAGTAATACTTCAGAATAGGCCTAATACAAGAAATAATGAACATTCCACCACGGATTTTGACTTCTCACTAATTTGAGTCTGAATTATCTAGCATGTGAATTTAATGTCCATTTATATATTACTAGGATAAAGCCCAGTGTCATTTAAATAGGGAATTTTTACAAATTTCATAAAAAATGCCTAACTTCAGTAACTTCAAAAATTTTGAAGGGAAAGACAGACATATTTATATGATGATATTGAATTTGGCAACAGGACATCATAGTGTCCATTATCCGGTTCATCACTAAACAAGAGACATATATTTCTTTCAGTCACAACACGATCAACACGCAATGACTGATGAGTGATTTAGCCTTCAAAATAAATAATGATAGACAGTATAAATTTAAGTAATAGCTATTATTTCCACACTAACATCATACACTCCATTTCTTCCCCACATACATTCTGTAAGCCTCTCTTGAATTATGTAATATGCAGACACATATTATTCTGTATGATCTCTGATGCAATAAAAAGGCAAAACCTTTCCCAGTCATTGTACACACTTTTAAATACATTCTACTGAATCTTCCAATAGTACACCGAGGCTTGAAAATAAACACTTTCCATCTGTAGCTAATTTCCACAGATTGCCCTTCCATTTATGCACTCTTAAGGTACAGGTCCCCCTAACAGGCCATGGAGGCCCATAGGGTAATGAGATGTCAAGGGCCACAGCACAGCTGGAAGGATAGGTCAAATATTTTCTCCAGTGACCTCATCGAGAATCGAATCTACGATATTCTGGCTTGCAGTATAATGCCTCAACTAACTACGCTACCATGTGCTCTCATTTATCCACTCTTACATGTATTAAATCACTGAATATGTATGATATTAAAATGGACATTTTTTCAGCAAACAGCAAGACTGCGATGCCACCTAGTGGTCAATTCTGTAACCACTGCCATACCTTTCCATTGATGAAACTGTATGAACATCGCAGGTAGCCTTCAACTTCATATACCTATGATATAAGGGAAGAATTCATTGTAATCTTGATTATTTAATTTATATTTTCTCCTGCCAAATGTACCTGTTAACTGTACACTGTATATTTTTACAATCTTATACATCCTAGACTAGATTAAATAGAAGTTTCAGGGTCAAAGAATTAAATTACTACAGAACTAATGATGTAACTTCACTGGTCAAATTATGTTGCTATATTTTAACATACTATTGTGAGTCAAGAAAACTCACAAACATATAAACCAACTGCAACAGGCATAAGAGAATATGACTATAATGGGCAGAATTAGGAACTTTTAAGTGCTAAACCATTGACAGCAGCAGAACAGAATGCACAGATTGATGGTTTGACATGTACAGGAAGTGGGAGAAGACATCAAAACAAGAATGATACACATAATAACATGAAAGAGCCTCCACAGAAATATGAAAGGAACAAATGTAAGCTGGAAAATGACAGATATTATAAGAAAGTATGGCACATGAGATAACATGGAAGAAGATTAAAGGGAGATATTATCAAACCTGGAGAGGGTACATACTGAGAGAAAAGAAAATATTTTGAAATGATGCCCAAATCCAAACCTGATGTCAGAAACGGCTCTATACCATCAGATTAAGGAAATAAGAATATAACAACGCCAAAATTATAACTTCTGCTAAGTCAGTTATCACAGTAAATCTCACAACACAATGTCTCAAGTCACAGATGTGACAGAAAAATTGCACCAACTACAGAAACATATGGTGGAGGAGGTTTCTTAGTTCCTACATATTACACACCCACTGAGTGGTCGTGACATCAATCTGTCTCCTAGTAATTTGTTTACTCAATGGATTGGGATTACTGATCATCCTTGTGCTTTAATACATGTATAGGTCATGTTATATTATACAAAATATCAAAAATAATGTTGAGGATATGCCTGTGACACAAGAAATATGAATAGAAATGTTAAAATCATCCCCAGTGCACTATTCATACATATGTTTGTAAAATGGCATAAACAGGCCATACACACATGTAAGGTTTGAGGTTCTCACAGCAGTGGTTATGAAGTTGTTCTATATTCTGGAATATAACGCCTTGCTACCTGCTTCATGCTGGTTTTTTGAACTTGAAGATGTTTTGACATGTTTCTCTGAAATGTTGGCTGACTTTCAATGGACTACCCACCGTTACATCCCAGAAGAGAGAACTCTTCATATGCACAAGGTTTTATACGTAGACTTGAACTGTACTAGAGAAAACTGTGGTTCAGTCTGCAACAGATCAAAACAACCATCAGCCACCAACATGTGCAACAAGGAGTCAAATGTTAAGGGCACAGATTTAATAGCCATGTTCAAAATCTTGTGGTTAGTGGCAGAAAACAATCAAGAATTCTGCAGACTTTATTTTTCATCTTGGCCAAGAACTTCATCCACCATTTTCTTTTTCAACAAGCTGTTATGCAATCACATAAGAAAAGATGTGCTATTTGTTGTGCCATGGTGTATATTAATAGAATCTAATTAATGAATACACCAAAATGCTATTCCATATGGGTTAATGTTGGTTATGAGGAAAGGGAAAATATAACCATGCACCTTTTAGAAGATGAACAAATAACATCACTATTGGACATCACCACAGTTCTAACCTGTTCTAAATCTGGGTGTGTGTGAACAGCAGAACTGTAGTTAAAGTCTCTGGGACAAGTTTCAATGGCTTTGTACTAGCTTGGTGTCTGCACATATATACAAAAGTATTCCTGCAGTTAAGGGCTACTCTTACTGACAAGGAGTAATTAAACAAATTTTTAACTGAAAGGTTGGGAATTTATTACAGGTTCTGATTATGTTATTTCTCTCAAAACTCCTCAATTTTCTTTTATCTTTCGTCTGTTCTAGAAAGAGATACAGTACTGTACAATTTCCAACTTCACTTTACTATAAATTTAACATCCTGACATATCTTTATGTTCTGTTATTTGTCAACCAGGTTGTGTCATGAGAATATGATAAACACAATGAAAAATCTACAAGTTCTGGATACATAATCTGATTAATCAAGATTAGCATCTTAACATTTGCTCAACTTTGGACTGCCAACACAGCTAATTTAAATGACACATTTCTGAGTTAATTTCATTGAATAAACTGTATTTCTAATTTTTTTCTAACATAATGAATCAGCTGTAGATATCAGATCTGTCACATATCTCGGTTTGAAAGGAAGCTATGATTATTCCCACATAAACCATTATCATGTGTGTAACACACTGTTTAAATCTGAGAACAAATGGTCATACTGTGGGCTACTATGTACATTTCATTAAGCGGCATTTTATAGCATTTCCACAATCACTTACATGTTTATTCTCATTCCTCTGCACCCAAGATTAATATCTACATATCATTACACTGATGCCTGAAATCATTTACAAAAATTTATAACTTTTTCTTATTGTCTTCCATTACTTTGAAACATGTATCATAGAAGTTGCATAATTTATATGTATACATAACTTCACATGAATTTAAAAATATATACATCATGAAATGTGCAGTGTGTAAAATTCTGTACTTCAATGCAGGACATAGCATTAGCCTAAATTAACAGTCATCAAGAATTTGTTGTGCACGTACAGTAACATAACGCCAGACAAAGATGATAAGTATATACATCACACCCAAGTTTACAGTGCCCCCAAAGTTTCTGTAACGATAGGCTCCCTTATATGAAATGTTTACAATTAATGCAAGGATTATATTCCAACAATGTTTAACAACCAGGTATTTCTAATAAACAAAGTTGCATCTGTTATTAACAAAGATCAGGTCTCAATATAACAATTAAGAGTGGGCAGAGTGATTATCACATATTTTCTTGCTTTTATTAAGTACAACCCTAAAATACAAACCTATATTATTTACAACACATTGGCAGCTTTACAGTGCCATATCATGGTCTAGTTACATGCAGAACATGTCTTTCATACCTCATGCAGAATCCATTTTATTTTTAAATGCGCAAAAACCTGATAACTCTTGTTACAGCAACTGTACTATACAGACCAAAATATCTGTTAGGTTAATAGTAATGTGCCATTAAGTTCACAGACTGAGTCCAAATTGTTTGCCTTCTGTGATATGTAAGTAGATTCTAAAGGCTTCTGGCAATGGGGTATAACACTCAAAATTAATGAGTTTTTAACTCTGTCCATTTCCACTATTCTAAAAACTAGAGAACACAACGTTTCAGAACCTGGAGCTGTCCCCCCCCCCCAACCTGAGGATTGAAAGAGATCCAGTTTCTGAAACGTTGTGTTCTGTAATTTTTAGAATATCAGACAATTGGCAAATCTCCAAAACCCAGTAATTCTGTGTGACATGTAATTTGGAAATGTTCATTGCTGAAATAGGATAGAAACTATACCACAGAAGTGAAATATGAATGCTAAGACTTAACAGCCACTACGCAAATGGTCACCTGACTGAATAATTAAAGCGGCTGTTATTCTGGTCAATACTGATTATTGCATAGTACCTTAAGCAAACCTGACATGCCCTGGCACAACTTGTACCAAAATAAAATGTTTTAAACCATCATATTTATTATTTTCTGAAAGAGTAGAGAATGGCAGCACTGTTAGTTTCAGTGAATTTAACAGTTACTAATCTGCACTGATACTGAAATGCAGCTGTAATCAAAATGGTTATTTTCTCAAGTAACTTTCATCAGTTAGTGTATCTTATTTATGATCTAACTGAAAACATTAAGTACAGTAATATAAGGTATCAAAAGATTTAAATTGAATAAAATCATTACTTCCCAATGGTCTTTGCTCTGTGATACCCTTTTGACATAAATTTTAAAAAAAGTTCATTATGCATGGTACTATATAAATTCTGTTTAACAGAGCAAGGTAATTTCCATCATGTGCAAACACAAAGTAGGTATTGCATTCTGTCCAAAATTTTTTAAAATATTTCTTACATACATTATAATAATCCAGTTTTACATACTTTCTCCATTAATGTACAGAAAATTATTGACAAAACGTGTACTTCATAATTAGTGATTTTTCCTTTTATAGATAAGATCTAATATGTACAATTTGGGCACAAGCCATATGGTCACTGGCCCCAGAAACAGAGAGATGACAAACATGACATTGACCTGCCTGCAGACACAATGTAAGGGGCTGATTATTATGACTTGTTATGGGGTGTTATAATCTGGTGAATCCATACTGTGTGTATCACTACTAATGGAGATCATATAACATTGTCCAAACAGCACGCAAGTCTCCTCCACGTAGCTTTATCTCAGTGTCAATTAACACAGATCATGTAGTTAAGTACCCACTACAAAGATGTGTAAAAATTGCTATATGAATCAATACTATAAAGCTAACGGGAGCGTGAAACCCTTATCTGTTACATAATTGCAATTTTGCACAAGTTCTTACATTCTGAGTGTTGCAGTTATGGCACATGTACAAATCGAATTGTGTTCCTGTATAGCACTATCACTTATTATTGTGGCATGGTCCTTTGTTCCCTTTTCTCAATAAGATGGAAAACTGACGACTGAAGTATAACACACCACATACTTTTAAATTGTTCTGGAATTAAGACTGGCCACTAGTTAATATCCATTACCATTGAAATTCTGGGATGTTCACAGTTGGTACCACTTCTTGTCTCTATATTTGAGCATAAGGGAGTGCGCCGAGTGGGAGAAGTTTTCCGCCTCAGACATCATCCGTTGTGTGCGTTCCTCTAGTTGACCCAGTTTCTCCCCTCTCTCCACTACCAACTGATGTGTCCTGGCAATGTCACCTGTCACTGATGTCACACGCTGACCCATGGCTTCAATATTTGCAGAAGGACCTGGAATAAGCTTGGCCACGCTACGGGATGCTCTGCCACTTGCTTCACCAACTAAAATAAGCAAAATATTCAAATTCAAGTTGACAGTGCAACAGAACTGGAGAAGTATGATTCTTTTTTTAAAAATAAGCTCTAAGAATTTATACCCCCTATGTCCCTTCCTGTGCTTTAGTGTATATGAGGAGGCTAGTAAGATATACAGATTAATAATTGCACAATGCGCTGATGCATTTCTGTGCATAATTTCCATTCGTATGGACTCAGTCCAATATAACCTAAGGATCTACACTGCTATGATGTTCCTAATTGTTAACGCATAACTAACTAACTAACTAACTAACTAACTAACTGACTAACTAACTTCATGGAGCTGAGCCCTTCTTGAGAAGCCACAAATTGTGCAGCTACTCAAGAACTTCCCAGCATTTTATGTACCCCAAAGGTTCAGCATCATGCTCGTCAGAACTCTCCACTGGTCCATATCCTGACCAGATCAATCCAGTCCATCCTATCTCTCCAAGATACATTTTAATATTGTCCACCCACCTACACCTTGGGTCTTCCTAGTGGTCTCTTTCCTTCTGGCATTCCCACAAATATCCTATATGCAGTCCTCTTTGCCCCATTCATGCTCATCCTCCTTGACTTGATCATTCTAATTATACTTGGAGAAGAGTACAAGTTATGAAGCTCCTCATTATGCAGTTTTCTCCAATATCTTATCACTTCATCTCTCTTCGGTCCAAATACTTTTCTCAGTACTATAGTCTGTAAGCACCTGCTCACGCTGGTTTCTCGCTTGTGGATTTCCTTCTTTTTTCTCCCACCCTGAAGATGGAGGCGATACGTTCCTCCGAAACGTCAGTTAACACAATATTCACATCCAAAAAGACTGCTTTCTTCATAGCCAGTGCCATGAAAACCTCATCTTACACCCTCAGTACATGTTCCTCCCTCAATGTCAGAGACAAAGTTTCATGCTCATACAGAACCACAGACAAAATTATAGTTTTCTATATTCTAATTTTTATATTTTTAGACAGCAGACTGAATGGTAGCAAGCACTGCACCTCTTAATTTCCTCCTGAATCAACTCTGATTTGTTACTGTCATTCCCAAAAACCTAAACTTTGCCACATTTTCAAAACATGTTAGCTATCTTCATGTCATGATGTTGCCATGCATTCTGGTGATGAGACAGCAACATTTAGTTTTTCATATATTTACTTCTAGACCAACCTCCTTGCTAGCATCAATTAAAGTTTCTGTGTTTTTCTTTATGGCATGTACTGTAAGTTATCACTCAGTAGATTCACATTATTAGCATTGACCACTAGTAAAAGCTTGACATACTACCAATCCCATGTGTGTATTTGCTCCCATTGATGATATTTGCTGTTAATAATTTGGATAAGTTTCAGACCAATAACTCTGTATATGTGATTGGTACCAGAAGGAATGACCACCTTCACATACCTTCAACACATTTATCATCCTATATTCAGACGTCAAGCTATTTAACACTCTGCCGTCAAACACCACAGCTTTAAAAAATGATAAAAAGCAATTTAGGTTTGATTTACGAAATTATTTGCAAAGTAACGCATTTTACTCTATTGATGAATTTGTTGAGCATGCAAGGGGCTCAAAAGTTAAGAGTTAATAAATGGTCTGTGTGCATGAATTACATACTGTTGAGACTTGCCTGTTGTAAGTGTAGTAGTATGTATGATGTCTGTTTTTGTTATGAATTTTAATACTTTATAATGTAACTGTTTTAATGATACGGCTTTCCAGTGTGTGTGGAGTGGCAAGGTGTGAATTTGACAGTGGTTTTTCCACAACCTATGTGTGTTGTCCTGACAACTTGAGCTATCTGTGTGAGGCTTGATTATACATTTTATTGGACCAAGGACGAATGATGTGTAGTCATCATGAATTTGTAATATGTGACATGTTTTATATCCAGCCCTATGGGGAGATGATTGGATCCATGAAGTGAAAAATAAATGTAAATGATGTGTCTTAATTTCAGTCCCATCTGGTTCTCTTGGACCTACCTAATGGCATATTCTAAAGTGAAGTTGAAAAGCAGTGGCGATAAAGCATCCCCTTGTTTTAGATCATTCTTGATAAGAAAATTATCAGACAAATATGAACCTATATGGACTTTACCACATGTTTCATTTAAATACATTTTAATCAGCCTGACTAGTTTCATGGGTATCCCAAACTCTATCAGAATATTGTATAAAACTGCCCACCTAACTGAATCATAAGCTTTCTTGAAGTCTATGAATAGCTGATGTACTGTCTCACTGTACGCCCTTTTTTCCTCTAGTATCTGACGAACGCAAAATATATGATCAGTGGTTGATGTGTTAAGTTGAAACCCACACTGATGATCCCCAATAATTTCATCTATGTATGGACTTAACCTTGAGAGAAGAATATTGTATAAAACTTTGTATGAAGTTGATAATGATATCCAACGATATTTACTACACTCAGTGTTATCACACTTCTTGGGAACTGATAAAATAATAGACTCCTTCCACTGATCAGGCAGTTTTTCCTTATCCCAAATAGAATTAATTAGCTTATGGATCTTAGAACGTAACATTTCCCCTTCTGCTTGAATAAGTTCTGCTGGAATTTGATCATTACCTGGTGATTTATACCTTTTCAATTTTGCAATAGCAATTTCAACTTCAAAAGGGCTAGGATCAGGTACGAATGGCTCAGCTGTATGTATTTCTAGCTGCCTAACATCACTGCCCCTATGTACATTTAATAACTGAGAGAAGTATTTCTTCACCTATTCAAAATGACGTGGGAATCTGCAAGTAAATCACCATTCTCATCCTTCACTAAGCTAATTCAAGGTTGGTAACCCTTCTTAAAGTCATTTATTCCTCTATACAGGTCTCTAATGTTCTTGTTCTTACTGTCTGTTGCAAGTTCATCAATTCTGTCTTTCAGATATTCCCTCTTTTTAATCCTAAAATTCCTGCTGGTTTAATTTCTTATATTGTTCAGATTATCTTCATTTATTTTGCATGGATTCTGTAACCACTGCAATTTGGCCTGTTTCCCCTGGTCTAATAATTTTGAGCATCCTTCATCGAACCACGGCTTATACTTCTTCAGTTCATAATAACCTAGACTCTCCTTGGCAGAAATACTGATGTTCTCTCTAAGAGTTTCTGCCCTGAATGATCAGACATTAAGTATACTTGAATGCTGCCGATTTGGTTGTGAGTCAGTCGTTAACACATACACAGATGTTTCATATGCATTCTATAGTTATGATGGCAAACTTATCTCCATGCAAAATTTCACATGTCCTGCTCCAATGATTATCAGTCACCAACAAATCAAAAGATAAATATAGATTTCATGAAGCCAAAATTATACAAAAAATTATCTCATTAAAATTTGTAATGTTTTTATTATCTATTATCACAAAATTTCAGAGCCCTACATCAAGCAACAGTAGCATACTCAAACCCCAGAAATTCACATTGTTCCTGTACTGATATTATTAAGTGTGGTAAATTAAAAATTACAAAGGTGGGGTTGCCTCTAGCATCATTATTTTATACCAAGTTTAATGAAGATCTATCAGTATTGTGACATGATGCCTGAAGGCCGAAATCGTGAAGCCAGAGGAGACGTCCATTGCTAGGCAACGGTTCGGTAAACACGTGACAACGCCGCTGCTAGGGCAGCAGATTCTTGGTAAACAACCCATTTCTGGGCAACACAAACACATGCCCATGGAACTGGTTAGCATATGAGAATGAACAGTGTTTTCTTTGGGTCCGCCCCGATGCTATATTTGGAGCAGAAGCTACTAGAAATAGGGCATAGTCTGCTGTACTGAGCCTGGACTGACAGAGGTCCTGTATATATTTAATACTTTCATTATCATGTTTAATATGTAAAATGTAAATATCCTTTACATTATGACAAATGACTTATACTGCAGACAATGACCCTAACAAAATACAGACCTGTCCTGTCATTAGAGAGGGCACCCCACAATAACAAGACCTAAACTGTCAAACAGTAATAAATATCCAGAAATGAGCCCCAGATTGGGCTCAACACCAAGACGGACTGACTGGCTGACCATCAGTCGCAACGTGACTTTGACTTGTCCTCTCCCCCACACAAGTATTAGAGAGGGCACCCCACAATAACAAGACCTAAACTGTCAAACAGTAATAAATATCCGGAAATGAGCCCCAGATTGGGCTCAACACCAAGACGGACTGACTGGCTGACCGTCAGTCGCAATGTGACTTTGACTTGTCCTCTCCCCCACACAAGTATTAGAGAGGGCACCCCACAATAACAAGACCTAAACTGTCAANGGTCGAATACCTCCACCATGACCCAGCGAGTGGTAGGAGGCAATGAAAAGGGGAAGTCTAAAATCTGAGACAGTAAAATAGGGTCATGAGTCCCAAGGGACTCGGACCTGAGAAAGACTGTGCTGGCAAAGGCCAGCAGCATATACAAAAGACAGACCTGTCCTCTCATCAGAGATGGCACCCACAAAAGAACAAGACTGTAACTATCAAACAGTAATAAATATCTGGTCATGGGCCCTAGGAGGGGGCTAGACACCAAGACTTACTGACTGACTGGCCGTCAGTCGCAATGTGACTTTGGCTTTTGTTGCCCTCTCATCAGAGAGGGTGCCCCACACTGTCAAACAGTAATAAATATCTGGACATAAGCTCCGGATTGGGCTCAATGCCAAGACGGACTGACTGACCGACCAAGACGGACTGACTGACTGACTGACCGACCGTCAGTCACAACGTGACTTTGAGTTTGACCTTGTACTGACAGAGGATTTGTGTGTAACACAAAAGGAAGAATTTTCAATAACATGCTGATGTGCGAAATGTACACTTGATGAAAGACCAGGCATATTCATAAGAGACAAACCCATCTTGTCAAAGAGAATGTTACATAAGGATTATTACCACAAGAATTTAGTTGAAATAATCTGTGGTCATGGGTTTCAAGGGGCTTGATGTCAAGATGAACTGATTGGCGGTAAACTGCCAGTCATAAAGTAACTCTGACTTTAACTTGCTAGAATTAGAATCCTGTGTAGAGGTGGGGTCAAATACACTCCACCACAGCCCTGCTAGTTGAAGGAGGTGAAGAAATGGTAAACCAGTACCTGGCCCTTCAGGGTGGGGGAGTCTCGAATCTGAGACAATAAAATGTGGTCATGACTCTCAGAGGACTCCAACCTGACAATGACTGTGCAGGCAAAGACCAGCAGCAATTGTAAACGATAGACACATCCACTTGTTAGAGAAGATGTTTCATAAGGACTATAACCACAAGTGTTCAGTTGGAAAATAAAATTACTGGTCGTGAAACTCAAGGGGCTTGTTGCCAAGATGAACTGACTGGCAGTAATTGCCAGTAGTAAAGTAACTCTGACTCGACTAGAATTAGAATTGGGAGAGTTGGCAGTCAAAAATGACTGAGTACAGATAGCAAGAATGGAATTAGGCTGGGAAAGGAAGAATTCATGTGTGCTGCAGTGACAGTGAAACCATCATAAATCCATTGTTAGGATACAACTAGTGAAGACTGAGATCACTTATGTGTGTGTGTGTGTGTGTAACAGTGAACCATAAAGTGTGGAAATCAGCGATAGCGCTATATTACTTGTAGTTACAAGTTGAGTGTATAAGCGGTCGGTAAATCCAACCATCCGATCCAAAACCCATATAACAGTCACACAACCCTAAAATATGTGACAGTATGGTCAAAAGCTATTACAGGGATTGGGACTGATACGAGGGAACAAGGACACTTTCCTCCTTTCCTTATAGAGGAGACAAGCTAACAATATTCATAAGAAGTTCTGGGATGAACTTATGATGCTTAGATTATGATCTTCTTGGATGTGACACTGTGTAGTTGAGTATCAATCTGCTCTTCTGTTTTATATTATGATTGAGACAACAGGCTTCTTTGAAACATTGGTACCTACCAAGCAAACTACATGGCATCTCATCACAGAATCTTAAGGTTCACAACCATCAGGAAATCAGATCTCACTTATGATGCTTATTTCAGTCAGTATAGTGATGGGCTATGGGTTGCACAACTCAGGAATCATGACTTGATCTAGTGACAAGGTTAAGAATATATGGATCTATATCTCCACTCCTGCATACATCTTAAGGGTATGGTGCTTAACTGATTAAGCACAGGGAAAACTTTATATTACCTTAATTTCCCCTTATATGTTTACAACTGAAAAACTTACAGAAGATGAAGAAAACTATAAACTAATAATAAGACAACTTAGTGGTATGTTCTATGCATAGTTCACACTAAAACAGGGAAAGAATATGTGAATATTGGGCAAGGCTGCAAAGACTTTAACTTTTGTAGCTTGTAACATACACCAAACAACAACTGCATATAAAATTTATGCATATGCAATAATTTACCTGTTCCAAGTTTTACATCTCTAATAACTATAAGAGAACAAAGTATATGTTTATGTTCATCACCAGAACACAGGGCAGAATCATAACATAATGATAGCTAATAGGTCCTTTGAAAACGTTGCAGAGTTCAAATATCTGTGAATGACAGTAACAAAAAAAATTTGGTTAAAAACTATAATTTTGCCTGTATTTCTGCATGGGTGTCAAACCTTGTCTCTGATATTAAGGGAAGAACACAGACTGATAACATCTGAGAAGAGGAGGCTAAGGAATATGAGAATATTACTCATATGTCTGAAAAGGGATGAAATAATAGAATGTTGAAGAAAACTGCTTATGATGAGCTTCATAACTTGTACTCTTCGCCAAATATAATTAGAATGATCAAGTCAAGGTGGATGAGATGGACAGGGAATGTAGTATGCATGAGGAGAAGGGAATGCATATAGGATTTTGGTGGGAAAGCCAGAAGGAAGGAGACAACTAGGAAGTCCTAGACATACATGGGAGCACAATTTTAAAATTTATCTTAGAGGAACAGGATGAGGTGGTATGGACTTGATTGATCTGGCTCAGGACAGGGACCAGTGGATGACTCTTATGAACATGGTAATGTTGGGAAATTCTTGTGTAGCTGGGCGACTGGTGGCTTCTCATGGAGGACTTAGGTCGATGGAGTTTATTAGATAGTGGCAACCACAAATATGAAACTAAGAATCAAAGAGACTGAATGCAGTAATGAATAACTCCATGGAGCACCATCCTCATTGTGTGGATAATAGTTGCTCAGCTACCCAAGATATTCCCTGCCTTTTGTAGTGTGACGTCGGCTCCTGTCCGTGGTCTGTGTGCGCACTTCTCCCCTCTACTTTCTCTACTGTCCCCTTCTCTCCTTCCCCTTCCGAGCCGACTTAGCGGCCTAACGTGTGCAGCTCTAGGCTCTTGGGCTTCCAACCGTCGATGGGGTAGGTTGTTCTCGTTTCGGACCACCGGTCGAGGTCATCCTCGACCGTCTAAATTAATTTCTCTACATAGTATTCTATCTTAGAACAGCGAACTCTGCAATCATTCTGATACAGGTATTTACATTATGTTTGTATTCTTTCTTTATTAATATATTATATTTATTCTTTGTTAATATTTGATTTGGTTATTTCTGTTTGGGTATTTCCGCCTTGCTGATTTCTTTGTCCTCCCCTGCTCGCCCGGTCCTGTGATCACGAGAACCTATATGCAACCTGAAGGATCCTCTGTAGGGTACTTACGCTTCACTAGTGGTAGCAGAGTGTGGTTTCGCTTCAGTAGAACTGCAAATTTCAACACCACATTCATAAAAGTCCATCACATGAACCCATCCTGAACCAGATATCCCGTCAACACCCTCCCATCCTATTTTGTTAGGAGCCATTTTAATTTTATCCTACCATCTATGCCTTGGTCTTCCAAGTGATCTGTCCCCTTCAGGTTTTATGATCATAATTTTGCATGCATTTCTCATACTTCCATGTATGTTATGTGACCAGCCTATCTCATTTTCCTTGAACTGATCACTGTAATAATATTTCGTGAAAAGTACAAATTATGAAGCTCCTCGTGCAATTTCTCCAGTCCCTTATTACTTCCTCCCTCTAAAATTCAAACATTTTCCTAGACAAACTGCTCTCAGACACCCTCCTCATGCAATTTCTCCAGTCCCTTATTACTTCCTCCCTCTAAAATTCAAACATTTTCCTAGGCAAACTGCTCTCAGACACCCTCAGTCTATGTTCTTCTCTTAATGTGAAAGACAAATCACATATCATACAAAACAAGAGATAACAATTATAATTTTACATATTTTAATCTTCAAGTTCTTAGACAGCACATGGGAAGACAAAAGATTCTGAACTAAATGGTAGCAAGCCTTCCCCAAATGTAATCTACTCTCAGTGACTTTCTGAATGCAATTTTCATTTGTTCCCATCACTCACAGCATTCATACTATTCCATATATTTGATGAATTTATCAGCAGTTTTTGAAATATGATTGTGTCCTGTAGTCTGGTAAAAATACATGAACATATTATATGTATACAGTGGCCGTCTTGTAGTGCACTCAATTTCACCTGTCACCTGTTGATTACAACACTCGCAGCTAAGAAGGGAACACACATCATAAGATGCGGTTTACACAGAAAATAAGAAAAACGACCCCGTAGTGAACGAACCACATGCAAGTTTTAATTAAGACAAATAAGATGAATTATCTTAACAAGTTTTAGCAAGTGTAAATTTATCATAGTTGACAAATACGGACTTTTTAAATACTTTTTAAATGGTGTTGTGAAAACATATGAGGGCAAGCAATGCAATAGATTGACGTAATTGGGACACCTGATGTTGCCTAAACATGTTGTGAAGTGACAGGTGAAATTGAGTGCACTACAAGACGGCCACTGTATACATATAATGGATGAAAATCAGTGCAACAGGACGCTAAAATATAACAACATGAACATATACTTAGCTCGCTCCAGGTTTACTTCTAGACCAATCTCCTAATGCCAAATAAGCCTTTTTTTTTGTATCTATGACAATACCAAATAAATTAACAATATCCAATACATAATAAATTAATATTACCGACATGAACTAGAAGCTGAAGTATACCATTCTGTACCAGTCTCTTGTGGTCTTCTTGGAACTTATTATGGTGTAAACCAAGGTAAAGAACAACGGTGATGAGATACAAGTATATCCTTGATTGAGACCATTTAGAACAGATAATACCTCAAACAAATGTTTACCTACATGTTTTGAGTGAACATATTTTATTTGGCCAAACTACTGTCACAGTTATAATGTATTCAGTAAGAACTTTGTACTACACTCCACTCCTAATCGAATTATAGGCATCTTTGCCATCTATAAATAGTCACTGTTCTGTCCCATTTGACTCTCACTATTTCTCCAGTATGTGACAAATGCAGAATATTGGTATCTAATTGGTTTCTCATCTGTCATGTCACAATAAAAACATTGCTTACATATGAAGTAAACCTTGAAAAAAGAATATTAAATCAAATGTTGGATGTAGGTGGTAAGAAAGATATTCCTCAATAATACTACAGTCAGCTTTATCACCCTTATCATAAATAAGTACAATAATACATTCCTTCCACTGTAGTGGCAATTCTCCCATATTTCAAAGAGAATGAATAAATTTATGGAACTCAGAACATAATGTTTTACCTCCTGCTTGGAACAATTATGCCAGAATCTGTTCAGGACTTGGTGATCTATATATCTGCAAATTTTTAACAGTAATTTAAGCTCAAAAGGACTAGGCTCAGTTATCAGTGCCTCAACTGTATTGTGACGTATTGTGGTATGCAGGACCGCCCTCCCCCGCCAGCGGTGATGTAACAACATTGGAGTACTGTCGCTGCTATGGTAACAGGCCAATCAACACTCCGCCCCCCTCCCCCGCGGTGACGTAACAGCACTTTCCACTGTGACATAACAGGGGATACCGCTGTTGACACAGGCAACAGGGAACGGTATAAAACGCTGGCTGAGCAGTATGTGAGCAGAGTGTGTGAATAGGAGTAACACAGTGCGGATCGTGAAGTCGCCGAGTGCAGCAGAAGTCTAGCAGTCGCCAAGAGCAGGAGAAGTATTTGTGATACTGCAGATGGTAGTAATCGTGAATTGTATAAGTGAAGGAGCGAATGTGGAATAAATTTGCTACATTCAATATGGCATAAATTTATTTGTTGCGTTATACACCCAACATGTGACAGTATGTACAGTAAACTCTCGCTAATCTGGTCATAGCTTATCCTGATTGAAATATTAATAATTAAAATTCTGTTCACAGTTGAGTACATACTGTAATGTGTTTGGCTACTAAAGATGCCGTTCAGATTTTTAATTGGTTTATTTAACAACCTACAAATCGTAACTACAAATGCTTATAACACTGTTACGGGTTTACACACTTTACAAACCCTACTCACAAAACTCTTCACACTATCTTCAGTAGTCTTCACGTATTAATAATGTGGGAGTTACACAAGTGTCACTGAATAACACACTCCCAATACCTTCTCAGTTATCACAAACTATCACAGATTATCACATCAAATCGTCTAACCACGTGTTCAGTTCTTCCCGCGGCTGCTGCTATATTTCAACTGACTTTGGCGACTGACGGTCAGTATGTCAGTAAGTCTTTGTGTCGAGCCCCAAATAGATATTAATTATTACCGTTTGACAGTTACAGTCTTGTTTCTGTGGGGCGCCTTCTCTGACAAGAGGATGGGTCTGTCTTTTGTATATGCTGCTGGCCCTTGCCAGCGCAGTCTTACTCGGGTCCGAGTCTCTTGGGACTCGCGACTATATTTTACTGTCTCAGAATTGAGACTTCCCTTTTCATCGCCTCCTATGACTTGCAGGGTCATAGTGGATGTATTGGATCCCGCCTCCACACTGTGGAGGCAGTGTGGTTCTCTTATAAACCCTCAGCCAGACAACGGGAAAACGCCTCGCTTTCTTGTCGCCTAGTCGTGTTTACCGATTGACTAGCAACAGTCATTGCATGGCCTCGTCTGTTGCGTGATGTCACAGCCTCGTGGGGAAGGGTGTTTACCAAGCGTTGCATAATGATAGGAATTGGGGTACGTGATGTCACTCGTAGAAACACAGAGTTCACATGACCTCTACTTCCTGTTGCGCCATCCGTGTCACAATACTTTAAAAGACACATAGGTTTTGGGAGCAGGAGGAATTTCAGACTATGTAGAGGGCAGCTTGAGACTGAAACCAAGAAAGAAAATATCCAAGATTGGCTTGAGCTGGAAGAAGGAGACCCTGAATTTCTGCTTCTGTCAGAGGAAGAAATTGCTGCAGTGATTTTTCTAGCCTTCTAGGAAGGTAACCCTCCTTAAATCCATTTATTCATCTTTAATAGCCGTTTGATATTCTCATTTGCAAGGTCTGTTGCAAGCTCATTAAGATATTTCATTTTGTATCTAAACTGTATAATAGTTTCATGTCACACACAGTTCTGACTATCTTCAGTCATTAGGCTTGAATTCTGCAAACATTGTAGTTTAGGCTCCTTTTTAGATCAGTTTTGAATAATGTTTGTCAAATGATGGTTTAAGTTACTTTAACCTAGATTCTCTTTGGATAAATTATGATATGCTCTTTAATACTTCCCTTAAAATTTATATTTATATTACCATCAAATTCTCTCAAAGCTGGAAATCCTATTCAGGATTTTAACAAACCGTACTCTGTAACAAGAGTTACACGCACACGCACACCCGCATGCACACACACACACACACACACACAGAGTTACAGGGATTGATGGCACTTCTGGTATACTATCATATTTGGAAGTATTGAGCAATTTATTAGCTTCATCTGTATCAAAATTCGTAGTTACTAATTTCTCTGCTATTGTTGTAAAATACTGATTAAAAGCATTGGCTAATTCATTAGGATTTAGTTTACTTTCCCCCACTTGGATTTCTACTATATTGTCCATGGGTCGATTTATCACTGTTTCTTTATTGATTATCTTCCTGGTTGATTGTATTTTATTCTTTGATTTACTTATTAATTCACGGTAATACAAGTTCTTTGCTTCTCTTATTACTGTCATTAAAATAGTACAGTATCTCTTGTAGTATAGTTTTTCAGCCCATCATCATTAGATCATCACTGAGGTAAATGCTGGGACAATACCTCAAACAGGCCATGACTGCTTCCTTCCAGCCTCTTTCCATAAAACCAATCATGGAACTATGCAGTACTGTAGTCTAGTTGCCAAGAGCACTAAAAATAAAACTATGAGTCCAGTGACTGTAACCTTAGAGTATGCTGTTCTGTCGTGATACATAATGCAACATATGGAAATGCTCAACTCACACAATTCTTCTCTATCCAAGGGTCGTATACCACCACCAAATAACCCCTTGAAGAAGCCTTCCTTTGGAGGTTCCGGCATGTCATGGGGAAGGAACAGCTCCCCTACCATTTCTGCAAGGCTTGAACTGAAATGAAACAAAATTTGTATTTGAAATAAGCAAAAGTTTAACCTGTTCACAGGTTAGTATTAGTGTGATGTGGCGAGCCTGTTAAATAGGGACTGTTCACAGTATTAAAGAAGATTCATGGCAATTTTTCTGAATTGGTTTCATGATACATCATCAGGATGGAATTACCTTTGGGCTCTTAACATCTTGATATGATGCTATGAAATAAGTGGGAATTCTTAAAATACAACATGACATAATTGGGCTGTAACATGATAGGAGCAACTAGCAAGGACACAGATATTTTCAGCATGACCCTCAGAATGTTGAACAAGAGTTAATGTGTTATACAGTAAAATGCTGTTATAATGAATCTCAGCAGAAGTGAATGTTTATTCATAAAAATAAATAATAATTGATGAGAATGTTACCTGTTCTAAAAGCTACACTGTCATGGAAAAATAGTACCATGTCTGTTTGGAGCAGGTGACATACAAGAAAGAGGGAAGTAGGAAAGAAAGAATGAATGAAAGGAGGAAGGACAGATGGCTAGAGAGAATGTCTACTTACATTTACATTTACATTTTCACTTCATGGATGCAATCGCTTCCCCGTATGGCTGGATATAAAACATGTCACACATTACAAATTTATGACTACACATCATATGTCCTTGGTCCAATAAAGTATATAATCAGGCCTCACGCAGACAGCACAATTTGTCAAGACAACAAATATAGGCCGTGGAAAAACCACTGTCACATTCGACCCTGAACAAAATCCCTCATATTTCCAATCATAACAACTCTATGCTGTGCAATTGCATATATTGCACTTCACATTTCCTTTTGCATTGAATGGAATGGGAAAAAAATTATGGAAGAAGATATAGATGTAATCATGGTGTGCAGGAGAACCACAAGAAGTTAAGGAGCAGGAGTCCCTAGCCACTACAAGATGATAATGATCTGAAGGGGGAGTGACTGATTGTGTTAAATGTGTCACTTCTTGCTACTCCCCCACCACACAATTACACAGACTGACAGGTTACAATAAATGTGCTTTATCATATCAAAGATGTCCTTCCACAATTTGCAAGTATATATCACAACACAAAAATTCTTACCAGAAGTCTGCAGACACTGTGAACTTCTGTACTTCTGTTGGTGAGCACAAGTACAGTCCATGCCCACGATTACTGAAGCAGAAAGTTCTGGCTATCCTGCAATACAACAATTCTTACATGTGTGTAACTATAGTGACCAGTACTGTACAACACAAATTTTATAAATTATAGTAAATACTCAAACAACACACAAAAACATAAAGTGTAGGCTGAAGTCAACTAAAGGAATATTATGTGAATTCAACATATAGAATGATGGCAAACAACACATAAAATACTACAATACAGAAATGTATACTAACAAATAACAAATACACATAATTTATAATTAGACACTGGAAAAGCATTCCAGAAATAGCTTGTAACAATGTGGTGAATTTTTCTTGAACATTTTAACATACTTACTTCTCACAAGTAAACCACTTTCATAGAAATAACTTAAACTTGGCCTTTCTCACCTTAACAAGGTACATGTTATATGCAGTGACAATGCACAAAATATTATACTAGTCAGTCTAAAGCAAAACAGATCAGCAAGCACTGCAAGAACAAAATCCATTTTGCCTTTGCATATCATTCATATTCCCTGCAACTAAATATTCTTAATAGGGCGTCGGTTCATTAACCACACAAAGTGTCAGTGTTTGAGTTCATGTCATATGGAAATGGCTTCATTGAATCCAGTGTGTGCTAAGTTACATCATACTGAAGGACCACAGAAGAATGAAAGAGATATAGATTGTTAAAATGTACTTTAGCTCACTACATATATATAATGTGGGAAATGACATAACATTTGAGTATCTTGTCACTGGTACCATGACATTCATCCTGGCAAGCTCCTCACTGAACAACTTGCCTTCCTACATCGGAATTCTACTGAAAATTAACAGAATCCTTATGTTTTAACCTTTCACATTCTGTCAGAACTACCCGTGTCTCATCACGGTGTTTCTCATAGCTTATGGTGAAGAAAATTGTTGGCCAAAAGCATATTCCATGTGCTTCTGTTATGTGCCATGAAATGCATATAACAGTGTCCCTGTGCTTAATAAAGAATTACAACATGAAGAAATGGGGGAGTGGAGATATAGCCCCAAGCTTTCTCAACCTTGGCACTAGGCTGAGGTGAATGGTGAGCTTCATGCTCCAGCCACTTTACCCCCAGTACCTGCTGGATAGGGGGCTGGGTGGGTCCCAGGGACAGTCTGGACACTATGCAGAAGAGAAAAATCTCTTGCCTTTGCCAGGAATTGGGATCTGATTCTTCAATCATCCATGTTCACAGCCTAGTCACTATATTGATTGAACGATCCCAACTAAGTAAACATAAAATATAAGAGTGTGATGTTTAGGTGGAAAGCTAATTCTTGTGTTGAAAACAACTTCAAATTGGTAAATTCAAATTCAGTTTAAATAAGTCAGGCTATATTAATATAAATGTATCTTTCAGCTGTGTCAAGAGAGAGGCATGGGAAATTATTCATTGCAACTGACAACCAGTTGCATCACACAGAGATACAGAGATGTGTCATACCAATGAAAGGAGTAAGAGATTCAATTCTAAGGGTACCATTATCCAGTCATTAGGACACTGCTAATTTGACTTTACCATTCTTCCACCAGATGGTGTGAATGCACTCTACTGGAGTTTTGTATAATGATATAATGGTCTCAACTTTGGAAAACTGCTCTGCGAATGAGATTTATGTAACTTATTATTTGATAAAGAATCATGTATTGGACTGTACCTACCTAAAATTTTTAACAACTGATGGAAGAAAATCAATCAGTTACAGATTTCACCTATTTAAAGTAACAACAATATTCTCCAGTGTAAAATATCACTCACAGTTGTTAAAAACGGTTCTAAATGCTAAAAATATTGCTGTGATATTACTTTATTACAACATATAGTATTTTCTGTGAAACAAAATTTTAGAAATATGTACAATGTTTAGTTTCTTATTGGACATGTGTTCTCTAAACCAAATCTATGATGAAACTCAGCACATACTAGAGCAGTTGTGATTGTTGAAGTAGCATTAGACGTTTGTTTACTGTGTGGACCAGATGTCAGAATGTCTGGTTTGTATGATATCAGCAGATACATGTTTTGTATGGGTTGTGCTGTAATTTGAACATTATTTTGCGTGTCTTTAAAATCTCAAAGCAAACCCATGCATATCTACCATAAATTCACGAAATATGAAAGAAATATCAGTCACACTACAAAGGAAATTATTTTAAAATAGAAAAACAACAGATTTACTTTGCAAAATAATGCACATGTAACTTTCAGGAGGAATGTTATTCAACTTCTCCTCATTCAACACTGAGAAACAGTGAATATAGTCTACTAGTTCCATGACAAAAGTGGCATACCTTTGAACCCTTTCACTGATGTGAGCTTAACAGTTCAACTGCACAAAACCAATGTTGTACATGGTGAAAGAAAAATACAGAGTAAGATTATAGCCTTCTGGAATCTGACACCATGTAATTTGGTAAATAGGAACTAATGTTTTCTTTTATTTTGAAAAATGAATGTATATGCAAAAAACCTAGGCAATGCCCATTCAGCCCTCTGCAGCACAGTCTTATAAACATCTTCTTCTGTCATAGCGGTCGACCCACGATTTTTTAATATATCTCTTAACTCTATAGGAACCCATGTTCCAAAGAAACCTGGTGTTGCCATCTTCTGGGTAGATTATATATTATGTAGTTACATCCATCTTCTGGGTTTAAGTTATCAGATATATTAAAAAATCACAGGGTGACCTCTAAGATAGAATAAGATGTTTATAAGAATGTGCTACACAGGGCTGGATGGGCTTTTCCTAGGCAAATTTTGTATATACATTATTTTTTTTCAAAATAATAAAAGGTACCTACACAGCATCACATCCCAGAAGAGAGTAACCTTACTATTCACTGCCATGAAAACCTCACATCTCAAAAATGTAGATTACTGTAACACTCACAGAAAGAAAAAAGTATGAATAGAAACACATACTGAGTTCCAGTCCACATGCAAGGGCGGAACAGAACTTCCATTACCATATTCAGAAAAGGTAATTAATAAATTTCCCACAACACAGATGATTGACAGTACTGTCCTCACTTTTATTGTCCCCACATATTCTTTAAGAATCCCAAGAATAAATGTAAAAAGTATGGTATTGTAACATGTAAATCCACTGCTAGATAATGCCCACAACATACACACAGCCAACAATACAGCAGCAGTGTTTTCTTTGAGTTTGTGCAGCTTGCACATGAGCAATGACATCACACAACAATGCTTAGAAATCACATGACATGTTTTCTGTAGGTCCAGCCAGAGCACTAATGGACTGGGTGGATAGCAATCATGTGATGTGTTTTCTGTAGGTCCATGTCTGTACCGCATCTATATAAGTGAGCAGAATTCCTAAGCTGAGTAGTAAGCAGCTAAGGTACAGTGGTAAGCTGGAGGAGCACAGCAAGCAAGCAGTATAGAAGAGTATAAGAAGTAAGCCTGTGAAGACTTAACATGTGATTTGAAGACTTTGTGTGTGTAGTAGTATAGTGATATTGGGAGTGTGTGATTTAGTGAGACTTCCATAGTTCCTGTGTTATAAATTCATGGCGAGGAAATGGATAGTGAAGACCAGTGGAAACAGACTAAGAAGATTAGGGTGGAGTGATTGTAAATTGTGTAAGGCAGCAATAATGTAATAATTATTTGTAGTTATGACCTGTGGGTGGCTAATAAATACAATTACCAATCTGAACCCTGTCTTTAGCCATTGTGACACTTGACAGTATTATCCACTGTTCTGTATGGATATACAACTTGAGCTCTCACCCTAAAGTAAGTACCTAAATTGAATGTTTCAGAAGAGAATGCAGAGGAGTAATCTGGACATAAGAAAGAGGAATTAAAAAGAACAGGGTGAACACTGCATAATAGGGAATTCTTATTTTGTACTCTTTGCTGGGCAAGTATTATGCATGGAAGATGAGAAATGAACATCTCAAGGGAACAGACCACTTGGGAAGAGTAAGTGTGGATGGTATGATAATATTAAAGTGAATCTTAAAGGAACAGGGTGTAACAATGTAGACAGCATTCTGCTGGTTCAGGACACAGTCAAATGACAGATGTTTGTGAATCTGGTGATGAATCATCAAGATCTACACAAGCATTGAATTTTTCAATTGCCTAAGTTAACCACCAAGTTTCCAAGAACAACCCTGCACCATGGAGTTAATTAACAGTGAAAGGGTTAAAGATAAAGCAAGTTAAAAATTGCCGTTTTCTTCAATGTGACATCATGTAGTCTGACATAAAGATTTCAACAGCTTGATGACACCTGCTTCCTCAGTCTTCTTGGCAGAAGAATGAAATGGTGCATTTCTACCAGATTATATGCTGTCACAGTCAGAAGATAACCTTCATATTCATTGCCATGAGAACAATAAACTTCTGATAAAGTAAACTGCTTTTCTTGGTCAAATGCATGTTACATGGCATTATTAAGTAAATACTGGAAAATGTAATAGTGATGTGCTGAGAATATACTTTTTCTCTAATAAATGAATCTTAGTACTTTATCATATGTCCACGAATCTAGCACACAACTGCAAATAATACAAGATAGTAAGCACTAATAGCAGATTGCAACTTTAAGTAAAGAGACAAAGTTATGCAGTATGGAAGTAGAACATTTCATAGTAACAGCTGTGACAAAGAAATGCAAAAGTGCATATGACATTCCTTAAGCTTTCATGATAATTAAAACTAACATTCCTGTAACTGACAAACATTATGTCCAGAGTATCATGCTACTTAAATTTCAGACATGTTTATGACAATGTCTAACATGCTATTAATCAAAACTCCAAATCCACAGTGTGTGTAAAAAGAGACATACAAAGTTTGCAGTTATGGTATTCAGGGATGTGATGATATGTAGTTTGGTACCTAGGTACTGTTTCAGATGGTCTACTGCCTCTACCTTCAACACAGAATTGAAGATGAAAGCAATACATTCCTATAAGACATTGGTATCTATGTACCAAAGTACAGAGTGTCACTTCCCAGCAGAGTATGATCCAAGTACTGCTGTGAGAGCCTCGAATCTTATACAAGTGCCTGGTTAGGAGTCATCTGTGCACATTTACTGCATTCCACAGGGGAAGCTCCAGTTACAACAGGCTTAACATGCACAGAATACAGGATATGATCTCAACAAATGCAACATAATGCACCAACATATACTATGTAGCAGATCCTGAATAATGCACTTTACCTCACACAATGGAACTAGAGTACCAGAGACAGTAAAGAGATGCAAGTCAAAACAGCATTGAAACTGCATGTTAATAGTGCTACATTTGAAAAACTGTCTGAACCCATTAGATGGCATTGGAAATAAATTCTTTCTTTATAAGGAACAGTGTTCCCTCATGGTAAGAAATGAAGCTTGTCAGCATTTCTGTAGAATGAACTGATATGATGCCTCAAATCCTCATGTGCAATACAAAAACTTACATCATAGTTATTTATGGTTTACTAAGGGCTCTGTTTCACACACTCAAAATCCAATACTGAAGAAGTACAAAATGCATATTTCAAGAATCTCGTCTACATAAGCATCCTTCTTATGTAAATGACAACAGTTGACAATACAGAGACCACTGTTGGAAGATGAGCCTACAGAGAGTTAGTACTAGCTATAACCAGTGCATACAGTTATTTGTTGGAATACTGCACCATAACAACTTTACTGGGTCAAAGGATTTAATGACAATGTCCATAGTTCTGACCTTATAGTACAAAATGGCAAGATGATTAGTAAATAAGGAATCAAAAGGATGTGCAAATAAGATATTATCCAAACATGTGGCTGGAGTGATGGAGGAAAACCAAGTAAATCCTCATGCTAGCCAGTCCTTAGGCTTAGATTTGAACCTGGGACTTACCAAATTGGAATCAGCAAAGCTACCCATTTGACTGCAGTAATTGATGATAAAACTGCATTGATTCAATCAATTAAGACAGAGGTAGCCTCTTCCTCACTTGCTTGGACTTTGCCAGTATGTCAGATTCACAGCCACAACAAAGCATGTTTGTTAAAATTTGCCCATTGTAGTTAAAACTCTGGATATGGATGTGCAGAAAATTCCTTTGTGTTTGAAGGGACACCAGTTACTTGTCTCAGAACTATCATACTCTACTATGTAAGTGCCATTACGAAAGAATCAGCATTCTATAATCTTTTTGTAAAAACCAATATGAAGGAAATTCAGGTTGGCAGGAAAGAAGCAGCATTAAACAGCCACAGCTCACTTCTTAAGTGAGTTTACATCTAGAACTGTATGGATAGCATAAGAAATAGGATGAGAGGTAATGATGTTAGGCAGCCCCACACTCTGCGATACATAACTGCAGTTACAACCGTAACAGATGAGCAATGGCATCCAGTGTCATTTTATGAATAAAAGTGTAGCAATCTGATTCATAGCATACTTAGTACTAATACATCACATGCTTCAAAAGAAGGAAGACGTCAGTATGCTCCACACATCTCTATAAATTTTGAAAAACAAATTGGTTCCAAATCCATGTATTTACAGAGATAAAAAAATATACTGTTACTTCTCCTTTGTTTTCATGGAATCAAAGTCATTATGATTGCTTTTGTTATCAGCAAACTGTGATTCTGAGTATATTTAAGAATTCTTAGCATGTTTCTTATATTGTTGCCAGAAATCACATAAACATGTAACATCAGCAATGATAAGTAAGAACTACGCTAAACGTGTTTTAGAAGAATAGGGCCTTAAACACAGTAAAATAATACATTAATGCATTTTGGTTGTGGTACTCTTTAACCTAGAGAGAATTCATCCTATAAATTCATTCACTATATTAACAAATTATGGAAGAAAACACACTAAAACATGCTCAGGAGAAAAGATGTATTGAGGCTGCTTATCAATATGCTAGGGCTGGGCAGATTTTTGCATAATGCATATACTTCCAAATTTGT
This sequence comes from Cryptotermes secundus, assembly GCF_002891405.2. NCBI lineage: Eukaryota > Metazoa > Arthropoda > Insecta > Blattodea > Kalotermitidae > Cryptotermes > Cryptotermes secundus. Next base: position 33,986 of record NW_019740666.1, read on the forward strand.
CCAGAACTCTGTGGTCCACTTATTTGTTTCATTTAACATATATTTTCTTAGCATTTAATAAGACTGTATAAAATCATAGGTTTCATAAGTTAAATCCTGCTTAAAGCTAAAATATCAACCATTTTTTCAGGATAAATATAACAACTTACATAATATAATAATTTTACTAACATGAAATTTTAAGAATAAAAGCATGTTTTTTTAAATAAAAATTCTGTACTAATATAAAATAACATGAGACCCACAGAAACACATTTAATTAAGAAGGTTAAGAAGACTTATACCACATTCATCCATTATTTTTTTTAATTTCAATGGCTAATTGATAACCTTAAATATGAGCCCAAATGTTCGCCTGTGAGAGGGGAGCAATATTTTGCCCTGATGACATTCATATTCAAGAAAGCTGGTTCATATACGTGAGCAGAACCAAAAAAGGATGGTAAGCAGAAAGTAACTTTTCTGAGGTATGGATATATTTTTTGCTCATCAGGCTTCATAAACTAACTTCTGAAACTCCTAAAAGTAAAACAAATACTACTGTTCACCCACACACTGGCAATCCAGCCAAAACTGGGTTGCACTCCATCAGGAGACAATGACTAACATTTTGCTCAGCCCTGCAGCAAGCAATTAGACTGAAAACTGAACATAAAAATTACAATTTCCATATAAGCATTATCACAAGAAGCAACACTTAAATAAATATTCTTGCATTCATAAATATACAAATAAAAGCAACACTGGAATTGCAAAATGTAAGTTAGTATTTTTGTGTGCATACATGCATGCTCATTTGTTTGATGTCTGACTACTCAAAACTGTTACTTCCAAATTATTCACACACATGCTTCAAGCTGAAATAAAACACACAGGAGAAACTGTTTGGGAGTTGAATGTCCCACGCATCCTAATGTGTAGAACTGACTGTTATGAACTGTTCACATGATGTTTATAGTGTTTTAATTGGAGGAAGGCCACTGTATCATAATATAAATGCTTTTTTACGCTTAGAATAGTTTTTTTACAATACAAGTGTTATAATTAACTTCCAGTCATCCCTAACAAACACAGTGAACAAGATGAAGTCCATGATATGTATTTAAAAGAAGTAGACAGCTTCTAATTTCATTGCTTTAGTACTAAATATATGCATCCTTATGATCCACATTCATGACTAATACTGTCACAGCATGGAAAATAATCACTATACAATTCAGACTTATATATGACAGTATACTAGTGGTGTTAATGGAACTTGATGTTCACACATTGCAGACAAAAGTCAACTGCTGCAATGCTGACCTAACTTCAGTGACAGTACAAAGAGCCAAATTAATCTTTCATTGCAGTTCGTTATTCATCCAACATATCAAAACACACTTCAAATACGAGTTCATTGGATCTATATTTTATGTTCATGTATCAATTCTTTGCAGAACGAGCTTTTTGGGGCCATTTCATGATATTCAATTTAACCTCATGTAAATCAGGGTTATAGATCTGTGCATAACAAAATTTAACGTTGTTTAATGCAAAAAATATTGTCAGTAGTTGATCTTCTGCATCAAAACCTATAATAATGATCAAAACGAAAGTCAGTGGTCTTATTCAGCAAACAAACTATACTGACCAAGCGACCGCCGCCTGTCGGTGAAGTTAGTAAAATAATTTTGTGTGCATATAAAGTTAACCTTGAGAAAAGAATGTTTGATAAAATTTTGTACATAGTTAAAAACATCAAAATGAGTACATAATAAAATAGACATTGTTTTACATGTTGCTTTGCATGTATGCAAGCCCTGATCCTTCACTTTAAGGAAAGAAAGTTGAACATATTTAAGAACAGGGTGCTCAAATAAATTCTACAAATATTTTATCAATATCAGCCAACATATATACCTTTTCAACTTTCCATTAGCAATTTCAACCTCAAAAGAATTGAGCTCAGGTGTTAAAAGGCTCAGCTGTATGTATTTCCAGCAGCCTTATGTCATCAACACCATTCACATTCAATTGATAAGACACTGGAAATGCCACTGGAAAAACTAAATCATAACATGTCTATCACAGAACAAGTGTACTGCTTAAATGCATAAGCAAACAAATAAACAGAAAATAATTATAAACTTTCTCAATATTTTAAAATTGTTCACGAAACATAACATAAATTTAAGACCGCTATAAAATATGCCACTTAGTACGATCAATTCAGTTTGTAACACTGATTCTGAAGATCAGGCCTTCCCCCAGTGAAAACATTATACAGCGTATATACTGTATCTGTGTCGACTTACTGGTCTGTGTCTTCGTTAACAAACATCTGTTGGCCCCAAATGGATAACATAGGGTCTACAATGCCTTGTTTGGTTGTCTGAAAACTGTTAAGAGGAAGAAAACAAAAGAGAGAAAAGATTGAAGGGTTGGTTAGATATGTTCAACATTACTGTATTCCCAGATTATCATTTTAGTGACGGGTAAGGAATGTGTTAAGAACATGCATATGCAAATCCCTATGTTATCTACCATTAATAGGCTGCAGCTGTAGAGGTGGCTTCTGTGAGCAAAAGATAGATTGTGGCTTAAATATGTGATTATTGACATAGAGTATTTTGTTAATTAATTAAAAATGAATAAATAATTTAATGATTCAAATGCACACTCATGGCAAAACAATTGCTCAAACAAAATTTAAAAGTGTAAAAATAGTAAGTGATGAAGGAAACTAATATGAAGCTAAGAATAGACAATAAAATTAGAACAATACTGAATGAAGGCCACATGAGACAAATGACAAGAGAGTCTGAAACTTCCATCCACCTTAGGACTTAATTGAGAATGTTATGGCACCAAGGAGATCCTTAGGATAGACAAACAATTTCATTCCCTCTTTTTGCCTGGGCACATGTGTATATGTTTATGGTTCAAAAGTTTTGGACCTTCCCTTCTCTTTGTAACTTTATGTAAGATATTAATAGCATGAGACAGATTTGAACCTGATAAAATTTATAGGAACACATGAAATTTACTGAAAGTTGTAAACAAACTTGAAATTAAAAAATTATACTGAAATTATTACATATTGACAGCAAGAACCACATACAGGGTAATATGAATAAACAAAGAAGTTTGTTCCCCTGGGAGCACTGGTTTTCATGCCACTTTAACGGAAAAATTTCATTATTAATAATTAAGATTAAAACTTTTTTGTGTTGTGGGGTATTTGTAATGAAATTAATGCTGTCACCTGAAAATTGAAAAATTATTACTTACAGTTATTGTAAAAATTAAACCAAGGTACATTATAACCCAAAATATTACAGAATTTGTGTATTGTAGCTGAGACAGGAAACAGTTTATTCTAGACATCTGGACTGCTCTAATGCATATTTATGGCAATGGCCAGGTTTAACAAGTTCCTCAACAGCTTAGAGAAAGGTATCAATGAAACAGTCACTGCATCTGTTGGTTTCCGTCCCTGTAATTAAACAAAAGCATTGCTACTTGCTGCAAAGTGTTTTCCCACACTACTGAACAGCAACCTCCATACAAGACTAAACACTCACTGTCAACTGGGATAGGTCCTTATTCCATTCAGACCCGCAATTCCAAAAGATGGAGTCACTGGGTAATAAGTGTCGCATATGGTGCAAAGGAAATGCCAGTATTTAAATCCAGAAGAATGAATTATAGCTGCATACCATTAGGTATGGTGTGAAGGAATGTATGTATGTATGTAAGGGGTGGGCCATAGAAACCGGCCCCCACACTGCGACCTTCAATGATCTATTGTGCTTCCCTTTGGATTAGCCCTTTATTAATCATACTCTTTTAATAGAGTGTAGAACCTTGAATGGTGTCAAGGAAGTGCAAATATCCAATTTCAGAAGACTGAGTCATGACAGTATAACCATTCAATCTGTTGTGATGTAAATGCCATTACCAAAGACCAGAAGACCAAGCATGGCAGTATGACCAAACTGTCTAGCGCAGAGGTTCCCAAACTTTTATATGTTGCAACCCCCTTAAAACATTTCACAAATTTCATGCCCCACTTTGAGAACAAGTGTAAGCAGATTTGATATTTGATATTGTGTTACGAGTATATATATATATATTGTAACGTGTTTCCGTTACTGAAGACGCAGTACGGATTGTTAATTGGTTTATTCAACAACCTACATGTAACGGCTACAATTAATTATAACATAGTTGCGGGGTTTCACACTTTATAACCCTAATTGCAATAATCTGTTAATACTCTTGCGGGGTTTCACAATTTATAACCCTATTCGCAAATCAGTTCACTCTATCTTCAGTAGTCTACACGTTTACAGTAGGGGAGCTATGTAAGTGTCCCTGTGTTACATACTCCCAATTACACAGTTACACATACGTCCGGTTCTTCTTTCCACGACGGCTGCTCTATTCCAACTCAACTCGCAGGCTGCTGCCTTGAGAACTCTTGATAACACATTGGCTCGACTACTACTAAACTCGGCGATGGCCACATTACAACTCTGCCCGCAGGCGGCGCAGGTCTCTTATATAGTGGCTGTGTGTGCCTATTACGAAGCAACGCTGTTACCTCACGCCGTCTTACGCCACCGCGCGTTGCGCGTTACGTTACCGTGCGGAGGGGCCGAGGGGAGCACTGACTCATCCGCCATGTCACTGCTGGTGGAGGGGGTTCTCCTTTGCGCAACATGTCACACTGCTCCCTCCTTAAGGCTGTTCATCCCGAATAGCCTAACGGTGCATCCCCGTTCCTTTGCTTCGGAGGCTGTTCTTGCAGCATCTGTTCTCCGGCAGTTACAACCAGTGTGACATGTTGCGCAACGGAGAACCCCCCCACCAGCAGTGACGTGGCGGATGAGTCAGCGCTCCCCTCCCCCTTCGGTATGGTAATGTAACGCGCAACGCGCGGTGACATAAGACAGCGTGAGGTAACCGCGGTGC
>NW_019740666.1:39620-48199 GCF_002891405.2 Cryptotermes secundus
GACATAGGTGTTTTGGGTTATATCGGCATACTTTAACATAAGGAACACCCTTCCGAAGTTTGGCACATTCCTCCTGGGACACCCTGTATATATATATATAATACTTTAATATATATTATTCAATGCATATAATTTAAAAGACTGAAATAAAATATATGCTTCATACCTGGAAAGCAGGAACATAACTTCTCATACCGAAGTTGGAGTTTTGAAATGGCCACTCTAGGGTCATTTCCAAGGATGTCATAGAACTATAATTTGTTTTGATGACTGCCAATGCTGAAAATCAAGTCTCATGCAGGTAGGATGTTGTGAGAGGAAAAAAAAAAAAGATGTTCAACGCTTTCCTACCGCGGTGAGGGAACTCCCCTCCTATGCCCACCTAAAATTCTATGTATGACTTCCTAGGAAACAACTTTCAAAGAAGTATCAGATGTAATATCAATATAGTTTTCTTATTCTTCAAGAGAAATGTCTTTGTTTTGGAGTGAATCGGCATGGAGTGGATCTTTGATCCATTTGTATTTATCACTTACTGCTTCTGGAAAATAATTAGAAAATCTGAACTGTAGATTAACTAAGTGCTCTCTGATACACTGATCAATTCCAGTGTCACTTGTTTCCACACTGTTCTACATCAAAAAAATCCTCCCAACAAGGAAACATGTTCAGACTTTCCTTTCTAGTTTTCTGACCCATAAGTTAAACTTTCCAGTAAATGCCTTAATGCCTTCACTTCATCAGTCACTACAATAATGTTAGCATTGTTCTTTTTGCATACTTGCATTCAGTGTGTTGAATTTCTTAAAAATAACGCACACTAACTTAGAAACCAAATGTTCTGCATGGACTACGATTTTAAACTTCTAAAATCAGTGTTACTCCTCGCAAGTTGTAAACATGAGACACAACATTTCCTTGCATAATTCTGCAAGAAGTCTGCTTTTCAATGGACAAGTCTTTACATAGTTCAGAGTTTTGATCACTGTATCCATCATTTCCTCCATTCTGGGCATAATTCCTTCATAGACAGTGATTCATAATGTATCATACAGAGTGTCCACAAAGCTTCTGGTGGTGATCATTTAATTAAAATCTGCAGTCCTTTATTTCACACCATTATGCATACTCCAACACAATCTGACCATCCTTTTTTATTTTTTCATTCATGAAATAATCAAAATTTTGAAGAGTTCTTTTCCTGTTGTTGTTCTTTGTTTTACAGGTTTGTAGAAAAATATGTCTTCATTGACTGTTGTATATTCAACATATCACATGTAAGCTATCAAGTGACCAATACCACCACAGTCAATCTACTTAAAAACCTTCGTTTCTCAACTTCTCTATCATCTGTTCTTCTAAGTCTTCTGATATATCAGCAGTCTGTCAGGAGACTGTATTCTTTGACAGTATTATTTTACAAAGCTGTTAAGCATTGTTTGTACCAAGTCTGTCACAGCAAGGAGAACTGCAGTTTCAGCAGTCATGTGTGGCTTCTTGTTCTATGCTATTCTGCATGACACATGATGAGATGCTAACAGGGCTTAGATGACAAAGTAAAGTATTAAAAAAATTGCTGCATGCATATTTTATCAAGCTTTCTATGAAATTATTCTTTGGGCTTGTTTTTCATTTATGAATGTTTTATTTCAAAGTACCGCTCCAGTTTATTCTGCTTCATACTGTCAGCTGCCAAGATAGTGAGATAAAACACACTGAGGTTGTTCTTCACTCTTAATTATAACACTTGTGAAACCAAAAGAACAATAAACAAATTCAACTACTACATAATTGCTGGAGGTTTTGTGATCTCTTTTTCTATTTATACCCATTAAAAATCTATGTTCAGAAAATACTACCACTTATTAGTATTGATACTGGACCGTAACAATTACATGTAGTAAATAATATGGGATATGTATTCTACATCTGTACACAACGGAAATAAGATGTTCACATGTTAACACACCATATTCCATCACTGAAGTATTTCTAAGTCTTAACACGTCAAAGTCTATGATTGAAGATTATCTATAATATAAATATCTTTACTCACAAACTTGCACCAACAATTAATAAGATGGCTTCACATGGTTTATGACAAGATTTGTATTGCACAGGACTCATCTTTCTGGCCCTATAGTTTGGAGAGTGTTAGGGGCATAAATGGTCAACTTGAGGGGTTGAACAGCTTTCTTGTACCCTTTAACAACAGTGAAGTGAGTTGGTTTAATGGCAATTTTGCTAACATTCCTCACAAAGCTGCAAAGCCGCATCCATAAGAATATGTAGAATCATACTGGTGCTTACTTCGTAAAATCAACAATGATCTACAAGTTTGAATTCTGCAGTATTGTACAATAACTAAACTACATCAGCCAAGCAAAAGATTTTAAAAGTGTTTCTTCATATTTCATTTAAAATAGTTTTTCATGCAAACAATACAAGCCCCCCCCCCTCAGAAAATTATTTGCACCCCATACTTTGGGAACCTCTGGTTTAGTGTGAAATAAATGCCACTAACTTATTCCAGAAACCTAAATAATGGCAGTATAACCATTCCACTGGTGTGGTGAAAAATACCACTCTGAAGATGAAGGCTAAGTTGGTTTCTGATTTGTTTCGAATTTAACATATTAGATATATTGAAGGTCATGAGTAACCAGTGCAACTGAGTCAACTATAAATTTAGTGGCCAATGATCGTGAAGTTTAAACCTGGTAAAGTGTTCTCTGTTTAAAACACTGAACCTTATGTAGCAGATACTGTTTGTGATTTTGTACTGCCATGTAGGAGCAGGAAGCCAGCAGATACTGTTTTATGCCAGAATACTGAGACATCAAATGTCTTCAAATAACACGAGTTCTGAGATACCTGTACATATTTTATAAAAGTGACTGAGCAAAAACATTTATATCAGTTCTTTACTTTAACCCTTATAGTGCCAACATAAATTAGATCATCAGTAAAAATAAGTGTATGAAATGACAGAACTGATTAGATCACTATATTCATTTGATATATCCACTATTTTGAATTGCTGTGTACCTTTGCATTCTGAAGGTAGAGGCAAATTCGTATACTAACAGAAGAAAATATTTCATAAAAGGTTACATAAGAATTACAGTAACTATTCTCACTCATTTTAGGCAGAAGAAAGAAATAATACGGATTCTTAGGACAGTGGTTTCCTAAAGAGCACATGTATGAATATAATCTTGAACAATTCTGACACTGTTTTCTTTCATTTCTCATCTTCCACATTTTCACAGTCCTGTAGCAGAAATGAGCACTAAGAGCGCAGCTAATGTAGAAAGAGACCTTGACATACAAGGTTTGTCCGGAAAGTAATGCAATTAAGTTTGTAAAAAAAAATATTCAAGATATCGTTACAAACGTTTAAAATTCTTCAAAGTAATCCGCTTGGGCATCCAAACACTTTTGCCAGCGACTTTTCCTTGCACGGTACGCATCCTGCAAGGCGTCGACAGGGACCTCGTTTAGAGCCTTCGTCAGGCCGGTTTGGATCGCTTCAATGGTTCCAAAATGGGTTCCTTTCAAGGTGGTCTTGATCCTCGAGAACAAAAAGAAGTCTGCCGGAGACAGGTCAGGACTGCAGGAGGGCTGGGGCAACGTTGCCAATCTGTACTTGGCCAGAAACTCCCGGACGCGCAGAGCGGTGTGGCTGGAAGCGTTGTCGTGATGCAGCTGCCAGGTATCAGCGATCTCCTTTCGAGTGCAGACGACCCTCTTTCTTAATCTCTCGAGCTCTTCCACCTAGTAGGTAGCGTTGGCTTGATCGCATAACGTTGTTCAATAGTTTTCTCCATTGCACGTTGTGACAACAGCACTGACAGGAGGTTCATGGAAACAGTGATCCTGACGCTCCCAGAGCTCAGAGCAGACAGAGATCGGAAGCGTTGTGAAGCTAAGAGTCCCCACCCTTTCCCAAGCAGTCCTAACGCGCTGCGACCAGGAGGAGCGGTGGAAAAAAGAAATTGCATTACTTTCCGGACACACTCTGTATATGATTCAAATACTGAAGTGTTATGATGTGATCTGAGATGAAAAATATTTAGAATGAAAATAAAACATACAGCACTTTTTGCATACTGGCACTTAAAAGAGTTAAAATGTTTTGCATTTCTTGCATCATAGAGCATCCTGATGGTTCAAATATCTGTACATGCATATATTTATTAAATAAGGCAGAGATATCTAGAAAAGACCATTCTAGAATTAGATAAAGACTTGAAATTAAATTACAACAAAAGATAAGAATAAAATGCTCGTAATCATCAAAAGTAAGGACTGAGCTACTCTATATTGTAATCATTTGGCTGAAGATGATAAGTGTTTTGCGGCTATATCATAACATCACTTCCATTAATTGGAAACCTGGTAATACAGGAGTAAGACCTTTCATGAAAAAAAAATTCTGGTTCAAGAATGGATCCAAAGCAGATTTTTCTTTGTACCTTCTCTTTCCCTTACTTATCCTGTCATAAATTCGAGAATGTGGTGTACCAGGTCCTATTCCAGTTCACTGCCTACACATATTAAGATGAAGATCCCTATTGGCAACCATCTTAATCCTCATTCTCATCCCATTGTTGGTAGAAAAATAGAAATCTTGTCTTATGGATGCTCCTCCCTGAAGAGTACATTTCTACCTTCACTTTTGCCAGAAGGGCATTGGCACAAACCACACTAATAACTTCTGTATACACATTATTAAAAGGGCACACTGTGAGGGCTATTGATAAAGTAACCACCGTTCATTTTAGGCAACTAAGGTAGGAGGGAAGGACAGCTCACCCATGTGGGGTAGTGTCACATGACTCATTGCCTTAATGAATGATCGAACCATAAGACAATGGTGTAGAATGTTCAGAGATTGGTGAATAAATGTTCATGATAAAGAGCGAGGTGGTCAGCCATCTGTAGTGAGTGATGATTTTGTTCATAGTGTTGACAAAAAAATTTGTGAGAGATGAGAATTCACAATTTCAGAACTTTCATGTGAATTCCCACAAAATTCACGCACTGTTCTCAATGAGATTATTGCCATTAGGCTAGACTGTCACAAGTTTTGCACAAGATGGATTCCAGAAATGCTCACAGGTGCATGTAAATGCAGAGAATGGCTTTGGCTTCAACGTTTTTACAGTGATACCACAAAGATGGAGATGAATTTCTCAAACACATCGTAATAGATGATGGAACCTGGGTTTCATTTGTGAATGTTGAATCCAAAGAGCAGTCAAAGCAGTGGACGTACACACATCCACCAAACATGCCAAAAAAGTTCAAACAAACTTTGTATGCCAGAAAGCCGAAGGAAACTGTTTTCTTGGACAGGACAAGAGAGGAGGGCTATTGGTGAAATTCATGCAACAAGGGACCACAATAACGTCAGCAGTGTACTGCAAAACACTAAAAAACTGTGTAGGGCCAGCTATTCAGACCAAAAGGTGTGGAATGCTGATATCCGGTGTAGTGCTCCTCCATGACAATGCGCATCCACATACAGCTGCTCACACTTGAGCTCTGCTGGAGTATTTCAACTGGGAGTTGTCCGACCACCCTCCTTGCAGCCCTGATACTGTTCCCAGTGACTACCATCTGTTTACCTACCAGAAGAACTGTTTGGGATCACAACCCTTCAACAACAAGGAGGAGTTGACGGAAGGTGTCAAAACGGGGCTGAGCTCAAAGGTGGCAGATTTCTTTGACACACACATACAGAAACTTATTCCCCGACATGACAAGTGCCTCAGTACTGGCACTGGCTATGTTGAGAAGTAGCTTAAGTATGTACATATTTTTATGTATATAAAGAAAAGTTTTCATTTCTTGTTTTGTTAACAGATCACTGGAGGTTACTTACCAAATAATGTCCAATATAAAAGTAATACAGAAAAACAAGAACTTTATGTTCCTTGAATCTACATTTTCCTTGATTCTAAGCACTTTTGTATTGGTCCCACCAAGAATAATTTTAATTTTTGCACACGGTAGCGTAGTTCATTCAGGCACTATGTTACAAGCCAGAAGGTCACGGGTTCAAGTCCTGATGAGGTCATTGGATTTTTTTCATTTGACCTAATCCTTCCAGCCGCACTATGGCCCTGGGGTTCACTCAGCCTCTAACAGAAATGAGTACCAGGAATTAATTAAATAAATTTCCTGGGGAGTAGAGCACGGCCGGCGCATAAGGCTGACAACCTTACTGCCATCTTAGAGCCGATTGTCTAGATAATGTGGGACCCTCAATGTCTCACAACCCTATGGGCCTTCAGAACTGTTACAGGGATAGCTTTACATTATTTTTTACTTACTGAAATGTGTGTTTGTTCTTTTTACCTAATTACTCAATTATATGTTCAAGCCGAGCAGTTACTAGCATGTTGCTTTCACTCCAAGTGTTTCAGTTGGAAATAAGAAAGGGGAAAAAATATTTTCAGTTACAGTTCACTACCCCCTCTATTGTCTTCAGGTATGTTTAATATTCTATGACTTCCAAGGTTGCGCCAGCAAATCAGAGCTGAGTTTGCTTACATTCTCAAACTTGTGATGTGATGCAAGTTATACAGGGGATGGACAAAAATATGGAAACACCCAACAAAAAACACATTACCGTGATTAATATGGCGTAGGACAACCTCTGGCTTGCAGAACTGCTTGCAGTCTCCTTGGAATGGATAAATAGAGGTCCTGTATGATTTGCAAGGGAATCTTGACCATTCTTCCTGAAAAACATGGTAAGTTCTGTTATCGATAATGGAGGTGGATAGCGCACACACAGATTGCTCTCCAAAGCAGACCACAAAGGCTCAATAATACTGATATCTGGCGATTGTGGGGGGCCATGGCAGACATGACACTTCATCTTCGTTCTCAGAAAACCAGTCCTGGACGATGTGAGCTATGTGAACACAGGCATTGTTGGCTTGGTAAATGGCATCACCATTAGGAAACAATGTTTGCACCATGGGATGGACTTGGTCGCCCAAAATGGTCATAGTCGTTGGCAGTGACGTGACCTTGCAGGGTAATGATGGGTCCAACAGAATACCATGATATGACTGTCCATACCATGATCGAACCCCCGCCATGTTTCACTCTTGGCAGCAAACAATCTGGATTGTAAGCTTGGGATGGCGTTCTCCAGACATAAACTTGGTCAGAAGTCAGAAACAGTGTGAAGGTGGACTCATCCGACCAAATGACCGTCTTCCATTGCTCCATAGTCCAGGTTTTATGACTTCGGCACCACACTGTCCTCTTAGTGGCATTTTGATAACTGATGAGTATCTTTGGAATTGCAGCTCATCCAGAAATACCCTGCTTGTGGAGTTCCCTTTGTACTGTTTTGGTGCTGACAGGGTTTGTGAGCATGACATTCAGTTCAGCAGTCACTTTTGCAGCTGTAGTCTTCTTATTTTTCATCACAATCCTATGCAATATTCGTCTGTCTCGACCACTCAACATACATTTCCGTCCATGCTGGTGTTTATCGGATGCGGTTTTTTTCAGTCCTCCTGTATGCGGCCATAATCTTGGATACTGTGCCGCGCGAAACACCAAAACTCAGCTACCTTGGTTATGGAAGCACCCATTATATGGGCCCCAACAATTTGCCCATGTTTCAATTCTGTTAGCTCTGACATGATGCACAAAAAATTTCACAGAACACTGTCTTGACAACAAATGAAGCTTGCAATGTATTGCAGAGGTTGTAGAGGTAGTGGTGTTGGGCAGATACGACAGCATGACCTACAAACTTCGCTAAATTAAACACTTCAATTCAGGCATGCATTTCATGAGGTGTTTCCATATTTTTGTCCATCCCATGTATATGACTGCAAGTTCTACATGAAAATTAAATCACTGTGCTCATGTTACTTTCTGAATCTGCTGTAAATTGAATGGGCATAAACTTCTATTTTATGTTCTGCTTACAGTTCGTTAAAAGTGATGCACACTCCACAAGCTTATTAAGATGCTGTGTTAGTGCTGCTTCATGAATCTACTGTGAATTGAACTAATAAACAGTTTTACATTCTTTATTTCTTACTGATACTTTTGCTACATGTTTTGGCCTTCAAAAGGCCATCATCAGGCAAATACATTAAACTCTTCGTTATTGAACTGCATGTCAAATATAGGATAGAGTGTTAAAGTTCCAAGTGTATACAATGGTACAAAATGATATGAGTGAATATAAAATAAAAATTACAATAAAAGTTGAAGTCTTAAGATAACCAGTTACATAGTAGAAATCAGTTAAGAGTTGTATATGTGATGATATTTGGAAGTTGGCAGTTGTAAAATAAATATATATCTCTAATAGAAATGAGTACCAGGAATTAATTAAATAATTTTCCTGGGGAGTAAAGCGCAGCCGGCTTGTAAGGCTGACAACCTTACTGCCATCCTTAAACTGATTGTCTAGATAATGTGGGACCCTCAATGTCTTACAACCCTATGGGCCTTCACGGCCTGGTACAGGGATAGCTTTACTTTTTCTTTTTTAATATTTATACAGATACTGAAAAGAAGAACTGAAAGGAAAA
>NW_019740666.1:48955-56070 GCF_002891405.2 Cryptotermes secundus
TCAGCGACACCACTACACTCACGCTATCGGGGAACGGCACTGCAGTCGCGGGGAGGAGTTGCATCCGTTCTGCGGTGGTATGACTCACGGCAAATTGCAGCCGCGGCGCGCACTTGATTGTACGCACTGTATATGGTATTGATTGAATTATTATGGTTATGTAGTTTACTTACTATATGACGGGCGACTCCGTTGTGTAAATGTCTGATCTGATGCAGAGATATATTAAAACTGATTTGAGATGTATGTCGTTATGGAATGCTGCNCATATTATATACACAATGGCTGATGTGTTCAGACACCCGTTGTTGTGTTGTATGTTATTATTTAATATTTGATACCTGGAAATAATATACCNCGTGGGTGGGGTGAGGTGAGTTGGATGTAAGATGGGGGTAAGGTAGTGTTTATATTTGGTAGGTTGCAATTATTGTGTCGAATATTGGGTTANCTGAATTATTATGGTTACATAGTTTACTTACTATTTGATGGGTGACTCCATTGTGTAAATGTCCGATCTGATGGAGGAATTGATTACAAGTGATTTGGGATGTATTCATTATGGAATGCTGTGTGGGTGAGGTGGGGGTGTGGTGGATGTAGGATGGGGGTAAGGTAGTGTTTATATTTGGTAGGTTGCAATTATTGTGTAGAATATTGGGTTAAATGTTTAGGTAAAATCGTTGTTCAACTGGATATTTTGCTTGCTGATTACATATATATGAAATCTTTCATGGGTATTTAACATTCGTCCTTTCTTTCTGATGTACAATATGTCCATAGTTGATCTACTGTTCGATATTTGTGGATAGTGTCTACTATGTGCTGGGTGAATTTGGAATTTTGTCCACTGCTGTTTATGTCTCTTATGTGTTCTTTAAATCTAATTTTGAATGTATGCACAGTTTGTCCTATATATTTCTGTGGACATTTTGCACACTGTAATTGGTAATTCCACTTAAGTTAAACTTATCATTCGTATTTTCATGTATTCTCAATAAGTGTTTGATACTGTTCCTGGTTATAAATGAGATACCAACTTCAGAGTTCTTAAATAATTTACTAATTGTTCTAGTTTCGGGTCCAAAAAAGGTAAAGCTGGTCCAAATTTTCTTGTGCGTATAATTTTTTACAGAGGGTTTCGATATTTACTGTATGGTGTTTTGTGGGTAATTATTATTATTAAGTATTTTTCTAATAATGGTTTCTTCATTGTTCTGTTGCTGTGTGAAAGTTTATATTTATTCATGCAATTGACGAGGAACTTTATTGTGGCTCTTTTATGTTCATATGGATGGCATGAGTCATTGTGAATAACTAAGTCAGTAGCTGTAGGTTTCCTACAAATTCCAAATTGCAAATTATTATGTGTTTGTTTGATGAATAGATCTAAAAAGTTGACTTTGTTGTTTATTTCCTTTTCCATAGTAAATTTAATTTTGGGGTGTATCTTGTTGAATTTGCAAAAGGTATCATCAATAATAGATATGTGAGCATTATAGATGATTAAAATATCATCGACATATCTGTAATAGGCTATTATGTAGCAAAAGTATCTCCTAGAGCTACTTATATGTATTACTGATTGTTGTGTTGTGACAATTTTCAGTAAGAAATAATATATGATACACAACAGGATGCACTCACTGAAAAAGAAAAGGTTTACATTCATTTCTTTATGTCAATGAAAACAACATAGTTTACAGGGTTCAGCAGAAAGTGAAGAAGCAGTAACTTCATTTAAAGGGCAAGCAGAAGATGTGAACTAGATTATATTTTTAATGCAATACAGTGAATAGGATTACATCTTTAAAGTAATGTAGTATTAATTTAGTGTATTTAATTTCAATTGCTACATAGATTTTCAATTCCTTGATTTTAGACTCATTTTCAGTGGTTCCTTCAGAAACGTAAAATCCAGGTTCCACTGTATGCATAACATGGGAATTGTTTGTACGTGTCCGATACAGTATGCATAACATGGGAATTGTTTGTATGTGTCCGATACAGTATCTTATCAGTTACAAGTATAACAGCTGTGTTATTGCCGTTATTTATTTGTAGAAAGTTAATGAAACACATTCATCTCCATCAGTTTATACCACAACACAGTATTTGAAGAATTTATAATATTAGCCATAGGATGCTAATATATGAAGCTAATCTTCTGATTCTTACTGGAAGAAAGGCAGAGATATAGCAGAACTGTTTATTTTTATCTGTATATAGTAGGAAGATGCTAATATATGATAAATATGTGAAGGAAAAGGTGAACCTGTGTTTGCTTAAACATCAGGCGATCAAGATATATGGGCTGTTGAGGTACAGCTCCGCACATTAATGCCCCAGCTATTTTACCCATGGCAACAAAAGCTCCATTACCCATTGGGCAGGAAGCTGGGAGGACCCAAGAGCCAAAGTGGATACTATGGAGATGAGGCAAACCTCTTGCCCTTCCCTCGAATCAAACCTCTGTTCCTTGGTTGTCCAGACCTCTACCTGGTTCCTATAGTGACCGAATTATCCCAGCTGCCATTATCAGCACTTAAAATGAAGAAGACAAGATACTCCAGTACATTTTATATATATGAAAATATAAAAAAATTATTCCTTTTGTTCCTTCTGCCTCTCATGTTAGCATTGGTAAATTTAGTGCATATCATCAGAAACAGGTATCTGGTTGTATATTGTACATACTTTTCCCAGTTGCATATTTATGTAAACTCACTAACTGATAACCCAAGGCTCATAAGCACAGAAAGCTTTGACCACATATTACAAATTTTCCTTCTTTGCTGGGTTGGAAGTTCTCAGTGTTGATAATGAAAATAATGGTTAGATTAGGTTAGGGGTCTTCTGTGTTCTAACAACCTGTGGTTCAGAGAAAAACCAAATATTTTGGCAGATGGCAATCTCTGCTTTGACCCTGAAGATGTAGATGATATGTTCCTCTGAAACATCATACTTTCCCAGAACTACATGGTGTTAGAACTGAGAAAACCATATTCTTTCTTTTTCTCTAGCCTTTTTATGTACAGAATGATGATGATAATGCCACAAATACATACTTATCACCATTCAAAATAACGACAATGGATTGAAATGGAGAGAAATACTGGTAGTATAACAGTATACTATGTTCAGCTACTGAATTATTAAGGAATCAGATTATTCCATAATTATACTGATGCATTAAGAAATAAGAACAAAAAGAAAAAGTCATACTTATGTGGAAGATCCTTCTGTTTTGGTCTTTGCCCATGATCCACAACTTACCTGAGATCAGCTAATGGAAGAAAGTCTACATCAATCAATGGTCTAAGACTGGGCAAGGTGTAGGCAGTGATGTGCCCATTCGAGATATAACACACCAGGCAGACACTATCTGTAACAAAAATCCTCCATATTAAACCTGTACCATCCTTAGATGAATGCCTCCACATTCAACATAAAAAACTGTCATCATTATCATATTATGACATTTCTTACTTCTACCAAATGTGGGAAATTTAATAAAAGATCAGGTAACTTGATCCTCTCAATTTTTGTGTAGCACACGTCATGAAAGACTAAATTAGCAGTGAAAAGGTTAAGTCACTATATGAATATCTCACCCACCTTTCAAAGAAATTATTTCAGCCTTTATCACAAAGTCAGCATCAGTGATTTGTTGCCTGTAGACACAGTTATGGGAAGGTAAGGCCACGACACGTGCTTGCTTTTCTGATGTGAGGACAACAAACTGGCGATCACCAAACTGATCTTGCTGACCACTCAGCGTTGGTGACATACGATTGTTAGAGGTGGATTTTGTAGGTGTCTCTGAAAATACAAACCATGCAGTTATGCATAAACTGTAATCATATTAATTTATATCATGTCCACAAAAGAATATTAGGATTTCAAAGATCTACCAATGTAGGAAGAAATACCGAATTGTGATACAGAAACAATGGTATACTTTCACAACTGAATCAGATAAGAATGAAGCTTCATAATTTATACTCACCACCAAATATTACTGGAATGATAAACTGAAGGAGGATAGATGAATGTGACATGTAGCAAGCATGGGAAGGTAAGAAAGACATACAAAATTTTAGACAGAAAAGGCCAGGTGGTGGGAGATGCAGACATAGAGGAGAAGATAACAAAGAATGAAATTTCAGACTGCATTCAACTGTTTGAGGACAGGGTCCAGCTGCAAGCTCTTTTGAAGGAGGTAATGAACCTTTGGGTTTCATAAACTGCAGGGAATTTCTTGATCAGCTGAGTGGTTACCAGTTTGTCAAGAAAAACTCTGCTCCATGGAGTCAGTTACTAGATAAGACTAGTTCATGTACTGAAAATATGTAAGAAAAGATGAAGCAAGATTGAGCAGCAGCAAGAATGCTACATGAAAGTTCATGGATTAGGGAAATGCAAAGAAACAGAAAATAACCTTTTTGATTACAGTTACAGTCAATATAAAGTATATTATCTCAGTAAGTAGAATGCTGGGTACTAAAGCAGAGGAATGGATTTCTGCAGCTATATTTATGACTCACACATTGTAAAATGAAATCCAGATGCAATGGAATCAAGAAGGCATAGTCCACAGGACAGAAAACAAAGTTTTGTGGTGTAAAAGAAATGAAAGGGTATAGAGGGCAGACAGAAAAACAGTATGAGTAATGTGACATGAGGAATACAGTTAAAGGAAAAGAGCTGGAATGATAAGAAGCTATGACATAAGAAAACAGGAAATCTGTGAAAATAAAAGAGCCAAAAGGACAAGAAAAGGAAGCCGAAATGTTATGCTTCAAAGGATAACAAAAAGATGAAGGTTAATGGTTTGAATCCCAGCCAGGGAATGGCTATCCTGACTGAAGCAATTGCATGTAGTGACCTTGTGGGTTATGACACCAAGTAGTTTACTAATCTTTCAGAAGAACATAACGTCCTTCATCTTCATATTTTACCATGAAGAGAGAGGCAGTAGGATCCTCTGAAACACTGCAACCCACATACCAAAGTACACGCTGCCATAATGCCAAATATGAAAACATATATTTTCAGTACTCTGAATATGTGAAATCTCACACAGAATAAATACTTTGTGGCTTTCCCCAGTCCTTCCAGGCAAGTGCAGGAGTAAAAATATTAACCTTTTGATAATGTTGTATCTTAGCATCCTGTTGCAGTTGTTTACCATCCACCATGCAACAATATAAGGATTTAAAATTCAATGTTTCAAAAATTTCACTGCACTACATGTTTCAGCCTACTCAGCCATCATCTGGGGCACTGAGATTCAAGGGAACTGCTGTGCCTGCCATGCTATTGGAATCAGAACTTGATTTAAATATAATGCATGGGAACAAGAAAATAGTTAATATCTGTAATACAAAATTTCTTGGATTAACATTGGACAATACTTTCTCTTGGAAGATTCACATAGATACAGTCATATGCAAACAAAGTTCAGCTTGTTATACAGTTAGAACAATTAAGTGTTTCTTGTCCCAGGAATCATTGAAGATGGTATATTATTCTTATTTTCACTCAATTATGACTTATGGACTAATATTTTGGGAAAATTCTCATTATATAGAAACAAAATTTTTAGACTACTAAAAAAGCTATTAGATTTATTATGGGGATTAGGGATAGAGACTAATACAGAAAATATTTTAGAGAACTAAAATTACTACCACTAAAATCCCAGTATATATATTCACTTTCACTGTTTGTGATTAATAACAGGTACCATTTTAAAGTAAATTCTGAGGTACACAATATTAATACTAGGACCAAATCTGATTTGCATCATCCATCATCTCATCTGTCAGTTTTTCAAAAGGGAACTTATTATGCTGGGATTAAGGTGTTTAACAGCTTACCTGTTCCAATAAAAGATCTATCCCATAACACAAAACAACTTAAATTGGCCTTGAAAAATTTCTTCTCTTCCCATTCATTTTATATGTTGGATGGATATTTTAAATACAAGATGAACTAAACCTTTCATAATGCTGTTTATATGGTATATTGTATAAAAGACTTTCAATTGATATTGGTATATATTTCTTTAAGAAATGAGCTTAATAGGGTATTAATGTGTAGTTGATGAACTGTACATGTTGGTTAAATTACTGCATTGTATAGTTATGGTTCCTTTTACAAATGTGGCTGTAAGAGGTCTAGTTTCTGTTCTCAGAACTAATGTATGTAAATTGTGACATTTTCTATATCTGATGGCTTTGGTAACCAGTAAGGATCTATGGAAATGAAAATAAAGATACAAGATACATTCACAGATAAATACAAACAAGTGGCATATGCCAAATGAAATGACTAGATTGCCCATTAGACCAAACAGGTGGAACACTTCACACTAGATATAATAAATACATAAGCAATTACTTACAGAAGTAATAATGGCAACTCTGGATATTCAAATCATATATTGAACACAAGTCACACATATGGTACTATAACAGACACAGCGGTTGTCACAAAACAGAGAAAAAAGGAAAACATTGAACACATTAGAAAAATACCATATACAGGGTGTCCCAGGAGGAATGTGCCAAACTTCGGGAGGGTGTTCCTTATGTTAAAGTATGCCGATATAACCCAAAACACCTATGTCCAAAGTTGAACGGTTACGGTGATAATGGCCCGAGAAAAGTGTGGTCTTCTTGCAGGTCCACGCACTATACGTACCTGTCAGCTGAGACCCTTATCTGTTTGTCCTTGAGTGCCGCGAGTCACACTAGCGTAAGCTCATGCGCTGCCTACAGATTAGTTTGCTGTGGGGTCGTGAATGGGTGGTAAATTAGTTGTGTGATGAGTTGCTGAAATGCCTTTTGTGTTTTCACACGTCGAGTATTGTGATATGCATTTTGTGTATGGATTTTGCGGTGGCAATGCACGTGCTGCTGTTGAAGAGTACCAAAGGCGTTTTCCCGATCGAAGGATTCCATCTCGAAGTGTATTTACGCGAATTCACCAGACATTGCGTGAGACTGGTTCTCTTCCGAGTGTTTCTGTGCAGTCGGAAAGGGAGGATGTACAAATGAGAAACACACGAGAGAACATTCTTCGCATGATTGATAGAAGTCCGCGTCTCT
>NW_019740666.1:56862-138242 GCF_002891405.2 Cryptotermes secundus
TATTTTGTAATCAACAAGTGTGTAACACCGGTCAAAGTTTGACACTTCTCTGGCCATTATCTCCGTAACCGTTCAACTTTGGACATAGGTGTTTTGGGTTATATCGGCATACTTTAACATAAGGAACACCCTCCCGAAGTTTGGCACATTCCTCCTGGGACATCCTGTATATAAAATTAGTAAAGACAGATTACACATAAACGACACATACATTGATACTTATAACTCAATATTTTAAACCAAAATCAGAGGTTATAAATATAATAGAAAATATGACAGAAAATGGCTCAGAAATCATAAAAAATAATTGAAAAGAAATAAAAAACATATTAAAAGTAGCGATGGAGCAAAACTATTTCCAATTCTACCAACAATATTACAAACAAACTGAAGGATTATCAGTGGGTTTTAAACGATTTAAAATGGAGGATAGCTTTGCCAATCGAAATAGTAAGCTATATCAGTAGTTATCAAAGGATATATAAAAGCAAAAAAGAGACAAAATGATAAATGGATAGAAGAGGCATCTAACCCAAATAAAATAATATGGCAGATGATAAATAAAATAATGGGCAAAGTAGGAAAGGATGATCAGGGGATTTGGTTACAAGGATATAACAGGAAAATATCCCACCCCCAAGGAGGTGGCTGACACACTGAACTCATATTTTATAGACAAAGTTGAAGAACTCGTGGAGAAAAACAAGAGTAAGAGCAAAGAAATATCGTTAAAAAAAGTTGTAACAGGAAACACAAATTCAATGAATTTTTGGCCAATCTCGGAAGAATAAATTGTCATAGAAGCGTCTAAATTAAAGAGCAAATCCTCAGTGGGAGCTGATGGAATCCCAGATTTTCTTATAAAAATATGCATCACAAGTATAAAAAAACCACTCAATTTTATATTTAATGAAGCAATAAATCAAGGGGTTTTCCCTGATTTATAGAAAATTGCAAAGATCAAGCCAGTTTACAAAAGAGGAAACAAACATGAACTGAGTAACTATAGACCTATATCGGTGCTATCAGTATTCTCAATGATCTTGGAAAAAATAGTATACAATAGACTGGTGTCCTTTACAGCTAAATTTAAAATATTAACTGAAAAAAAATATGGATTCCAAAAAGATAAATCAACAATATCAGCATGTCAGTCGTTTATCGGGAAGATATAAGAAGCTCTGGATAAGAAATTACTACCAGTGGGTATTTTCTTTGATTTAACAAAGGCTTATGATGTTATTAACCATGATATTTTGCTAGAAATATTAGAGCATTATGGGATAAGAGGGCAAATTAATGCCTTGCTAAAATCATATCTAACACTGAGGGCACAATATGTGGAATTAATTTCTAAGGGCAACAGGGACTGCATGACTCATTTTAATTCAAAAATAAGGAATGTAAAGGTAGGGATTCCACAAGGGTCAACCTTGGGCCCGTTTTTGTTTTTGATTTACATAAATGACCTACCCCTCCATGTAACTAACAGGGAAGTGGTGCTATTTACAGATGATACCAGTATACTGGTAATAGAGAAGAACAAAAATATTCTTCAAGGCAAAATAAATAAGGTAATGAAGCAACTCGAATCTTGGTTTCCAATGAATAATATGGTAATAAATAATGAGAAGACTACAGCAATGTATTTTCATATGAATAAACTACAAGATCATTGAGCCAGTAATTACCTTTAAAAATATAATAATTAATTACACAGCACAGTTTAGGTTTCTTGGTATTAATTTAACCCACAAATTAAAACGGAACATTCATATTCAGTTGGTCTGTACAAAGCTCAGTAAGGTGTGTTACATTATAAAAGCTTTGAAAGGCGAAGTAAGCCCATGTGTCCTTAGGAATGTGTACTTTGCTAAATTCCAATGTCAAATAAGTTATGGTTTGATACGTGTATTTGGGGGGGGGGAGAGTGTGAAAGTAAAAAAATTCTGATTTTGCAAAAAAAAGGGTTCCCCGAATAATGAAAGGGGTAACAAAAAGAACATCATGTAGACCTATATTTAGAGAATTAAAAATTTTAACGGTAACATGTTTGTATATTTTAGAGTTGTTACATTATTTCAAGAAATATAACATTTACACCACAAAAACTCTGACCTACAAAAGTATGACATGAGAAAGAAAGAAGACCTTCACGTGCAAAGTCATAATACCTTAACATATGAGAAGGGTGTTACAAATATGGCTATTAAGCTTTATTATAGAACTGCCTTTGGAACTAAGAATGGTAAAAGCAGACAGAGAATTCCTACATAGACTCAAAAGATATTTACTGGAACACCCATTGAATAATTTGCATGAGTTCCTCTCAGAAGGACAGTTAAACGAATAAGATTCTCCTTGATAAACAGATTTAAGTGTAAATAAAATTACTAGTAATTAGGTGAAGTTTTTAATATGATTCAGCCTATAAAGGGAATGGAAGTCTTAAAGGAGATTGCACTCCAAATTATTTAATCATTATCAAAATTGAATTTTATCAATAATAAATACAAACTACTCCATCCAATGTGACATATAAGTTTTTACTACATTAAAACTTATCTCCCTTGCATGTTTCGGTCCTTACGGGCCATCTTCAGAGGGAACATCATTACAAACTGGAAACTACCATCACAATAGGTGTTTTGATTTAAGATACCTATACTTATATCCTATAATGCACAGTATGCATAAAGTCGAACGTTTCACAATCACAGCAGCTTCCTGGTGTTGTAAAGTTTTTAAAAGTTTCTAGATGTTATTTAAAAACCCTTTATTGTCAATAGTTAATTTTTTTTTTAAACCATGTAAGTTTGTGTCCGTACTCCTATCGTCCTTCTTGTATGGGGCAGATTTTGTGCCGCCTGTCTATCTTGATGAGGAGATTCTTGATGTCGTCCAGGGTTTGTTCGTGGCTTGCTGTGTTGTTTCACAACACAATTTTGAAATTGTTTTATGATAGTTGGCAAACAACTGAAAATAAATTTTAACACTTTGATGCCTGAAATTCATCTAAATCATATTTAAATATTAAGTCCCTACCTCTCAAGAAATATATCATCCCCATTACAAAGACAAACTGCTTAAAGCTGTACAAGGCTAATAATCATTGCATACTGTGAGAATCACACAAAACCCATAAATACAGTTTGTGGACAAAATGTGTATGTCTTTACTGTACATGTTGTTCATACAGTATCTAAGGTGCTTTAAAGGGTTAAAACAGGTTACATCTGCTTTTCACCATATCTCATTTGATACCACATAACCTCAACACTTTATATAGTATCATAAAATAACTGTATAAACCATTAGCATTACCCATTGTCTCCACATTATTTACATGTAACTCCTGAAGGCATACAAAAGATCTACATCATTCTTCAAATTCTTGTATTCTTTTGAGGATATCTACAGTCTGTAAATTATAGCAGAGCTGTGCATCACTTAAAATTTCAAATTTTTTCCATTAATATGTTAAAATGGGGACACATATATAAAATCATCATTATTTATCTTGTAGTTTATATGCTCAAAAATATTCCTTGCATGTGTTGTTTCTAGCCTTGGTATCAAGTATCTATATTATTCCCTTCTCCTAGTGACAACCATGAAAGCTTTCTGGTTCAGTGCAATTCTGCAAAGCAATAAAAGCATGCCGCATCATACTTTATTGTCACTAATCGTGCTTCATGTTTCATCACCATTCACTAACTCGTGTGCCTTTCTTGTTCTCACATTGTACCTTCTGCTTGATGCGTCATTACTAAGTATAAATAAGTTAACCACTATTTCAGTACTACATAGTAACTATTCTAAATGTCTGTCACAGTCATCACTGTTTGTGGCATAAATGTCATACTCATATTACCATCTAGATCTTCCTCACTACTCTCTCATCGTCATCCTGCTTCCCAGGATTAGGCACAGTTGGCATGTTATGGGCACTGCAGAACAGAAACTTTTCATCTATTTCAGAATTTTCCTGAGTGTCTTCTATCTCACGGTTCTTAGTTTAAATTTTAGTGGGATTCTATCAAAACTTCATTCTCATTGCGATTTGCAACGAATATCCTGGACGTAAGAACAATAAGAGGGGCCAACTGTGATAGTGATCATTACTTAGTACAGGTTCAATATAGATGCAAAATAAGCTGTCAAAGATCGAAGCAGTATGAGAAATGTAAGAAATTTAATATTGACAAGATTACAGAGAGTGATAAGAGAGAAGAATTCCAAAATAAAACTAAAGAAATTAATGACAATAGAGCAAATAAGGAAGTAACGGTAGAAGGGATATGGGTAGATTTTAAAACCGCAATAATTACAGAAGCCGAGAGGACTCTGGGGTATCAAGAGAAACAGGATAATAGAGAATGGTTCGACTAGGAATGTAGGTAGAGTATAAACCTCAAGAACAAGAAATATATGGAAAGACCAACAAGAGCAAGAAATGAAGCGTATAAAGAAGCAAGAAGGAATGCATACAAGATTTGCAGGAAAAAGAAACAGGCCTTTCTAAATGAACAATTACTGCAAATGGAAGACTTCAAAAATAACAAAACAAAAAATGCCTTTGGGCAAATCAAATATAGAAGGTTTCAAACCAAAACAGAATTTAGGGCTTCTAATAAATAATAAAATAGAGATTATGAATACATGGAAAGAATATTTTGAACAATTATTAAACCAAAATCAGAATATGGAAGATAATGAGGACAATGAAGAAGAAAATACAGACAATGGAGAAGGGGAAGAGGAAGAGATAATAGAGCCCCCAAAAAAAGGAAGAAGTGGAAGAAGCACTAAAGGAACAAAAACTAAATAAAGCACCAGGAGGAGATAACATACCAGCAGAATTATTGAAGGCAGGAGGACAAGAATGAATAACAGTACTCCACAGAATTATAAATAAAGTGTGGGAAGAAGAAAAGATACCANAGATGGGGGAAAGAGCATTATATGTCCCATATTTAAAAAAGGGGATAAATTAACATGTAGTAACTATAGAGGTATATCATTACTACTGACAGCATATAAAACTTTAACACGGATACTAAAAAAGAGACTGGATCCATATATAGAAAAAATAATAGGAGAATGTCAAACAGGATTTTGACTCAACAGGTCAACAATAGACAATTTATTCACCCTGAGACAAATAATGGAGAAATGCTGGGAATTTAATACAAATATTTACCTATGATTCACAGGTTTTAAACAAGCATATGATACAATAATAAGGAAGAAATTAAGGATGATTATGTCCACTTTTGGTATTCCAACAAAATTAAGTAGAATAATTAACTTAACAATGACAGAAACATTCAATCAAGTTAAAATCCAGAATCAGTTAATGGAATGCTTTAAGACAAATCAAGGATTAAAACAGGGTGATAGTTTGGCACCATCACTATTTAATTTGGTATTGGAATATATAGTGAGGAAATGTAATGTAGACACAAGGAACACAATAGTGTATAAACAAACGCAAATAATGGCGTATGCGGATGATATTATTATAGTATTGAGATCCCTAAGAGCAATGAAGGAGATATATAAAGAAATAAAAACCATAGCAAAAACAACTGGCTTAGAGGTGAATGTAAATAAAACTAAAATGCTGATACAATCCAGAAGGAATCCAAGGCAACTGGAGAAATTAACATGGAAGGGGATGGGATAGAAATAGTTGAAGACTTCATATATTTAGGACCGAAATTCGACAAAGATGGAGAGGAAAATCATGAAATAACAAGAAGAATAAAACTAGCGAATAATTCATATTTCTCGTTACTATCAGTTTTTAGATCAAAGGATATACACCGAGCGATTAAAATAAAAATATATAAAACAATGATAAGACCAGTGATATTATGGAAAGAGGAATCAGTCATCAATTCATTCGAGAAGAAAATCCTAAGACGAATTTATGGACCAATAAAAGAGAATGGGATATGGAGAATAAGATATAATAAAGAGTTATACAAATTACATAAGGAGCCAGAGATCTCAGTGACGATAAAGCTAAAAAGATTGCAATGGGCTGGGCATGCACAGAGAATGGATAAGGAGCGTATCCAAAAGAATATATTATATAGTACAATAGGTGGTAGGAGACGTGCTGGTAAGCTAAGAACTAGCTGGATTGATGCGGTGGAACAAGATGTGAAGAAGTGAATGGGTGTAAGGAACTGGAAGAGAGCAGCGCAGGGCAGAGAGGAATAGAGGGGCTTGATAAGGGAGGCCAAGGCCCGACATCAGGCTGTTGCGCCATAGTAGAAGAAGAAGAAGAAGAAGAAGAAGGAGAAGAAGGAGAAGGAGGAGAAGAAGAAGAAGAAGAAGAAGAACTTAATATACACATAACATTAGCCACCATGAGAACCTCATATCTCAAACCTCTGGAAAATCATAAACCATGTGCATTTGTAAGTTAGCACAATAAGAGATACAGGAACAGTACATTAAAATTACACCAATTTTATTGAATGATGGAAAGATTATGATTCAGAAGAAAATATATGAATGTGAACATATATTACAGTGAATTCAAACAGATTACATAATCCATGCATCATAATGGATTACTTATTAATACTGCATGCATATAATGACATTCTCATATAGAAAGGTATGATTTATACAAGCTATTTAGTGCTGTTATGATAGTGCAATCCCGGAGGCTACAATTGGCTAGGAACTTGGATAGGATAGAGACATGAAATTATACAGAACATTGTTAGGAACACCTCTTGGAAAATGTCATACTGAACACTGATGAATGGGGGCATAATTGTATGATGGATCCCAGAAGAAAAGGTTGTAAGCATAGATCATGAATGGGGATAGCTCAGAATAGTGTCCAATGCTGACCTTTGGTATCACTGATGTTGATACCAGGGTTTTAGTGAGGTTTTCACGAATACTTCTCAAAGAACTCTCTTCAAAATATATAAGGTAAAGTTATCCCTGTGCTTAGTTAAGCATCACACCATGAAGACAAACTGGGGACTGGAAATACAGCTCCAAGCAGTAACCTTGGCACCAGATGCAAGTCAGTGGTCAGCTTCATGCTCTGGTCACTTTAGCCCCATGGAAAGAGCCCACAGTACCCACTGGAAATGAGAGTGGGTGGACTCCATAACTAGTATGGATGCTATGAAGAAGGACAAACATTTTAATCCTGCCAAGAATTGAAACCCAGTTCCTCAGGTGCCCAGCCTGGAGCTTAGTTACTACACCAAGACATCGCAGTTCCCTTCAAATAGCACAAACTAACTGTGGTACAGAATACATGCAAGAGATACATATATAAAACTTATTCATGGGTCTTGATCTGAAATTAGGTCACCAGGTACCAGGAGATTACATAAATTTCACTATTATAATTCTAAATGTATATACTTTGTGCCACAGCATCCTTACTTATTCGTTCTCTTCCCTCCTTGTTCTCATCTTTCCATGCTTCATAAGAATATGGTATCAGTGCTCCATTACAATCCAGAAAAGACATCGTTAATATGCAGCCTTTCAATCGGAATATTGTTCCTGAAAATTAAGAAAAAAATTAAAATCACAAGTTTTGACTGTAGTAGGCTTTTTATGTGGGTATATTGAAAAAGTTGATTTGATCTAGTGTTCAGTATATTATTTAGAAAGGTATAGATGATTGTCTCATGACATTCTATGAAATATAGTTGAAGTGTGTAAGCTGAGGAATTGTCTCAGTTATACAAGCAGGTTGGAGGGAAACATCCCTTTCAAGAGGCTCACTATGTTTCACATCATAGATGAGAAATGTAATTAAGAGAAAAGATTTACTTTTCCATGGATATGTTTTCAGGAGGAAAAAATGGAGTTTTGAGAAAAGATGGCCCTTTTCTGGGCCACAACTGACACACTTCAGTCCTGAAGATGGAGATAGCATGTTTCTATAAAACATAAGTATCTATCTACAAGACAACATGGTGTCACAACTCTGAAGACCATAATCAGATCAATCACCATTATGAAAACCCCTGAACTTATACAGTTAGTACACAATATAATGGAGTTCCTTTCACTTTGTCATATACAAATACAGAAATTTTTTCAATAGTTAGTAATTGAAATTACTTTGTACCAACTTGCATGAATGTATGATTAACACATTAACTCAAACATTTAAATGCCAGCTTATATCTTCTGGTCAAGTGGTCATGGCTAAACAGACTAACACAGTGAGTTTCAATTGTAAAAAGAAACCTTCCTGTTGCACATATATATCAGAAGTTCATACATGGTGTCATGTGTTGGGTATATGTCATGTGACAAATAACTTCACGCCGTCTTGGATATAGCGAATTTATTCCACATTCGCTCATACACTTACAATTCACAATTACACAATTATTGCCATCAGCAGTATCACAATTACAATCAACTCTCGATTATCCGGGATAATGGTGGGGATGGAAATCACGATTAATCAAAAACCCGGTGAAGACAAATTTTATTAAAAGTAGTACTGTAATACTGTACCTTCATAATACTATAGGCCTACCTGTATTTAAATTTATTCAACCTCATTTTTATGTCATCTCATGGCCTATTTAATACTTTTTTTACATTACACTGAAATATGAATTAGTTATTTCAATCACAGTCTTCAACAACATCCAACATTTTTTACGAATATTCACACTTAACACTAAAAAAAAAATTAATATTGTCGTTTACTTTTTCGCGGCATTTTCCCTTTTCTGTTGAATACTTAACGCAACACGCTTCCTTTTACACCCTGATATTTTGCTAACGCGCTTGAAGATCGATACAAAGATACTAACTGGGGCGATGTATCTGTCCTTGAAACTTTCCACAAATCCTTGCATTCTTTCACCCCTACCCTAGAACATTGTGTTAGCATAACGGGACCAAAGAATGCAGAGCTCGGTTCACACTAGTGCGAAAATAGTGTTACAACTCGCCATGTGAAACAAAAGTGAATGAATGTTAAACAACATATAAGCCTCAAAAAAAGCCTCAGTAGCCCCGGTTAAGCCGCGAACCGGTTAATCCGCCCCCAGATAATCGAGAATTGACTGTACATCCACTGCTCTCGGCGACTGCTAGACTTCTGCTGCACTCGGTGACTTCGTGATCCTCACTGTGTCACTCCTGATCTCACACTCTCTCACATACTGCTCAGCCGGCTTTTTTATACCTTTCCCTGTTGCCTCGTGTTACAGCGGTGTCCCATATTACGTTGAGCAGAGCATGGCCCGGCTCGCATGAGTGACGTCATGGCTTCCAGCCATATCTTCCGCGCTACCCTTTCTTTCACGATCCTAAGCTCACCCCCTCCTTCTCTCCCGAAGACCACGTGATTTCCCTTTCCTTTCTATCCCTGTGTCTCGGGAGGAAGTATGTTGGAGAGCGAGATTTTAGTCTGATAAGTGGATCCACTTGGGTAAGCACGTCTTGCGGACCAGCCAGGGATATTTGCTAAATTTCAGTTCAAAGGGCTCCTGTTTTAAAATTGCGTTTCGGCATACTCTGGGTCTGGCCACAGACGTGGGGGTTTACAGTCGCCAGTTATCGGGGGGGATGGCGTGGCGGCGATACGAGAGTTAGTTTTTTCGTATAAATACATATATTACTGGCTGTACCCGGCCACGCGTTGCTGTGGCAGATCGAGTGAATTAAAAAATTCTGTTGGATAATTAACCGTTTCATCTGCTTCCACAACAGTGTCGACGGACTTGTATGTGACTGCCTCGCAGTGAATGTTAGACTGAATGATATTGTTTAGTTCGTAGACGTCTTTGTTCTTGGCCGCAAGAATAGCCCGTTCACTCAGCCAATCGTGATTCTTATAACTGGTTTGAATAATGGGAAATACTTTTTCAACCACTTCGTCTTTTGACGTCACTAAATTGCAGAAGTTATGAGGCAACGAAATCGTCCTGAGGTCAGATCAACCGGCACCTTTCCGTTCCCAATTCCCAGCAATTGATGTGAGAATATCTCAGCTGATCGATCGTTTTGCAGCTGGACACGCATATTTGTAGTTAATTTTAACGTCTTTACGTGTCGCCACAAAGTAGAGTATTTCAGCCAAGCATTTATTTCGTCCGCTGGTGTCGATCGAGNTACCTGTCACAGGTGTGACATCTATATAATAGGTATATAAAAACACGCGCGCATTCGAATGCAACGTTGTGTCAAAATTTCGAAGCAATCGGTGAAAAACATTCGGAGATTTAGGATCCTGAACAAACGAACATTTACATTTTTATTTATATAGATTTTCTTGAGGCCACCTGTGACTGAGGTTTGTTTAGCCTGTATTATATAGATAGACATGTAATTTCTTGATTGCCGCCTGTGGCGGACCAGTTCAGTTTAGTTATTCTGTGTATTTGTCTTGATGCCGCATGTGGCTAGAAAGGAAGTGACCGTGTATTCAAATGTCACTGGGCCAGTGAAACTGGGCAGGTTGTTGAGTTGATGCCGCGAGGTGCGGATTAATGTTGGGTGGAGAAACTCAGCCAGGTTTATTTTATCTGTATATATATTTTTGTCATAACTTATTTTTGTGTTTATTAAACATTGTTATTGTTATTTTTGGGTCTGTCATTGACTTCAATAATGATTCTCCGCAGCGAGCTTGGTTTCCCACGACGATCTTAGGGAGCATTGTAAACATGACGCCAGGGCCAGCGACGACGAACCGCTCCCGACTTCACTGACGCTGGGTGGTGGTAGGGTGAAGACGGGAGTAGTATCGGTTCAACGTCACAGTGAGAAGTGCTATTACGTCACCGCGGGGGAGGGAGGTGGAGTGTTGACTGGCCTGTTACCGTAGCAGCGACAGCGCTCCGACGCAATTACATCACTGCTGGTGGGGGAGGGGGTGTCCTGCATAGCGCACCTACGTCACACTGCTCCCTCCTTGAGGCTGTTTATCCCGAATAGCCTAACGGTGTGTCCCTGTTCCTTTCCTTCCAAGGCTGTGCGTGCTGCATCTCCTGTTGTTTCGGCTACTACTCTTGCAGCGACTATTCCCCGGCCATTACATCCTCTGCTTCCTTCTTAGGATTGTTCGTCTCGAGCAATTCCATGGTCCAGCATGCGTCGATCTGTTGTTTCACATTCACTCAACACTTTCATCCATTGCTCATTCACTCGTTCTAGCTGGGGAGGCAGGTGTTTCTGTGTTACCGGTTCCTCCACCATAAGCTATTCCATTTTTTCCGTTTTGGAGGGGGTCAACCCCTCCACAAGGTCAAATCCTTGTCTTGTCGTAGGCTGACAGAAGATCTAATGGCGTCTTCAGTGGCAAAACACGTTACAATAGTTTTGCACCTGAAAGCTTGCACTGCAATATGGAAAGTTTATGAAGCAATTCAGCATCTGTTGAAGGAACCACAAATTATTTTAATGACAATCTATGGGGATAAGTCAGAAATTATCCGCACTTTCTTCATAACACATCTCTAGCTTTGTCACACTGTCTCCTATGCATGCATTGTTAGAGATGGTACTACTGTGGTCATGTGATCGAAGTCTTACCTTGATTGCATCATTTTCCTTGATGCTGTGACAGTGGAAACATGGCCGCTCTGCTAGCAGTGTGCACCAATGACTAACAAAGAACAGTGATCCGATTTCTCTGGTTGGAAGGTGTGTCAGGGGCTGAAATTCATATGTGGGTTCATCACTATGAGCCAGAATCCAAAAGCCAGAATATGGCGTGGAAACACCCGGGTTTGCAAACGAAGATGAAATTCAAAACTCAATCTTTCGTGGGAAAGGTGATGCCAACCGTTTTTTGGGACTCAAAAAAGCCTATCCTGGAAGACTACCTGGAAAAAGGGTGTACGATCAACAGTGCAAGATACAGTGATTTGCTGGCCAACAATCTGAAGCCAGCAATTCGCACCAAATGCTGAGGCCTATTTTCGAAGAAAGTGTTGTTGTTGCATGAAAATGAACACTCACACAAGGACGGCCAGACCGTTTAAACCATTAACCATTTGTGTTTCGAGGTGCTGGAACAACCTGCCTACAGCCCAGATCTCGCCCTTTCTGAATATCATCTCTTTGGACCGCTCAAAGATGTTTTACGAGGTTTTTGATTTTCTGCGGACAAAGAAGTGGGGGAAGCGGTGCATAAATGGTTGCGCAACCAACCGAAAACCTTCTTTGTGGAGGGAACACGCAAGCTTTTGGACCGCTGGACCAAGTGCATAGAAAAGGGAGGACACTCTGTAGAAAAATGAAGTACTTGTTCAACCCCTACTTTTGTATATATGGATTGGAAAAACAAGAGTGCAGATAATTTTTGACTTCCCTACGTACAATATAATGCTTTCCATCATGTGATAACAGAAACGATGTTCTATAGAGCAGCAAGTGCCATTCATGGCAGAGAATGCAGATTTCTATGTCTGCAGATTCTACTGAAATCTTCTGTATACTAACCAATTGGTGAGACAATGACAGGCTGTGTCAAACGACTCTCCCCTGGTGGTGGAACGTTGATCATTACAGTCAGTACAGAACCCAAGCTTGTGCCAACCCAGAGTGTAGGAAAAGT
The DNA here is from genome assembly GCF_002891405.2 of Cryptotermes secundus. Lineage (NCBI taxonomy): Eukaryota > Metazoa > Arthropoda > Insecta > Blattodea > Kalotermitidae > Cryptotermes > Cryptotermes secundus. Next base: position 69,446 of record NW_019740666.1, read on the forward strand.
TGATGGATCTATGAATAGAAGGAGATCATCCAGTTGTACATCTGAGTGTAAACCAATTAAGTGAGCAGCACATCAGTCTGCACTGATAAACTTTTGTTACAGTAACAAGACTGCTCAAAACTTGATCTTCCCCGTAAATGTGTATATTTACAAACACAATCATCTGTAGTGAGACTACCATGTCCATTCTCATCTGTAATGTAAATATTCACATCTAGGTTCTTTACTGATTCATAATGTCATGTGTGAGCAATGTTATCATATAATATGATCAATACTTCATACATCACTGTGCTTGTAATAAACACATTTCAGAATTATAAGGGTTCCATCATGATCATTTTCATATGTGCAAAAACTTACAGCTATAAAATATCAGAAAAATACATTTTTTAATTTAGATGTTTATGTCTGACTGTGCCCACACTTGCGTGGGTTTCTCTTTGAAATAATGAAATCGCTTATATTAATATAAATCCATACACATACATTCCCATTGACCAGCACCCTATTACTTAACAACCACAGTGCCAAATATTGACTGTCTCATGCAACCAATATGGGGAATCAAACTCAGGACAGCTAAAGAATATTTAAATATGCAGTATGATATATTTCTCAAAATAGGCTCATAACTGTCATTCTGGGACAATGTTTAACCACCTCAAGTTACTAAATGAATATGCAGAGTGACCTAATGTCTGCCTTTGAAGCCTTTGGAAGTGAAATTTCAGCATTTGATGCAAGGAAACATGGAGATTGGTCATACATGAAGGAGACAAAGAATGCATAAATAATTTTACTGGGGAGAATCTCTTGGAAAAGAGAGAAGGTGATGAAAGGATAAAATTAAGATTAATCTTAGGGAAAAATGTGGTAGGAGGTAAAAATAACAAGTTTTGGTATTACAGAGATTAATATAGATAACATGAAGAGCACAGCCATTTAAAGTACACAATATTAATATCTGTTTGACAATTATAACTTTATAATGCACATGTAGTCTATTTGGGTGACGATAGAATTATGATGCCAATGCCATATATTTAGTATAAGTACAGTGGCATTACATAGCAATATACTTGCTTCTTCTTGCGATATGGACTCCATATACTAGTAAATGTTCTCTGTTCCCCTCCTTTCTTTTTTAGTTTCATTACAAATTCACTTACAATAAATATGAACTTACCAGATTTTTTTGTATAAGAGTCAGCAAATGCCAGGCACTGTATAGCTTCAGAGCTTATGTTCTCTAAACTGGACATGCTAGAACTTCTGGACCTTGAAAATGAACTGTCAAGTTTATCTGATTAAAAAAAAAGAAAAAGAAAGAAAAATGTGTATTAGTTACATGAAATACATCAATGTGTTCAAGTCTCTCACAGCTATAATTACCATGCACCTAAATAATAAAAAACAAATTAATTATAAACTGCATTTTTAAATAGCTATTTTGTCTTTAGAGGCATAATATGATGTTCATATGAATGTGGTATGAATAATGTTAACACATTCTCTCTACAATATTCTAAACTAATTGTACAAGTATCATAAGCTGCAGAGCTACAAATTCAAGTACTCCAAAAACAAAGGTACTTTCAACAGCAAAGAGAAAGATATTTGAAGAACTTGTCTTAAATACATCTATAGACCTAGATGGCTAAGCTTCATAAATTATTATTTATTACATTTTAATCTCTTTGTCCTTAGGAATTGGCAGCTACAGTTTAATGTATGACTTCAGCTTTCAAGAATAAGTCATGTAGCATGTCTTCTGTGCTTAAAACACTACAGTTGACACCTTTAAAGTTAGTATGTCTGGAGGGGGGACAGGGGGGTTGGTAGTTCTTATTAACAGCTGGAAGTGGGCAGTGAAGACATGATTGGACAAAACCAAAAATCATATGTTCACCTCCCATCCAGAACCCAGTGTCAGATATGTAGATAGGCTGAAGATGGCAACCACAGTGTTTCTTGAAACACTGGAAAAACCTTCAACATCCTACACACCTTCCTCCTGAAAGCCAAGGTCTTACACTGAATTTTAAACTGAACTCAATTTAACAAATATAGTGGCATAAATGATCCATAGACTTTAAGGAGTAAACAATTCTCAGTTAATGGAAACAATGTTACATTTATTGTGATGCTCTTTGCAAGGAGACTAAGTATTCTTTTTAAACCAGTTTGCTTTTAAGACATAACTTGCAATATGCATTGTGACTTAAATGCAACAACATGAAAACACAAAACAGTCAATGCAACAGAGCTTAAATTGCACATTATTAATTTTTCCTACATGTAAATTCAAAATTTTCAATTTAGAAAGCAGAATAATTACAGTATGCTGTTTCTAATTTGCACACTTAAGCTTGCTCTGTGCATACATCATCCAAAGTGCATCACAACATATATTTTTTAAGCATTCCTGACAAGCATTACTACCACTAGCATGGATAAGCAGTAGCGACCACGGGCAAACAGCAAAATCTTTTGGCATTTCCACTGACAAGCTCCTTAGCTCAAGAAAATCTCAATAAAAATAATAAGTGACAGACTGATATACTATATTAGTGTGTACAAATTATCTTTGCAGGAAAAAACAGAATTGTGAAGCTTTCATGACTGTTCATTAACATGATTACTTTTGTACAACAGTAACTATTATTAGTGTAATTCTGCCATTTGAATTGTCTTCCATATTCAATACCAATAGGTATGGTACCTGAAACTCATTGTTTTATGCTTAAGCCAGAGAGTTAGAAAACACATCACAATGTAAGCCAATAAAAACAGCATGATACTTAGCCATTGCATAAATCAACCATGCTGTGATGCTGTTCTCTTTAATGGAATACTGGCAACAGAGGATAAGATAGTGTTCCAACTTCATGATGTATTCCGTTCATAACAAAACAGTATGGAACACAACCCCTGTTGAGAACCTGACTTCTGGGCTGTGCAATGAAAAGAAGATGAATGGAAGTAATGCAGCAATGGTTCCAGCTGCATACGGAAGGGATAAAGGGTAACACAGTGTAACTAAGGCCTCTGAATAATCCATACAAACTTTATAGTCTTACCTCAGTTAGTGGACTTGACCAAATCCACTGTGCCTTCTGTTGAGAACAGCCAGGTCTAAAAATATTTGAACTAACTAACTGCATGAAGTTGAGTACTTTTCAGGAAGCTAACAGTTGCTCAGCTGCTCAAGAACTGATACAACTGGGATAGAAGGTTTTGTAGTCTGTTGAAAGTCAGGCAAAACTTCCTGTCTCCTTCACGCTGGTTTCTTGCTTGGCTTACCATTCAACCTGGTTCCTCCGAAATGTAGGTTGACTTTCAACAGACTGCCATGGCATTATATCCTGTAAGGCAGAAGTCTTAGTTCTGTGAGTGGTTGAGTCATTATTAACTTCTCAAGAAGAACTCAGATCCATGCAGTAAGTTATTGCTTGTGCTATTAGACATTTCTCAACATAAGGCACACTGGATCTGGTCAAATCCACTAACCGAGATGAGACTGTAAGGTGTGTATGGGATAATCACAGGCCTTAGTTACATTATATCAACCTTTTTCCCTCCCACAATGTAGATGTAACCACTGCCCTGCTACTTCTCACCATCTAGACAACGAACTCCCTGCGTTTTATGGAAACCAATGGTTTATTATCAAGTTCACAAAAGCCCACCATTTGAACCTATCTTGAGCGAGATGAATCTGTTCCACATTCTAAGACACCATTTGTTAAAGATACATTCCAATACTATCCTTCCATCTATACCCAAGTTTCCAAAGTAGCCACTTCACTTAGTTCCTGACAAATTTTGCATGCATTCCTCATTTTATTCCATTGTGTGTCATTAGTGAGAGGAGGTTTATTATATATACATATAAATTTTAAATTTCAGAATTTTTTTTTTCATTACTACACAGAAATGTTTTCTCTGGATTCCTTTATCTGACCCAATATTTCACTTTATTCATTCTTGGTTTATTTAATAATGCTGTCCACAGCTCTGCCTATGTACTGTCAAATAACAGGGACTAATGAATTGGTAAGGATATGGAACAAATGTTCATGACAAAATTCGAGAGAATACACCAGAATTGACCTGGTGGAACTGAGGAAAACCAAAAGAATCTCAGTCTGTTTAGTCAGTGTCCCTGTTGATATTTAAACCAGGTCTCTCCTGAATACAAGACCAAAGAGCCAGATGTGTTATTGCCTGAACCATCTTGCTTGGTTCCAGAACCTATGAAATGTGGGCACTTTTAATTGATTATATAAAAAATGTGCACAATAAAAATATTACAGAAAGCAATTTAGGATTTGTGCTGGTTTCTAAATATTATTCAGTCTTGACTAAAATCTTCCTTTGCCACTGGTACTTTTAATATAGTGCCAATTGTCACCTGGCCATTACCTGGGCACTGAATGATCAAACAGCTGCCATATAATATCCATAAGGCTATGTTAGGGCTTGCTGCACATTTGGATCCTTTCTCTTGAAAATTATGGATCATAACAATTTTCATACATAGACAGAAATTTCAAAAATACAAATTTACATTAAAATTTACTGATGAATCTGTAGTGTAAACTATTTTTCTTCAAACAGGAGAAAAAAGCAATTTGTTTTGCTGTATGGTGTTATCTGCTTTTTGTGATACCTATTCTCCATGTTAGTTGGTTCAAGAAGTAATGCTTCTGACTTGATTACAGGAGGTGCTTTGTTCAAACATTGGCTTTTCATGGTTACCCTCAGTTCCTAGGGGCAAATGCTTTGGATCTTACCTTAAACTCTACCACAACAGCTCCCTTCCAATCCATTATTCACTATCCTCCAGTCATTTGATGCTATATAGCCTGAGTTACTGACAGTGTCACTAAATACATTACGAAGAAAGACGTTATGTTACGACTTACAGTAAGTCAGCCAGTCTGTCTTGGTGTAAAGCAACCATTTGGGTCTTAAGACATGATTTTTTTGTCTTGACAGTTGCAGGCTTATTGATATAGAGTGCCCACTTTGACGAGAGGATGGGTCTGCCTTTTACAATGATGCATTTACCAAATTATGATGAAACTGACAACTGCATAGAAATGTCATACTTCTCTTATGCAACTTACCATGAGACAACTGCAGTAGTCGGTTTATAGCAATATTTAAATATATTTTAACCCCTTGAGGCACAGTAGTTACCATGTGTACCTCCTGCTTTTACATTAAAAGATCTCTATACTTTTTCCCAGAGAATGCATTTTTTGTATGATTCTTAACAATAGTCAATGATTACTTCCTTACACATTCTAAACCAGTTCGTCTTTATAATGCAGACATAGTGTTCCCACTAAGGTAGAAACTCTAATTTATAAATATTACTTGGCTGTGCTTCTTACTTCAATGGATTAAATGCTAGTTTTCTGTCATTGGGCTGAGTCAACATTTCTCCAAAAGCATGGAGATCAGCAGTTAGAAACATAAATTTAAACGGATAGATTATTTCACTTTATACTGACTGACTGTCAGTCACAATGTAACTTTGACATTCAAAAGCATGGAGATCAGCAGTTAGAATGATTGTTTTCGACATTTCTAATTGTTTGGCTTAGCTCGTAACAGGTGAGTTGGAAACATAAATTTAAACAGATAGATTATTTCACTTTATACTGACTGACTGTCAGTCACAATGAGACTTTGACACTGAACAGGTTTCAGTTTTTAAGTGCAGTTCCGTTCAAGTACGTTCTGACTTTTGAGTTCTTGGTGGAAGATAGCCATGGGAAGTTCACAGAAGACTTAAAGTGTGACAGAAGATTCGATTTATGTGTAATACTGGGAGTGCGTGATCCATTGGGACTGTTCTAGTTTCTGTGTTGAGATCCATTGCCAGGCGAGGACTAGTGAAGACGGAGAATCCTAGTGCATGTCCAACAGTGAAGTGGAAAGCATGTAAATCAGCAATAGCACTGTACTTCCTGTATTTAAATGTGATTAAGAGAGAGTGTGACCAAAGTGCCAATAAATCCAATCATCCGAACTAGAACCCATCATTTTCACTGCGTGTACCACCCTACACATTACAGTATTTATTTCCTATGGCATGCAACAAATACCAATATGTGCGCCATCCCTGATTTGAGAAGATGTGGAAGAATGTGCTGCTTCCAGTGGCAATGTCAAGAAGAACGGTGTTGAAAAAAGTCACAAATAAATGAAGTGGAAAGATTTTTCTGTAATAAACAAATTAGTTAACAAGCCTGAATTGACTGGAACTGCAGTAGTAAATAATAATGTTGTCAGTATTAGAAAGATAGAACACAAGGAAATATTGCATGTATTCACACTGTGCTTTTAGACCTGGTCTCTGAACTGAAGTGAGATTGAAAAAATCATCAGGGCTAAGCTTTCAGCTATAATACTGGAGGGAGGAAGAGTGATATGCCATAACTAAGTCCATTAATGTAGCACACAGTCTTAATCAAAGTAAGTGGACATGACCAAATCCACTGTACATTGCACTGAGAACAGTCATTTTTAAAAACATGGGCAGTAACTAACTGCATGCAGCTGAGCCCTTCTTGAGAAGCTAACAGTTGCTCAACTACTCATGAACTGAAGAGTTTCATTTTCTGGGATACAACGCTGTGTATTCTGTTGAAAGTCAACCAATGTTTACAAGAAACATGAAGCAGAGCTTGCTGCTTGCTTCATGCTGGTTTCTGCTTGGCTTACTCTTCAGCTATGAAGATGAAGGTGATATGTTCCTATGACACATCTGTTGACTTTCAATGGTCTACATGGCGTTACTTCTCAGAAGATAGAAATCTTCTTAACCACTGCTGTGAGAACCTTAAATCCTACATACTCAAGTAATTCCCAGCATCTTATGAAAGCCAAACGTTTTACACCGTGTTCAAAATAGCCCACCACTGGGCCCTATCACAAGCCACATGAATCCCATACCATTTCTTCAAAATCCATTTCAATGTTAAACTGCCGTTTAAGCATAGGCCTTCCTAGTGATTGAGATTTGAATGCATTCATATGAATAGCAATTTAGGTGTCTGGTGAAAATTTTAATACTGAGTCTCAAAATGTGATTGGGTTTCTTATTGTGGCCCATGTAGTTAGAAACCCAAAGTCAATTTAACATATATACAGTGAGTATTCTAGTTAGCACAATCAAGGAATGAATTTATGCATTATGGGTCAGGCCAGTCTGGTGTGAGGAGTGTCTGACCCTTCTGCATGAGTCTGTGGTCACAAGAACATTGACTATACATAATTCTGTTCACAAGATACATTTGGTAATCGTTTACCTTCAGTTCACCTGTGCTTCCATGTTTGCTTACTAAGACGGTTTTGGGTACTTCTGACCGTAGACACATAGTGCAGCAAATTGATAACATACATACAGAGTAAGTCTTAATTACATTTGTTAAATATTAAATATTCTCTTCTACATTTATAGGCAAGCAGACAGGATCATACAAATATATGACTGCAACCACTTTGTTGGTGAGATATGGTAACAGGTAGTAAAAGGAAGGAAAGGTAAACAAATAATGAAGTTGTGGATAAAGAGTCTGTTAGATAGGGATCTGGCCAATTACTAAAGGTTTACAAAAGATGTTGAAATGGTCCAAGTGGTTCCTGTTTTGCCAAGAATTCCTGGTTCTCTGAAAGATGTCAGGCATGCTGCATACTGCTGGCTGAGCCACTTCATTGGAATTCCGCAGCCTGTCACAAATACTATACTGTTGGGCATCTTCTCATGGCACCACAAGTAGAAGGTGAACGGAGTGAGATCAAGTGACTGTGGAGGCCATGCAACTGCTCTGTGTGAACACAGAACACTGCAACACCAGAGCATCAACAGTAGTGACCTTGTATGAAACTGCACACTGAATGACTGCTTCACCCATTTTGTGGTGATGCCTCACAGTTTCCATATCTCATTAATGAGGTGGTTCTAATCATGTATCTATATGAACGTTTCTGATTACCTATAAGTGCTGAACACAATGCTTATATTGAAGGTATGTACGAGCAATTACAATTCACTTTGTATATGAAGACAAAACTGGACATAAGTGTAATGAGAATTGCTTCTTACCTTGCATTCTGTTCTGTTTTAAGTGATAGTTACAACAATGTAATAACAAAAGGCTCATCTAGAATTTGGCAAGATAAGATGCATAAAACTGACATATGAAACACAGTTCTAATGTGCCAGTATTTAGAACTTCCTAACAACACAGTCTTCATGAATAATACAAGCACTGAGGGAAATCTCCAAGTATAATCTTCTTCCCAGTCATGTACGTTTAAGCAACTGTTCAAATTCGCATAAAATTAGTTAGTTTATGGTGAGTACATATCCAAGAATCTCTATTCTGTTCAGAATGCACCATCTAGGATTCTGACCTTTTGACAATTTGATACAGCTGAGTCTTGACATTCTTAAAATTCAAATTGACTGAATGTTAATTGTGCTACAATTATTTAAGAATAATGACAGCCAGTCTGTCAATTCTGAGATTCCACTCTTTCTCAACTTCACATCTTGGCTTTGGCTAATCATGTATCAGTGAGTACCATGAAGTCAGTGAGTTAACTGTCATAAGCAAACACTTTTACCAGCCACACTGAAAAGCATGCTATGTATTATGGATATTCATCATAACATATACATATATAAAATGTTATAATAATGATTCTGTGCTTTGCTTTCAGGAATCTTACTAATGCTCTGGCACTAGAACCTGAAGGTTCAAGAATTCTACAATCAAATTCTGCCACTGAAAACAGTCCTATGCCAGATTCATCAACCTCCAATCTTCACAGCCTGTTTTCTTTAAGTTGTCATTCTAGCTCATCCTACCAACTCCTAAACAACTACATTCTAAAAGGTCTCACCATCCATATTTCCACTATTTGAGCTACATGAGCTAAATGAGCCAAATGCCCAGTTCACCATGACCTCCTGGTTTCGTTACTGTAACAACACAGAGTGTCCTCTGTAAATCATGAAGTCTTTGTTATGTAATATACTAAACTGCCCACTTATGACATCCTTCTGATACCTTAGTATGTTACAAAGCGCTCTGTTTCCAAAATCTTTGCAATTTGTTTTCTTATCTCATAACAAGAGACTACATATCTTAACCATAAAAAACAAGTGGAAAATTGTTTAACATACATATCTTCATTCTTAATATTTTGGAAAATGCATGCAGTGATGAGTCTGAGATGAATAAAAACATGCAATTCAAGAATTTATTCTGCTTCTGATTTCATCATGAATCTTATTTCTATCTGCTGTTCCCAAGCCCATCTAAACTTTCAGGTTTTCTACAGTAAAAAAGAAATGTATTATATACAAATCCAGTTTAAAGGTATAAATAAAATATTTTATCTGTTCAAGGTTTTCTACATTCTGACAATCAGATGGACAATGGGTTTTATAAGTGTCATTTTACTGTATTTATTCAGAGTTAAATTTGCAAGCGGACACCATACTGAAACAGGCAACTGAAGCAATCAAACGTACATTTTGTCAAGTTGTATGTGTGACCATAGACGTCATATGGATTATGAATGGATTTATTGACCATTTACAAGTCGTAATTACAAACAGCTGTCACTATTTTCACACTTTTCAGTTCACTAGAGCAGACAGTCTAGTGTTCTCAGTCTGTTATTTCCTGGTAACAGCTCCAAAAATGGCTATTCCTCAGCCTCTAGGCTCAAGTCCTCTCTTCACAGATTCCCATACAGAACTGAACTCACTTGGTCACCCCAACTGTCTTCAAGATATTTCCTTGGCATGGACCACATAGATACACCCTGTTTCCAACAGTCCCTGTACTGCTGTGTATTGAGTGGTTGCTGTAGGAATGTGTTTACGAAGCCATTACCAAGAAACGTCTCGAGCATATTTGCCTATCATACAGTCATTGTATAGTAATGGCTCTACGCCCTACAATATAACATGAAGTGGGAAAGAATGTACCTCCTGTTATTTTTTAGATGATTTGAAACCACATAACTTCTTTAATGTTTCTAATTTTTGAGACAAATCTACATTGTTACACCAGCACATCTCCCACATGAGCTTTTATTTAGAAACTTAAGGAGAGAGACACTTTGGAAACTACTGCCACGATAATGGATGCATCATTCTGTTGCTCACTTCTTTCTACAGTTTTAATGGCTCCCATAGTACCTTCTTCAGGCATCCTAATGATCACCAAATTGCAAACATGCTGATCTGAAGTGAAGAAGTATAGAATACTTTACGACATATCTCTTCAAGCTCAAGCCACTGGATGTCTAATTGAAGAGGAAACAACCTCACATGTTGTGTGTGAGGCACTTGAGGGATTCCAATATCACAACACAGAAGCCCATTTCATGACCAGATACTCAATAAGTAACCCATTTTGTGTATTAATAATGAGCATAACTCATGGGCAAAGTCAGACCAAACACCTACTCAAGAGTGTGGCTTGACCATTTCCAGGTACTTCTACTTTCCTGGGAATTTAAATAAGATTATAAGGTCATTTAAAGTATCACTGGGTTAATTTTAGATGGGGAACCACAATGATCTTGATGCAAGGGATCATTTATGCTCATAAGGCATTTTGGAGTATAAATACAATATATAATTGTGGGAGAGGGGACTGCATATGAATATCTGTAGTGAGAGGAACCTCTAGCATATTTCATATGTCTTTTCCAACATGATATAAAACACTAAACAAAAAACAAATTAAGAAATAACTGTCTGTTGAGTATGGTCTTCTGGTGTCACATAATTAGTTCAGTTCAGTGTAGAAAGTTCCTCTGAAATGCTAGTATCTACCTACCAAACTACATGGTGTCACATCCTAGAAGACAATAATCTTGATACTCACCACAGCAAAATTTTCAAACCTTGCAAGAAGAACAAAAGAACTTACAGAAACTTTTCATTATCCTCTTAGCATATGGTTCTTAAGGAAGAGATACATTACTCAGCAGTGCGCCGACCTCAGTTGCCAAATTCCAATCATGCAATGAAACCTGCACAAGTTATCACAAAAAGAACACAGAGCCACAAAACTGAAGTGGAAAACGAGAACAGCACTTTCATGCAAGCACGAAGGCATGCAAGAGGAGGAACATAATTAATCTACAGTCAAATAGCAGAAGAGTGAATAAGTCATAGCGGTTCGGGGTCCAAAAGACACATCCAACAGAATGATCATGTTCTTAAAAAAACAATGAACTTAATAAATATCTGTAAGTATGCTGAGCATTAGGAAAACAATGCTCAATTATACAAATAACAATAAAATAATACTTATGGGTGATGTGGCTTTTAATTGCACTTTAAATTCTTCAGATTTATTGCAGCAGCAAAAGGAATAAAATGGTTTTCCCAGTTTTTAATTCATTTTAGTTTATTTATAAATTTTAGGTCTTTCATGAACAACTCCACATTTTAAAAATTGTGTCTCAAAATATCAGGAACAAATGTTTTAACAGTTCCACTTGCATACTGATAACAGAGAAAAGTGAAGCAATGGCAACTGAATAAATTTTGAATTCCTTCTTATAATTTTCATGAACAGAAAAATGTAATTTAAATCTGAGAATCTACTGTAAGTGGACAGAGTAGAGAAAGTGATGGGAAAGCAAGTCATAAGACAGTTTTCAGAAAAAGACACTACTGAAGAACTTTACTCTTTCTGTGGGACCATCAATATTTGGACAAAAGTGCTTAATTTTCAGGGTGGATATGAGATAATGGTACTATAGTTATACAGATTTTGAGATTCCACAGGACTCAAGTATCAAGTTGAAGTTTTGGATAGTACGTCACCATTTCTCTACTTCATGCTGAAAGAAAGAGAGAGAGTGCTATAATATCAACAACTTGGCATAGTAAATACCTCTGAGGTATGGAAAAGTGATAATTACTGAGAGTACTACAGTACAGGCCAGTGTGGCTGAAAACACAGAATATTCAACTACATTTACATCTAGTTTAAAGTATTTAGTTAACTTAATCTTTAAGTGTTATTTACTGCTTCATTCTGCTTTCAAAGTCATTTAGTATGTCAATCAGAAATGTATGTATATGTTACACTATCAATTCTGTGTGGTAGACTGATGTTTTGGAATACCAGGGCTCTCTGGGTGTGTCATATGTGTATGCAGCTACAAGACATCACCATGTCTAGCACTATTGGCATTACTTACAAAAGCTATGGAAACTGTAATAAGTAGGTGACTGTACTACCAAAACTGCAATATTGCCGGGTAACGAGGAGATTGTGGGAGCTGCCACCAGTGCGAGATTCAGTTGGCGCCATAGAGCGGGTAAATAAGCCACCACCACCACCACCACCACCACCACAACCACCAATGCTTGTTGATGTCAATGACCAAGCTGAGGGCCCCGAACCCATTGACCCCTCAGGCTCCGAGTATGAAGCTGTACTCATACACTTCTGGAGTTTCCGGGTACCTTGGGACTTTGAGCGCCTGACCGGCTCAGGAGGCCTGGCGCGCGGGGAACAAGTGTTGCCAGCACCTACATTCTGTTTGCCCGCAGTTGGGGACACGCACACACCGTTTATCTACAAATGGGGGGCGCAGGTCAGTATATCTGTTATGGAGTAGTACAGCAGGAATCCTGCCTTGTTACTGGTTAGTCATTAAAGCAACTGTTAGCATTTATCTTCAACATAAAATATATACATAAGGTTATTACATTCCTATCTAACTAAAATGCCTATAAGGAACATGAAAATCTAATGATACAAAACTGATATTTTGAATAACAGAACACAACTATGTGTGCTAGTTACTGGCCTAGAAAACATTCTGAAAATATATTAAAATTAAGTATACAAGCATTGTGAAATAAAATATTAATGCACTAATCTCAAGAAAACATGTACAACTTCAATTTACAAATAAAATACACAGTATGTGATTGAAGACATATGCTAACGTGGTAGCCCAACCTTATGCAATCTGCATTCCATTTCAGAAAATAACTGTATGGCTGAAATAGTATCTTCTACTGTAACACTGACACTCTGTTATTTTCTTTTGCACTCCTACACAAAATACGTGGCAGCTAACTACCAAAGCCACAACTTCTAACTAGTAGTTACCAACACATTTATACCGAAAAGGTATTTAAGGCAGCTATGGTCTCCATCTGAATCCTTTAAATAAAAACAAGAAGGAATAAGTAAAAGTAACAAATTGATCTCAAGTGCAATGGAATATCAGATTTTATTGAATGGTCAAAGCAACAGGTGTACAGATATATCTAACCGAGTGCTTGGACAAGAGTGACTAGTGATGTGACTGAATACACCTTACAGATATAGTCCTGAAAGTAAGTGAACTCACATTAGTAACCTGCTTAATCAACTGAGATTAGTGACATAACTTTCAAGTGTTAGTATCAGCTCCAGACTTAAAAGGAACAAAGAAAGGAAATCATATAGCTGGAAAATAAAAGAATAAAAAGGAACTAACTTGTGTACAAAGAAATGAACAAGAAAATAAAATAAAAGTACAGTTAATAAAATAAAAGTAGCATGAGGATACTGAAGGATCAAGGGTAGATGCTATTAACCATTCCCTGATACTGATTAGCGGCTTCACAACCATTCTTATACTACTGCACCGCACTATAATACACTACATCATCCAAAACATATTTACAGTCATTCATTCAGTCATTCATATCAAATTACTACAGACTCTCTAAGTGCTTGCTGCTTACTTCAGAGCAAGGAACAAAACAGGAAGGTGTAGCAGTGAAACCCATTGTGTGCACACTTACTGAGACGACGCATCAGATTTCCAAAAGAAGGTTGGTTCGATGAAGCATCCTCTTTACTTCGGAGGTCACGGAGCCAGTGATCAGATCTACTGTACTTGATGTTTGGGACAGATAACAGTCGTCCCTCTCGCTTATCCATGGATTTCTTTTTTGATTCACGGCGTTGTGGTCTGACAGGTTTCCCGTCCGTGTCAAACAGTGGTAAGTCTATAGGTCTGTTCACCTTCTTTATAATCACAGCCTCACAAATTTCTTTTGCTTCCTCTTGCATGGGACTGGTTGGTTCTGTATGACTAACAGCCTCATCAGTTTCAGGATTTCCATTCCTACTGTCCTCCACAGGACTGAGCAATACTTGTGAGGTTGTACTTTCTTGACCAGCAAGCTCATCTGTACATTCCTGTTCTTTAATATCTACACTACTTGCTATGGTACCACACAGAGCAAAATCCCCCTGGGGCTCTGTTTGGGTACAGTCTGGTGTAAAAGCACCCTTACTCTCACTCTCTTCTGAAGGTTCTGGTAAAGGGGATTCAATTTCAATTGGGTTAACTACAGAATGTGTAAATGGCATATCTGATGAAGAGCAATAAAAGACAGATGAACGCTTGTCCTTGCTGTGACTGGTACTACATGGTGCATAAGTTGGTTGCGGGGCACCTGAGAACGTGTGTTTGAACTTCTGATCTACTCGACTCAGTTGTTTCTTGAGGCTGAACCCCTTCCATGAATGACTACTTCTACGTCTTTCTTGTTCACTGCATGGAGATTTAGCTGGCAACTCCACAACTGCCTCGGAGTATTCTGGTTTAAATTCTGGCTGTCTAAGAGGGCTGGAGGGAGCAACAATTGTCTCTTCAGCTTCTTCTACATCAGGACTAGGATGAGAAGACACATTGGAGATATCGCTTCCAATAGTGCAGGACTCTTTCATTGGCTGAAGGGTAGTCTGACTCCCTTCACTGTCTACCTCAGAGTTGTCCATTACCTTACAGAAAGGGCTGGTGAGGGGAATGGCAGCATCTACAGGGACCACGGGAGGCTCCAGAATTTTGGGTGCATCTCTAGAGGAAACAAACTGGGAACACATGCATGTGGGAATCACAAAGGCAGGGGGAGAAAAAAAAAGGCAAAAATCAAAATATGTAAATGATTACATTTTGTAACAGCAACAAGATGAAAAGTGAAAACAAATAAAATGCATCTTAAGTGTAACTACATTCAAACAGAACTGTTTCTTGTGGCTCTAATGCAACAACAGTCTGTCTGGTACACTTCTGAAGCATATACAGCAGGAGCCAATACTACCAGGTACACACATAGCATATAGAAGCAGAGGTGTGCTGTCTCCCATACTCAGGACGCAGCAAATAATATCTCAGTCAAAGGTGTGTGACAAAGGTATATGAAAACTGACACATGTGTATGTTGGATATTTTCAATTGACTTGTTTTTAGTTAGAAGCCATGCTGTTTCAGAAAGTGACCCTGCTTCCATCACCTGATAAAAGTATGAAACCTATTCTGTTGGGTCTAACAGATTGAGCTAATCCAGTAATAGATACTAGGTCTATCTAGCGGACCATCAGAGTAGGTTTCATACTTTTAATGGACCATGGAGGCAGAATTAGCTTCCAAAATGCTATGTTTCTTAACTATGAATGATAAAATGGAAAATTCCCAATAATGAGTAAGTTTAAGTAATTGGTCTGTTCATATTTAACCAATTCTCTTTATTTTATAAAGAATGATAGGTGTATGAAATTACCGTATTTACGCATGTATAGGCCGCGTGCGTGTACAGGCCACAGCACAATTTTCAGACAGAAATTATAGAAAAAATAATTTTCTTGGAATATTATTTCAGGAGTATTAGTAATTATTACTAATTATGAATATAATTTTTTTAAATGAAGTGTGATTTCGAATATTTCGAATATAAGCCGCACCCCAGTTTTCCTCTTGAATTTTTGGCAAAAAATGTGCGGCCTATACATGCATAAATACAGTATGTCTGTGTGTCTCTTCTTTCTGATAATTCTGGAATAAATTTATGGAATTTTGTCAAAGTTTGTATGCACAAGAGGTGGCATAGCTCAATCAATATAGTTATTATGCTTGGTTGGAAGGCTGGGGAAGTCAGGTTTGATTCCTGGTAGGGACTTTTTTCTTCTACACAGCATCCAGACTGTCTCTGAGACCAACTCAGCCTCCTATCTGGAGCATGAAGCTAACCACTTACCTCCATCTAGCAAAATAAAGAAAATGGCAACATTATCCCTGTAACAGGCTGTGAAGGCCCACAGGGTTGTGAGACACTGATGCTCCCACATTCTTCTAGACAATCAACTCACAAATGGTGGCAAGGTTGCCAGCCTCATGTGCTGGTCACCCTTTACCCCCAGGAAGATTCCTGGTACTCATTTCTGTTAAGAGGCTGAGTCAATCCCAG
Organism: Cryptotermes secundus; assembly: GCF_002891405.2. Taxonomy (NCBI): domain Eukaryota; kingdom Metazoa; phylum Arthropoda; class Insecta; order Blattodea; family Kalotermitidae; genus Cryptotermes; species Cryptotermes secundus. The sequence continues at coordinate 85,764 of NW_019740666.1, forward strand.
GAACATAAGTGTGGCTGGAAGGACTAGGTCAACTGAAAAATGCAATAACCTCATCGGGAATCAAACCCACAACCTTCTGGCTTGTAGCACAGTGCCTCAAACAATTACACTACCATGTGTGCCACCTTCATTTAGTGCAGATGCTAAGAATGTATGGAGCTGTACCCCCATAAATCTTCATGACCTTGGTGCTTAATTGTGCACAAGGACACCTTTACATTTACCTTTACTTTAATACGAGCTTCAATTTTCAATCATAGATAAAATCAAATTGGCAGCCATGTGAACTTCTGAGGAGGATGCAACACTAGTACCAATCAGTGAGGGGACTTGAAATGTTTGGTAAGAGATTGTTGAAAAGTATAGAATTTTGCTGAGCTTACTTTTCATGTAGACTGGAAAACAATGGCATGGTAGTTGTGTGAAATCTGTACTTATCTCTTGGTTCATTTGCAATATGTAATGAACAATTTTATAGCATGACATTACAAATATGATAATGGTATGAAATTTTGATTTTGTATTTGGCAAATTTACTTTATTTCAAATTTATGCTATTGGAAAATATATACAAAACTGGAGTATTAAATTATGTAACCATTAATGCATTGTTCTTGCTAACCTCATCATATAGCCTGAGGTATCTGAGAGAAAAGCAAGCATTGCTGTTTCTTCCCAAAAGTTATTTTGTATTGATGATTAACAAAGGTGTTAGAAATGTTTACACATTCCTTGTCCTGTAAGGTAAGGCAAAGTTGTCCCTGTGCTTAACTAATTAAGCGGTATGCCATGCAGGTGTATGGGGGAGGGTGGACGTATAGATCCACTTTCCTTGTCCTGTACAATGAACAAAAACAGCTAAGAGCTGCCATCTGTGCAGTCTTAGAATGGAGATAAAACTAGGCCCACGCATGAGCCCATAGAATGAGAGGGTTTCAGAAGGTACAGTTTTGAACTGAATGTTCCAGTAACTGCACAGTAAGAGTATCTGTGTGCAGCTTTCCTGTAGCACAGTTCTACTAAACATATTACAAAATAACATACGTTAAAATATAAGTGTAGCAGCCAATCAAACATATCAAAATTTCTAAGAAAATGATGATGCTGGTTTTAAGTATTCTCTGACTGCAACTAAGTTTATGGGCAATAAATATTACACAGGATTTTTAGTACTTTCAGAAAACAAAAAGGAGACTGGTGCTCTTATTTTTCTGCTTGTATAGTGAGCCAGGATAACTCACTCAGTATAATAACTAGGCTACAGGCTGGATTATCAGGAATCAGGGTTTGGTTCCCAGCAGACATAAAGATTTTTGTCTTCTCCACTGTGAAGACCAGCTCTGGGGACCATCCAGCATCCTATCCACAGGTTACTGGGGTTCTTTCCCAAGAAGTAACATGACCAGGACATGAAACTGACCACTCACCTCCATCTAGTGCCAAGGTTAAGAAGATATGTGCATCAATGAATTTTTCAGTTCAAGACAAGAATTTGGAAAAAAGTTTGAGAATAGATACAAGAAAGAAAATCTTCTTTACTAGACAATTTTTTTCATTGTAATTGCAATTTAATATACTAACCACTTTTTCATAGAGAATTAAATTATCACTTTTGATCACCTTTTCGAATAAAGAGTTCTAATAAAAAACTCAATTCTAGATTTTTTATTATTTATTTACATTTATACAATCCGTTGATCCTTATGGTACAGCTGACCTGTGGATATAGATCCGTGTTCTTTTTTATCATGGACAGAAAGAGGGAGAGAGAGGCAAACGTTGCTCACAGGGTGATTCATGCATATACAAAAACAATTATCTTAAAATGATTTTAGTTTGATACCAAAGAATCAATGTTCAAATTGAGATCTGGATATTCTTTTCTTGATCTGGTCTAAAAAATTCATGACAAATATATGCCTTGCATGGAGCTATACCTCTACTCCTCAGACTACTTCAAGGGCATGGTGCTCATTTATGTACTGGAACAACTTTACTTTTATATGTATCACAAAACTTCCGTGGATGAAATGAAATGGAAAAAAGAAGACGTTACTTAATTCCATTCCAAATTCTCATTCATTCCAGCTGATAGAGTCTGTACATTGGTTCAAATATTCTGTAGTAAACGACATGATGCTTTAGCTAATGGCTAAAGAATGGCTTATGACATTTCATTAACTTAGATATCACATTTTGGCACAGAGAGTTGAGTGTGTAAAATCTTGAAATGTGATGTATTTCTTGATTAAGTTATATTCAAATGGTCATTCTAGAGTACTGTCTTCTGGAACACGATGGTCTGTAGTCTGGAATCTCATTACTAAAATGTTTAAAAACTTCTGCAAGAAGAAATTTTAATGTACAAGACCACTAGACACTGCAAAACTAAGTATGTAAAACTGTTATGGATACATGATTATAAAAATAGATTTATAGAGGTTTAATAGTATACTTCAACTCTCATAAAGAGAAATGATCTCAGAATTATTCAACATAAATTCCTAGAGGTGATAAAAAAATTAGAGATTTGGCCCTCTTAAAGTTGAATACTTTGTTCTAAAACAGAGTTGAGCATAGTTTTACAGCTTCACAGGAATGTAATATGGAGAACTTCAATTAGGAAATACGTTTTTCATTGAATAAAACTATTCAAGGAAGTCATAAATATGTAGTGCACTTTCCACGGATCAAATTTAAGAGAACTCAGCAGGAAGTATACATCTCACTCATCATGAATAATTTGTATATGGTTCAACCCTTTTGATTCACAAAGGAACATGGTGAAATTATCACTGCTTAGGTGGTATCATCAAGTACAATAGCAAATAACAATAAACTGTATATGGTCATCACTTGTTCTCATGATCTTGGAAGACATAAATATTAATATGAAGAAAACTTAATTTCCTTACTTTGTGACCAGCCAAGTGCCAGATCAGACATGTGAAGCCCCCAAATTTGGGACTGAGGATGTGATAATGTGCTGGCTGATCAGGCCTATCACACACCTCAAGAAGCAAAGACAGATGAGTATGGTGCAATGGTGGAAAGATAATTAACAGGTGAAAAGAATCCAGCTCCAGTACCACTTCATCCAATATGAATCTCACACAAATTCAACTGGGAATGTACCTGAGGTTTGGCAGTGAGAAGCCAATGAACTGCCTGAGCAATTGCATGACCTTATAAACAATAATGGAAAAGAAATTCTGAATTCAATCTGGCATTCAAAACCAAAGAATATTTTGTCTCCTGGCAAAAAAGAATACAATGTGAATTAACAATATAAAATCCAAACTTCTGAATATAATTCTATGTCTACAGCATCAGTCATTTCTTACAGAATTTTCAGAATTCTACAAGGATTTAGATTTATAAATAATTACTCTGTATAAGACAGAGTAGAAATATAAAAGTATAAGATAGAATTGAATCAATGAGGTTTGTACTGTAGAGCGATTGATTGAACAAGTACGGTTTTGGTGCATGACTATCATTTAGAGCCACAGCAACATTACAGATCTTGCTGAGTAACCACATAAAAATGCACACTCTCTTCTATATGCTATGAATATGGACTAAAAACTATAGCCTATTTTGCACTACATTCACCACTATATTCAAGACAAGGATTCCTATGTTTCTAAATTTCACTTACAGTAAGTACTGACAAGGAGGCATCTGTATTTATGACACTACTAAACTTAACTTCAACTGTTGGTGAAGTTTCTATCTTACACAAAAAACTCTCACAGAAAAAGAAATTTTGGAGAGATACGTTATAATTCTAAGAATGATGAACATACTGGATCAGTACACAATGTGTCATATTTTACATCATCTGGTTTAACTAACTTACTTCAGTACAGTAACAGAAAAAGGCAATTTGGTAAGCAGAGTTATTCGAATGAGGTATACCTAATGACTATACAGGATATCAATAATTGATACACAAGAACAATGGATGCATTTATTAAAAACAACATATATTATTAAAATTTAAGAACTCATTTCATCATCACAGATGCTCAAATGCTTATTTTCTGTAGTTTGATCTATTCAAAATGAGCACAGTTTTCAAGAGAGAAAGTCTCTGATGAAACTTGCTTGAGAAGATTTGATGTAATAGAAACCTATCTGGTAAGTCAAAAGGACAACTATATAGAAGGATGAAAATATTTACATTTATGAGCATGTTTTGAAAAAGGAACTGAATTTTTAAACATCTGACAAAGGAGAATTAAAAATGTGTACAATTCTGATAGTACATTTGCCTTTTGTCAATGCCTTTAAACACAGAATGGGAGGCCTCAATGATAAAGAACCTTGTTTCATTACATTAATGTTTATTAGAAGAAAACTGACATAAGATGACCAAAAATATAAGTGGAGGGAGATGGGGTAACCCACGGAACTTTGTTAAATTACACCCTGCGGGCCGTGCAGTCTATCTTTGAGAACAGACAAAAATGTTATCTTGGTCAATGAAGTGTTTGCAGGATGCTGTCATAAACAACTGCAGTTTTAAATGGACTTTCAGCTTCTTTACTCTAAGTCTGTCCAAGTGCCAGGTCAGAGGATAAGCCCCATCTGAGGACTGAGACTGTGATAATGTGCTTGCTGGTCAGACCTATTGCAATTCAAATGGCCTTTCTGTAATATTACTAGGAAAGAAGTCTCAAGTTTCAGACACTTCAGTTAAACCTCTCAACATGTTACATCTTACGCTCTGTCCTCTTAAAAATAAAATCAGTTCTTATTTTGAAAGAAACTTCTATATTACGAGTAAACTGATTATTCGCCTTAAATTTTAAATCTAATAAGAATGAGTTATGGGTACATATGCAAGTAGATTTGGATGAACACATACCTGGTCTGTGCTGGGTGAACGGCATCGTTCATCCAGCTCACGAGAGTTGTTGTCACGTTTCGGTGACCGTGGAACCCTTTGATATGGATCAGCTGAGCCATAAAGGTCAGGTGAACTCATATTTAGTATACACACTTTCTGGACAATGTCAACTATCACAATTCCAAAATCTGTACCATAAGTCATCCTGCAGGAAAAGCAGGACTTTGAATTTCAATACTCCATAACAGCATTTAATTAACAGATGTATTCCAATTTTAAGAATATGTGATAAGAACAACACAGACAAAAACAATAATCAAGCAAAAACAAACAAATAAAAGATTCTGAGAGAAACACTGATACTGCTATAATCCATTTATTCTGTTTGTTGTGTTTTAACTGGCATGGTTGTTTTGATGCTATCAAATATATTCATGCAACAGGTAATGATTATATTAAAGGCCAAAAATTAATTTCAGTCATTACCTTACAAATACATTCAGATATGAAATCTCTTTGGCTCTGATATATGGTTTAGAACATCAAATCAAGATTTAATACATAGCCTCTATAAAGGAAAAAGTTCTGAAACATGTCAACCAGCTCTCAGAAACAATAGACATAGTAAACTTACTATCACAAATACCTGATACTTAAACACAATGATACTACACTGCAGGCATGTCCAACTTCAAACAGGCTGTGATCAACTTTTTAGTGTCAAAATTGCCAGTGATCTACCACCTCCTCCTAACATTGTACCTCACTTTAAGCAAAAATATTGGTAAAAATAACACAACACATGATGTTTGTTGTAAAAGGAACATACATTGAAAGTACAGACTACTTTAACATGTATTTTCCCTTCAAAATCCGAATATAATCATATTATATTACAAGTGAATTTACACACATTTCACGTATAATTTCCTTATAGGCCTATGAGATCAACCAAAAATCGTCCCACGATCGATGCGTTTGACATGCCTGCTGTATTGTGTATAGTTTTCATGCAACTTCAATATGTAAGAAAAATCATTTACACCTTTTCTGTTAGATATTCTTTGAATTTTACTTGTAGTCATATGGCAATACTTGAGTCTTTCAAGTCATTTGGAAGGTACTTAATTAAAGGACTGTGTCCACCATCACCACTGACCACATGTAGACTTCAAGTTTATAGCAATTTACATAACAACTGTTTTCATTCCAATGAGTAATTAATTTAACACTTTGCAGACCGGACACATGATATCATGCTTTTCGCTTTTAAACGTGGCGGACCGGTTGCATGATATCAGGATTTTAGGACACGTTAGGTTGTAACACACTATACCTTGCTCTGGCACCACACAACTGCAATGAATACTGCGTGATAAATCTTCGGAATGTATGCTACGTATTCATTAACTTGACCTGGCTGGCTAGGGTTCCTACTCCAAAAGAAAATAAACTTTGCTCCTTCCAGCTCTTTATGTACCAGCCAGGAAGTTAGTAGAGGGGAATATGTTTCAAGGACAAAAGCGGTTGAAGGCAAAGCGATCTCTCTGACTTGTTTTCCGATGAGCTATCTGACGTGCCTTGTGGAGGAATAGTGATTAGTGACTCAGACAGTGGAAGTGACAGGGGTCAACAAAGAATTGTGGCCACAGATAATAAAAGTGAAAGTTGCCTTGTGGCTTATAAATTGTGCCATTTTGAATTCACTTTTAGTTTACAAAAATCTAAACCCTGATTAAAAATTGAAATACAAAGCATTTCTGATGAATGTGGCATAGGCTTGGGCTACAGACCAGATGGTGGCGGCAGAACCAGAGTCAGACAGACTTAGTGTGACCTAGCCCATCAACTTATGCCTCATGCAGGCCTCATGTGGACACCCCTGGGCGAATCTCGGGTGATATGCGGAAATATACCCTCATGAAGATTGTGAAGAGTGAACATTCCAAGGGGAAGCATCCTTCTAGGCAATGCCGTGTTTGCGCAGTTCACAAAAAAAGGACTATGACTGTCTACATTTGCAAGTGTGTAATGCCACTTCACAAAGGGGAATGTTTCCAGAAATATCACACTCTCAAGCACTTCTAGGAGCACTGGTAAATGTTCTCCAAAAATTTTAGTTCATAAAATTAATTAGGAGATTTTATATTAATTTTTAAAGTGAACAGTGCACAAGTTAGTGTAGTAGGTATAAAAATGCTGGTCCCCAGGGTGATTTAAATATTTAAGTTTAAGTGTTAAGAAAGAAAGGCAACTGAAAATATGTGCTTTTTCTTTAACAATGTAGTGTTCATGCAGCACAACTTTTTGATTTATCATCTGAATCACAGACACATATGACTGGTGTTCCCATGCAGAAAAATCTGCGTAACAATTTGGGGAATAATTGTTGTTGTTCGTGGTGGTTACTTTAAAGTATACAAAGAATATCACAGTCCGTAAGAATTTCCTAGAGAAAGAAATTGAACTGGACTCAAACTCCACAAGTAACAGCAAAATTAACAAATTTCCTGGGACTGTAAATCCAAGGGGAACACTTTTTTTTTAATTTATCATTTTTTCTATGGTGGACCATTTGAGATATGTAAACAGGGCAGAATGGACAGATGGGCAGACTTTTGGCTATTAATATATATGTATAATGACACATACAAGGTCTGACAATAAAGTTCCACGAACTCACCACCATTGCTTGCCTTGTAAGAAGTGAACAGAAACCTCAGTGTGGTTTGATGATGCTGGCATATCAGCATTTCACAGCTGTTTTGCTGAGCTATGGCAGTCCTTCTGAGTGGTGTCTATTATTGTGTGAGTGTGTTTTGCATCACAACAATGCACTTGATCACATGGCACTGTCTGTGAGGGTGTTCTTAGCTAGTAAACAAATAACTGTGCTGGAACACCCTCCCTATTCACCGGATCTAGCCCCCAGTGACTTTTTTCTGTTCCCAAAAATAAAGGAAATATTGAAAGGAAGGCATGTTGATGACATTGATGACATCAGGATTAATATGATGGCAGCTCTGAAGGCCATTTCACAAAACCGGTTCCAATATTCTTTTGAAGGGTGAACTAGGCGCTTACATCGATACATAGCTCACAAAGCAGGTTACTTTGAAGGTGACCACAGTGATATTCAGCAATAAGGTACGTAGCACTTCTACTGCGATGAGTTCATGAACTTTATTGTCAGACCACATATTGTGCAGTAGTCTCTTATAAAAGTTCCTATTTTAAACTAAAACCTATCATAAATAATATGACCCTCGGTTTCTTTTATACTGCATTCTAAGCAGGTTTTACAGTACTCTACTCTTATTGGTCATCACACAATATGGGTTGCAGAACCTGATAATACTTACAGGCCATAGGAAGAATTTATGCTGAGAGATGAGATCTGACTAGGCAGCTCTCCATTCATGAGAGGTGTTAAACAAACAAGATGTGCCTGGAAGCCTGGTGGTTTCTTCTGTGGTCCTGTACGTACTCTCAGTGGAGTTAAATATTCAAGAGAAGACTGTGGGAAGCAAACAGTTACCATCAATCTTCACAAGGACATAACTTGATGAATATTCTCCCTGTTTACTAAATTTCATTCCTCATGACAGACCCTAGAACCCTAGACAGTCAGGTTAACTCTCCCACATCTAAAAAAAAAAAAAAAACCTATGTCATCACTGAAGATTTCTCTGGGAGGTAATTGATATGAACATTACCACATCTATTAAAAAAAAAAAACTATGTCATCACTGAAGATTTCTCTGGGAGGTAATGGATATGAACATTAAAGTGCGGAAAATATTAAATGAAGAAAACTAACAGTGAGACTGACTTATGATCACTGAACCTGAACCTTACTTAAGGGAAAACCTTAAATCTAGGAACATTACAAGGTTACAACATGCCATTTAACTCACTACAATAACAATCCTCACACAGTTTCAAAGTAATAAGAATGCCATAAATTACTTAGGTGGTAAAAATTCTGTATTTCCTTTGTGCTCTATGACAATAGCCCCTGTAGTGGCAGGGTACTGACAGTCCTTTGGTAATTTAGCCTTATATGGCCCTATTGTACCCACGATGATGACACATTAGAATGAAGCACTGGTGGGAGGAGAACTGCAGCCGAAAGCTCATGTGTTCAGAGAAAACCCTGCCCCAGTGCCACTGTGTCCACTGACTACCCTGGGGCTGAATCAGAGCCTCCACACACAGAAGCTGGCAACTAACTGCCTGAGCTGAGGTACGACCTAAGTGGTTAAAGTAGAAGAACTGACACTGAAGACCAACTAGCTTCATTTATTTAAACAATTTGAAACCCAAGAAGTATACATCCTGAAACTATTTTTATTTAATAATTGAAAAGAGCAGCAAGTGACGATGCTCTGAAAAGAAAATCAAATGTCTGACAAATAGATGTAGCTCCTCAGAATACAAGTGGACTTTGAGTACAGATTCTGATATTGGTACCAGCTTCTGCCCCTCTTTACCCAGCTACTGCCTACTTCTAGCCATTTGCTGATAATTACACCTTGCAACTACACTGCTGTGAAACTGAATACCCAAGATTTTTATGTTTGGTAACACAACCTCTGTTGAGAGTCTACAAAGCAAAATCATGACATAACAATAGGAAACAGATGTTTTGAAAATGTGGTGCAGTTCAGATACTTGGGAATGACAATAACAAATCAAACCCTGATTCAGGAGGAAATTAAGAGGAGACTGAACTCAGGTAATGCTTGCTACCATTCAGTCCATAACCTTTTGTCATCTCGTCTGCTGTCCAAAAGCATAAAAATTAGAATATACGAGTACAAAAATATAATTTTGCCTGTGGTTCTGTATGGGCATGAAACTTAGTCTCTGACATTAAGGGAGGAACATAGACTGAGGGTATTTGAGAACAGGGGGGTGAGGAGAATATTTGGACCAAAGAGAAATAAAGTGACAGGAGGCTGGAGGAAACTGCATAATGAGGAGCTTCATAATTTGTACTCTTCTCCAAGTATAATTAGAATGATCAAGTCAAGGAGGATGAGGTGGGAAGGGCTTGTAGCACTAATGGGGGCGACGAGGAATGCATATACATGTAGGATATTGGTGGGAAAGCCAGAAGGAAGGAGACCATTGGGAAGACCAAGGTGTAGGTGGGTGGACAATATTAAAATGGATCTTAGAGAGATAGGATGGGATGGTATGGATTGGATTGATCTGCCTCAGGGTAGAGAACAGTGGAGGGCTCTTGTCTCTTGTGAACATGGCAATGAACCTTTGGGTTCCATAAAATGCTGGGAAATTCTTGAGTAGCGGCAGATTTGTTTTCTCCTCAAGAAGGGCTCAGCTCCATAAGTAAGTAAGTACGTCCATCCACACAATGATCTGACTTTGGGGGCATGTCATTTGTAGCAAAAGCTGTCTGTAAACAATAGTCTGATTGTAGTTCACTAACACCACTATAATCCATTTATGAAATGCCTGATTGTTGTATTTAACTGTTACGGTTGTTCTTCAGTGTACAAAAGTGTCAGTTAAATGTCTTCCATATTTAAACGTAAGGTATATGCTGATATTAATTTCATATATGGATTCTGTAATGGAAATGGTAGGACCATTGTGGCAGAATATCATCAGCACTTTATGAAATATAAAGATCCAAAATGAAAAGTACTGTGAACCACAAGCTTGTACTAGAATAAGCTGAGAAGAAAACGGTTTCTGTATTCAATGATATACTAACCAACCAACTAACTTGATAAAGGTGCTAAACTGAACTAATATTTTGAGGAATTTCTGCTTCAAACAACCTGTAGAATATGGTCATGCAGTCTCCCTTTATATGGTGGGTGACCTGTGTAAATATTTTCAATACACAGTAAAGAAAAATATCATCACATGCATATGGCACAAAACAATAAAAACAGTTCAATCTGACAATTTACAAGGTGCGATAATTTAATTCCCAGAATGGCCCTGTGAAATAAAAAATGTGTTTACATATGCACTAGCAGCTGCTGTCGCCTTTGAAATACTCTCATTGTAAAGCTATGAAATACATGAGACAATGATGCCACTACCGGAAACAGTCTTGAAAATCATTTTCCAGAATACTTCACAGTAACGTTGTCACATTGTGTTGGATGTCAGGAATGTCAGCAAATCATTGTCCCATCAGGGCACTTTTTTAATTTTGGAAAGAGCCAAAAATCGCAGGGGGCTAAGTCAGGTGAATAAGGTGGATGGTCCAATTCTCTAAAGGATTTTTGCCATAAATTCACGAACTCTTAATGGATCATGTGCAGGGGCACTGTCATGGTGGAAAATCCACTTGTCAGACCAGAGTTCAGGTCTTTTCCTCAGAACAGATTCCTGTAACCTTGTCAGCACTCCCAAATAACACCATTGATTTACCGTCTGTCCTTGTGCAATGAATTCATACTGAACTATCCCCTTGTGATCGAAGAAAAGCACAAGCAAGTTCTTGAACTGTGAGTGAGACATCAGTATTTTCTTTGGCCAAGGTAAATTCTGTGTTTCCACTCCATGCTCTGGCGTTCTGTTTCCAGGTCATATTGAAAACGCCACTTTTCATCACTGGTAATGACCCTATCAAACATCTCTGCATTGTGTAAAAGATCAGATGAAATGTGAAGTCAGTGTTTCTGGTAATTTGTCAAGATTCAAGGCAACATCTTTGTGGACATTTTTCTTATTCCCACATCCTCCGAAATAACCTGTCACACTGTTTCTCAATTCATATTCAATTCTTCTGCTATTAGTTTCACACCTAAATGTTAATCTGCGTGCACCAAAGTTCGTACTCTGTCTACATTTGAACTTCTGCTTTGCATTTTTGGCTGTCCACTTGTTGGTTCATCTTGCACATCTTCTTGCCCTTCCTTGAACCACCTATGCCATTCAAAAGCACTCAATTTATTCATAGTGTACTCACCATAAGCCACTGTTAATAGGACTAACGTTTCACTATCACTTTTACCCATCTTCACACAAAACTTGATGTTTATCTGCTGTTCCAGATTCTTGTCACTTTTTTCCACAGAGAGTATACCATGGACACCTACAACTTCCTCTGCTGCTTGGGAATGAATGATTCATTTGGTCTGTGGCTCTTGTAAATGCAAGTTGGAACATGTCCAAACGGCTTGTATACATGAGTTTGCCTGACTCAACACCTGAGCGACACGCTAAGCCCATTCCATGAATTAAATTGTCAGACCTTGTATACCATGCAATCCTGTCTCTCCCTTGTCAGTGAAGGGTGGAAAACCTTCAATGAGATAAGAAAGTGAACACAACGTTCTGGCATTGGCAAAATGTCTACAGTATTTGCTTGTTCAATGACAGGAACCAGCTAAGTCATGTGAAGGGACTACATACTGCACACTGTCACTTGAGAGGACAACTTTAAAAACTGGAAATAATAAGTAGCCCCACATGTGAGAAGTGCCATAACAAAGATGAAACAGCCTTACAGATGCTATGCAACTGTGGGGCTTTGTCACTTGGGACTCATGTCATGAGGTCTACTAATTATACACATGCTCCACTGAGCAAAGTGATGCCATTCATCTGAAGCATGGGAATGTTACGGGGTTAATCCAGAAATGACATGCACAACAGACTGCAGTTTGGTTGACATGCAAGAGCCAATATGGTACGCTACTCTAATCATATCTAATTTAAATCAAAGTGTATGTTCATATGACCTTTTTTTACATACCTTTTTGCTCTCTCCTTCAGCTGAATCTGTTTTGGAAGCCATGCTGAGGGTTGGGCGGGGTGGATATTCATACTCTGGAGAACAGTCCCCTTCCTCTGATATTTCATATGTGATGGGAATTTCTAGCATCTAAGAACATTACAGAGTCTGACAATATGGCACACAATGGAAGTAAGTTTATAATGACAATAATTAAAAAACATGCACATTTAGAGCACAGTCTATATTATTCTTCATCTGGGCTAACTCCATGTAGACAGAGTAGGTCTTGAGAGGCTGACAGTTACTCAACAGATGAAAACATTCCTAGACTTTCATGGTCCATGAAGAGTCATAATGAAGAGTACTACTGTCTTCTGGGATGTTGCCCCATGTAGTATCGTAGACGTTCACCAGTGTATATGGAGAAACACACATAGAGCCCCCATCTTCAGGTCAAAGAGTAAACCAAGCAAGAATATCTTTGACCTTGAAGTTGGAAGCTGTATATTCCTTAGAAAAGTCAGTAGACTTTTATCAGACTACGAACGAGCCAATACTCTTCATGGTTACTATTTTTAGAACCACAAATCTTGAGAGTTGTTGCTGTGTTCACAGCAAGATACTGAAGAAGATATAAAGGTCGAAGTAACACAGAAGATTAGAGAAAAATGTAGGAGTTCAAAATTGGTTTTATTTTTATTTGGTTTACTTTACCTTTTTTCTTTTCTTTTTCATTTTTTTGTGGCTCACTGAATGACACTGTCAGTAACTCAAAATATACAGAATGAAATAAATTATATAAATTTTAAGATCATGGTCTAATTGAAGCTACTACCCTGGTACTTGCCTGGAGAGACTTGGGAAAACCACGAAAATATCAGATGGGATAGTCAGTGCCCCTACCAAGATTCAAACTGGGGACCTCCCAAATAGTAAAATGCATTATTTCTTGAACCAACTCATTCCGTTAAAATACAATACAATAAGATAAGCAAACCATGAATTAATATAAGACTGTGGTTGGAAAACGAGGTAAGAGACCATCTGAAAGACCTAGAGAGAGTCTGGAAGATTATACTATTATTTCTCAGACAACAGGTTGTAAAGGTGTGAACTGGACTGAACTGGCTCAGGATAGGGTCCATTGGTGGGATTTTATGAACACAGATTCCATATTAACAAGAAATATTTTAACAGCTTAATAACTCATGATTTGTCAAAGAAGACTCTGTGTCATGGAATTAGTCAGAAAATGGGTGACTTAATTAGACAAGCCTATTTCTTATACATGGTGGAATTTTACCAATCTCACAATCTGCAATGTTGTTACCACAGAAAAGAAGGGCCATGATACTTTGTTTCATTGATCTATGGTTAACATAAAGATATTAAACTTACAGCTGTTTCTGAGACTGATTCCAGTTTTCGGAATTTAAAAAGTATCACATGACTACTAGCCCCTGCCACACACAATTTTCTGCTTTCAGGGCACAGGGATATTAACTGTATTGCAAATGGGTCTTCATCTACACCATCAACACTTCTGGATCTTGGCTTCTCGAATACTTTGGCCGTTTTTAATTTGTATAGAACTTGTAAGGACCCTGCTGATGCATCCCAGAACTTTATACTGCCATCTGCATGTCTGAAAAATAAGATTGAAAGGAATTATTTAACAGATGCATATATCATAAATAGCATATACGTAGGTCGTACCGAAAGTCATGAGCAACTTTTTTTTTACGTGCAATCTGGGAACAGCACACATAAGAGAGTAAGGTGGTAGGTGGAAACAGCTGTTGTGTTAACCTTGAGTGTCTTGTGATGTCAAGAGCTTACACCACGTGACCAGTATCAATCCTAACAAAATGGCCGACAACCATATGTCGTTTTGCCAGCGTGCTGTCATTGAATTTCTTGTGAAAGAGGAAATCCCTGCTGAAGAAATTCACCAGAGACTTCAGCATGCTTATGGAAGTGTGTGCATGGGTGAGAGCAGTGTTTGAAGATGGGTGAAACATTTTAAAGATGGGAACACCAGCATCGAAGATGAGCCTCAGAGCGGTCGTCTTCGAACAGCCTCAACTGAACACAACAAGGAAAGAGTGGATGAGATCATTCAAGATGACAGGTGAGTGACTGTGGACACAATAGCCCAAAAACTTGGAATAGGGCACAGTGCAGTACAGGAGATGATTGAAAGCTTGGGCTATAGGAAAGTTTGTGCTCGTTGGGTCCCGCGGTTATACACCGAAGACCACAAAGGTCAGCGAAAAGCCATCACATCAGAACTGCTGCAGAGATTTCAACACAAAGACGATGATTTTTGCTCTGTATTGTGACAGGTGACGAAAGCTGGTTTCACAATTTCGAGCCTGAAACCAAACGGCAGAGTATGGAATGGCACCATTTGCATTCTCCATCAAAATAGAGAGGCAAAGACAGTGCCATCAGCTGCGAAGGTGATGGGCACAGTCTTCTGGGATGCAGAGGAGTTTATTCTGGCCGAATTCCTGGAACTTGGGCAAACCATCAATGCTGCTCATTACGTCCAGACGCTGCACAAGCTCCGTCGTGCATTGTGTGATAAACGTCCGGGATGAAACATCATCATCCTGCATGACAATGGTCGCCCCCATGCCCCTCGCCTCACATTGGAAGCAATTGCAAAGATGGGGTGGGAAGTTCTTCCACACCCCTCCTATAGCCCTGATCTGGCACCCCCCCTGGAACTGGGCCCCATGTCATTCCGCAGGTTGTTATTCAACATATTGAGATTGGTCCACCTTGCCAGATGGACAATCCTGTGTGCAGGCAGGTTCAAATGCCTCCATCGTAGCCCTGCGAGTCATAGGAGGTGACAAAAAGGGAACCCAGTGCCTGGGGGTACAATTGGGCCACCCTTTTCCTGGGGTATATAAATACAAGGACATGGTCCTCCAGGTTGGGGGAATCTCGAATCTGAGAGAGTAAAATATCGTCACAAGTCCCGCTTGAATTGGACCTAAGAATGACTGCGTTGGCGAGGGCCAGCAGCAGTTGTAAACTTCAGACCCATTCTCTCGTTAGAGAGAGCGCCCCACAGAAACAAACCTGCAACTGTCTGACAGTAATAAAAATCTGTTTGTAAGCCGCAAATGGGTGCTTTATTCCAAGACAGACTGGCCGACTGACTGTCAGTCATAACATAACTTTGACTTTGACTATTTTGGACAGCTGAAATTGGAGGTTGGCAGTTGGAAGTTGGTCCATCCCAGGAGCTAGCAGCTGAAGGAAGTACCAGCTGAAGCCAGCTGTCAGAGCATGAGGTTGGCATGAGTTGGTCACCACACTGCAAGAACGTGAGCCCAAAAGCAGAGGAATATCCACCATTAAAAGCTGCTACCAAGTAACATGATTGAGAACACTAGTCTGTGTAGTGCAGTCACAAGTTGTATGAGTGTCTAATAAATCCAGTCATCACTCCAAAACCCATCTATAGTTGCTATGCAGTTCTCACGGTGGTGAATATTAAGATTATGATATACTGGGATGTGATCTACCAAACTACAAATCTATTCACCCAATATTATAGTACAGACAAGCAGGGGCACCCACACAAGAAGACTACATTAAATAACACCTGTACAGTGTGAAAACAAGAACTAGCCGCTCCAGCACTTAGACATAGGGCAAGTAACCCTAAGAATTTTAAATTTTAAATTTAAAATTTAGTGAAAAATTTTAAAATGTTTTAAAACATCATAACTAAAGATTTTTAGAGTGCTACTACAAGAATATCAAATTTGACGTGTGCAACATAATCTACATACCAGACACATATCAACGATGTAGATGTTGATAATACGAAGAATGTGACATTGTGTTTTTAAATGTTAAATTTTAGACTGGGTTCAGTGTGGCAGCAACGTTAAGAATATACACCTGATGATGGCCGATAGAGGCCGAAACATGTAGTGTGGAAAGAACAAGATCAGGGACATATAATATATATTGTTTGCACTTGGGACAGAGTTTGTATCATTTATCTATTCACCCAGTATATTAACATAATTAGCATAGACCAGAAGCTATTGTGTTAATCATAAAATTTGCACTCCCTCCAGCAGTTGCCTTGGAAAAAGCATCCAACAAGTGATGCAACATTGCCAAAGACAGAACAAAGTCTATTTTGTTGACATGATGAAGTAACAAGTAATATATACATGACAGCAATTGTCATGATTTGTCAGTGACCTCTCTATTTACTTTGGTTTAAAATTAGTGACATGACATTTTAATGAATTAATGTATGTATAAGGGGTGGGCCTTCTCGGTCCTTACACTGCGACCTACAGTGATCTATTATGACATTTCAAAGCCCCAAATCAGATCAAGCATATGTGGGCGCAACCATGAGGGATTTTATGCATTACTTTCCTTCATTTCAATGCAGCACACATCATTAAATACTTAGGATCCTAGGCCAGCAGTGCAGGGTTAATGAATCTTTTCTGTAATGAGCTGTTACTTATCTTACCCTGTGAGGATAATTTCATTGTAGCTGCATGAAGTAGGACTCCACTCTCCACCACACAAGGGCCATAGCCTTTCACTAAAGCCTGTTCGCTTCTGTGCACGAGAACCCACAGAATAAAATGCAGGAATGAGGTCAGAGGGACAGTCAGCAAGGTATGTGCAACAAGTAACAGGTGATTCATGAAGGTCCATGGGATAGGGATTCTCAAAACAAGGGTAGCCAGGGGTCAGGAGGTCTATCACGACTAAGTCATTATTCAGAAGTACCACTATTGCATACGGGTCCTGGAAATCTGAAACAGAAAGAGAGCTTTATGGGCAGTGAAAATATACATAGGTGGTGACCCATTTACGTTGTCCCAATGTGGCTTGTTTCATTGCAACACCATACATTAGTACCACTCCTATCCGATTTAACATCATATTGAGAAATACGTCCAAACAACGAATGTGTGATTCCTGTTTATGTTTTGATATACGTTGCACATCTGTTTAGCATGTACCTGTCCAATATAATGTAATTCTGAAAAAAAAGGTGCACCTGAGCATCAAACGATTCATTTCCAATTTGTAACCCCACTCTACTATTTTCTAACTCCTCATCTTAGGAACAAAACGTATTCCTTGAAAGTCATCTGTTAAGTGGAAATGCCTTAACTGAAAATAAATTTCTCATTAAATTAAAGCAAATTATTACTTGTATTATAAAAAAAATGATCTTAAATCATAAACACATACATGAACAACACCACAGAAAAATGAACGCTGTTATTTTCCAAAATACATACAAGCCATATGTATTCGCAGAAGTGATGCTTTTATGACCAGGGTGTGCTTCTTTAGGGAAAAAAAGTCATTGGATTGTCAAGATTCGGTAAAGGTATACAGTTTGTTGTTATACCCACAACAAAGATGAAGAAGTGCTAGGTGCTGAACTGTTCAGTGCTGGTAAGACAAGTGTTCACTGTAATTTCTTATATTAAGAGAAGTGAGAAGTAATGCTGAGAAGTCAAAAGTTATATCAGGTGCATAATTTTCTTTTCAAACCCATAGTTTTGGAGATGTGGTTCATTTATGGGTAAATATGGCATAATGAATTATATATGTACTTTCAATTATGTAGGCTGAACCAGAAGTCATCAGAATATTTATTTTATGCTAAAGCGAAGGAAATGTACAAAAACAGATACTATCATGGGTTACTGGAGTTGTCCTGTCACTATTCCATAGGATTCCGAGATTGATCCAGACATTTCTGCCAGTGCTGCAAAAACTTGAATATACTGCTGGGGTAGAAGTCCATTTCAGTATCTGGCAACAACATAAACATGGTTTGCTGACTGCCTCTTTTTTTTTAGAGTTTGCCCCTCGTGTGATCTTTGAAGGGCCCAAAAAGTTGGTAGTATGAAGGGTCTAAGTCCAGACTGTATGAAGGATTGAGGATCATTTCCCGGCCAAACTCTTCAACTTTTGCCAGTGTCAGATGTGCATTATGAAGGTGTTCATTACCATGTTGAAGAATGATGCGTCTTTTCATCTTGTGCATGACATGAAATGTACACTGCAGTTTCTACAGCGTCTGAACATAGCAAACTGCACTGACACTTTCCTTTCTCAGCAGGAAATCAACTAGTATAGCACACCTTAGCAGCCTTGAAAACTTTAACCATAATTCTTCTTGCCAAGGGTAGAGTTTGGTCTCATTTTGAGATCACTGTGAAGCCATTCCATGCTTTGTTGTTTTGTGTCGGGATTTCATCACTAGTCATAATGCTCAGCAAGAAGTCACTGCACTCAGCTGAAGCAACTGCAATGACATATCCATGTATACTCTTCTGTGCTCATCTGTCAGCAATCAGACAATTCAATGAAAATAAACTTTCCAGTATCATAAAGACTTCACCATATACTGCACTGGACTGTGTCCAATGGTATGCTGTGTTATGATTTCCCTAACCAACACACTTTGGTCTTATGTTATGAGTGCACCACCTTTCTACTATTTCACTGTGGTGGCAGTTCTTGGTCCAGCCTTGTAGGCAGATCAGCAATGTTCCTGTTGCCATATTTGAAGTGTTTTGCACAACATTTCACACTGCTGTAACCCCTGCAAGAATCTCCACAAACATGAAAGTCAATCAAAGTTGTTTGCAGCAGAATTGTTCTTCTTTATGAGGAACTGAATCACAGCAAACTGGTGAAACAATACAGCATTTTAGGTGCAGCCATTTCCTTGCAGTGACTCATGGATAAGTATTTGGTGCACATGTGCTGGGTCTGTATTTCAGATTGCAGAAAACAGATATTCCCATCAAGAGCATAACCCTTAGTCTTGTTATGCTGACAAAACAGATGCTGTTTATTACTTCTGGTACAGCTTTCAAATAAAAAAGTTAACATTTAGAATTAATGAAGGATAGAATAATTTAAGATAAAATTTTCAAACAAGGCTAACACTTAAGTAGAGTATGCCACAAACAACTGAACACAAAGACAGCAACCAGCTGCACAAAAAGATAAGGAAATGTTTGAAATATACATACAAATTTGCATATTTCATTGTAGTAAAGAGATATTATGCATACTGAAAGAGGAAGGTAATTATTCATGTGCCCTAATGTAAAAACTTGTTCACAGAAAGTTTATAAAATCAAGATTCTTCACAGAAGCTTATTGTTATTTACACATTGGGAGTACTATGCAAGTATATGCCATAAGTACCTAGAAAATCACACACACTATCATTTTGCTAAAACTGCACAGACAGGTGACATACTATATAATGAACTGGAAGTCTCTTTCATTTATTTAAATTAAAAGGCACACTACATGATCTGATAAAAGGTAAGGACTACTTGAGAAAGACTACAAACAAATTGGAGTCAGGGAGGGACACACAGTTTGGCCATTCACTGGACCCAGGGATAAACCTGGGTACTAATCCTGTAACATCCACAATTTTCAAGCACTGATATGTCCTCAGACCAGGTTTCTTCATTGGAACACTTAAACTAGTAACATTTTCCTTGTTGTTCTCTTGATTCTACAAGGAAGAACAAGTTTACTGCCACTTAAACTTGCATTCCTTGCACAGACATGAAAATTAAAAGATTCAAGAAACATACAACATGAATGTGTTCAGCATGTGTGCGAGGAAAAATAGTACAAACTGGAAATGTGTATATCTGGTGTTGGCCCAGAGAACACACTAGAAGCACATGGGTATATCTGTGGTTTTTCCTGAAAGGTTAAAGCACAAGATGCAGGTATAATGCAATGAAACATTCCACAGTATTAATAAGCAATAATATGAGTATAACTGTACTTGTGCTGGAATATGTCTGGACCTAGTAATTATGAAGTCGGTGAGCAATTTAGGATATTATGCAATGAAGAATGTGAGGAGGACAGGGGAGACAATGAACCCATTCAGCACTGGTAAGGAGAGATCCTGAAATATGACCAATTTGAAGATTGGCAAGGAAAAGAGTGAAAAACATTATGACATGCCTTATGAAGAAGGCTGTGGGAATCATTGATGGATGGACCTATTTCTGGACTGTGACCAATGGCAGGCTTTGGTATTAATAGTGTCGAATTTTCTCAGGCTTTGCTACCACAGCGTTACCTGGTAATCGTACTCACCACTTGTCCAAGGACTTTCACATAATGTGATAAAGTCTACAACATTATGTTCCATTTCCAATACTGTGGTGGTTTTTCCATGGATAACTGTTATACTAGGAGTGCGACCTGCTTTGTCATACGTGAGGCCACCAGAAAATATCACATATGCTTCCCTGTAAGTGAAGTGAAACCACTAATTTGAATCACTATATTAACATACACATATAAGAAAACAATGTGGAATAAAAATTAAGTCTCCAAAGGACTTGAATACACTTATACTGCTTGCAGATAAGTTCATATAAATCAAATATAAATTTTATATACGAGTTACAATGACCGTTCAGATGTCATCATGCTAGATATTTTATTACACGATCACTATTATTCTTTTTATTTTCTATTTTCCTGAAGAATCATCTTAATACTTCAAAGATCCATCACCATACATGTCAGAACCTGGCAATTTATAACAGTTTTTCTTCAGACTCATAAGATCATGCTTTTCATGCTGGTATAAATGAGAGAAGGAATTGGGCAATGATAAGATACAAAGTTCTACAGTGATATGATCTGCAGACCGAAACTTGAATCAGAGGAAAACAAACACAGAGATAGGCAGAGTAATGCAGATTTCTAATGGGACGATAAAAAATATGGCTCTCAGATTTAAAGGTACATTTGACAGCCATCAACACAACAGTTGATTATAGAACTGACATTAAAATGTTTGATATTTGACTTATTTACATCCCACTAAATGTTTTGATCTGCAGAGATCATCACCAGATAGTCTACAAATACATATCTGTCATTATTAAATTATCTACATCTGTGTTACAATTCAATAACTTCAATTTTGTATTCATAAATTTATTAATGCCATTTACATGACTAGCATGAATTGACTTTTTCCATTTCTTATTATATTTATGTCCTTTTTTTATCCTGTTCTTAAGATTCAAGTGCAAGGGCAAAACTTCTGTAATACAACACACCATTATCATTGGGAATAGAAAGAAATGCACTCTTTATCTGAACATGGATTATTCACTTTGCAGCTTATGCATGTTCCTCTTCATTTTTATTGCTCCTTGAACTGAATGAACATTACAAACTGACATTTTCTTACACACAAAGATAGACATGAACTAGCCTTCAGTATTCCTGCTGAGTTTGCATCACACTGTTCCACAGAATTGTTCATATCCTACATGTTATTCCAAACACAAGAAAATAGAGAGGTAATGTGTCAGTCTCTCTCTCTCTCTGCATATACCACTACTCTGCTATGCTAATTAAAATAACTCAAATGTTTATTTCTGCAACAGAGTCAGCAGTTGTGTTTTTTAAGGAAAAATAGGATATATAACATCTCGTATTCAGATGTGCACGGTTATAACACAGTACATAAGCAGAATTTGTATGTCCAACCATGTAACACCTCACGTTGTAAAAGGAGTGTGATTAACATGGGAATAAGATTGTATAATAACTTGCCCTCTCAAATAAGAAGTATTCAAGAGATCCAAGGTTTTTAAGCGTCAATTAAAGGATTACCTGTTGTGCAAAGCTTTTTATTCCCTTCAAGAATATTTTTACAAGAATTAGCTTAATAATAGAACAAAGATACTTAGGTAATTTATTTTAGCTATTGCATGTAATTTATAGTTTAGCTTTTGTTGCCTTATTATACTCATCCACTGTTTTANTGAGATAATTCTGGATTGTCTATGCTTTGAAATATTAATGAGTCATCTCATTTCCATAAAACATGATTAAACGAAGGAAGAAGGACGGTAAACTCCCAGCCATCCAGCATCCAAGTACTTGGAACTCTCATGTAATAAACAAACTCCGTTGCCTTTAGCCCACAAGCGAACTATACCGACCGAGCGACCACCATTTGCCGGCGAAGTTAGTGCAAACTTTTTCTTGTTGCCTGGTTCACTTTTGAGCCTGAAGATGGAGGTGGCATGTTCCCCCAAAATGCCAGGCTCTCTCTGAACTATACGGTGCTTCATCTTAGAAGACTCCATTCTTCGTTCAGTCTTTTCTCAACAAATGTCATTCACTTGCTATAAAACACTTACAGTTCATAGGAAATCTAACTATTAATAACTGACTGATAGATAAATTTGTTTCCTACAATGAGGTTATCTTAGCCATGTTTAGCCTTGCTGCTTGTTCAAAGCTTTTAAAATTCTAATAATGTGTATGCTGAAACATGCAAAATCAATTAAAGCTTACATGAGGGCAGTTTAAGGTTGACCTGAACTTATCTTTTACAAAAAGAACATACTTGTCATAAAAGTAAAACTCTCGCCCTTTCAAGATATTCTCTCTTTAGGCTGACACATTTCTTCCATTGTCCTGGGAAGTTACTGATGTCAGTAGTATGAAGTGTTTGATCCTCACCGTGTAGTCAGTTCAGGACACAGTATCTGAGTTCATTATCCATTTGAAATTTATACCCTCCTAGATATATAGTCCAAACAAATTAAAATCACTTCCAGCTAATCAGGGCTCATTGTTGTTAATGTCACCATTGTCACACTTGCCACATATTGACAAATGTTGTCATGCATTAGGATGATCTTCATTGTCAGTCTCCCACGTCTTTTCTTCAGAATCACGTGGTATACATCACTGTGAAGCAAGCTTGTGTAATACTGTGTATTAATTGTTAAACCACGTCCAAAAAAAAATCAACATGATCCCATTTCTTCCGAATCCCAAAACACATTTGTCATGGTGTTGTCAGCTCACAGCTTATCTTCGTTTTGTTGGGTAATGGAGATCCCGTGTGATGCCACTCCATGCTGGACCACTTGAACTCTGGAGTTAAATTGTGCATCTACGTCTTGTCACAGGTTACTACAGTACTATTTGCTTTAGGAAAGTGTTTCCCAGCACATGTTTAGCAGGCACAGCAACATGCTGAACATTCTAGTTGAGTGTTGACATCTTTGGGACCCACCAGGCATGCTCTTTCTTGAATAGGCAAGTGTCTGTAGATAATTATTTGTTGAATGTCATGCCACTCACTGGAATTCGCCTGTTTTCACGCAGCAAATGATCACATCACATACAATTGTTAGCTGAGAATGAGCATGCAGCAGGTCCGAACTTTATTTATGGCATTCAGAAAACTTACTGCACCAATCACAGTCACATGAAAGGGTCCCCTCTCCATAGTGTGCATTTAATCAACAAAGAATTTCTGCTGGTTTCACTTTCTCTTTCACAGGGAATTTTATGATAAAGCACTGTTCTACAGCAAGAGGGGCAACATCTGATGCTATCTACATTATTTCTAATGTTCAGATGTGGGGCATGTGGCCACTTGCCAGGCAGAATATGCAGTGTTGCCATCAACTGTCCATAAAATAATTTTATTTTTCTGGTGACCATATCTTTGAGAAAGAAATGAAGTGTAGGTTAACCTCAAACCACCTTCAAATCATGAATATAAATGGAATGAAAATGAACATACCCTGTTTTAGAAGACTTCCACTCCACTTTCTGAATAGGTTTGCATGCCTCTGCTTTACCATCTTTATTTGTTTTGGCTACAATACAGAATTCAGCAGATAAATATTAAGATAACACAAACTATATGAACAATATAAAAGTCATACAGTGTAAATGTCTGTCACTGTATAATAAAATGTAAAAACATTTATCATGATCTGCAAGACAATGCCAACAGTGTTAACTTTGGGATTTTAAATCATTTTAAACAATTTGTATTATATGCAGCCTTTGTTTCTAGGCTTTCAGAAGCATCACTTGTTTCACTGTATACAGAGTTGATGCAAGAACTGCTGCTGCCACCTACAAGGTCAGTGTCCATAAATGTTCATGGATATCCAATATTATAATGAGTATCTAAGGGTATCAGTAGGTATCTATCCTTAGAATAAGTATCTAGGCTCTAGACTCATCAGCAGGTATCTATTCTCAGAACGAGTGTCTGGAGTGCAGAATCATCAGTGGATATCTATGCTTTGGCTGCACATTTAAATTCATCAGTGGGTGTATTCCACATGAGTGTCTGGAATCATTCTTGGATACCCATTTTAGAAAGAGTATATAAAATAACTAGGGATATCCGTCAACTGGGTGGTTGAACAATCATGAGTGTACAATACATATCACATTGAAATCAGAATGACTATCCATGCTTGTCTATGGATAACCATTTTCAAAGTAAGCATCTAAATGTACGAGTACTATCATCACTGTGTGGTCATGAATTGTAAATATATTGTAATATGTATATCTGTTGCTAAGGAACATCTAGATAAACACCTTCCTGAAAAGGCAAATTCTTGGCCAATTATAGGCAAAGTGTTTCCATTACTAAGCAATGAAATTGTAAACACATGACAGAACTGGGTTTTCTGTGTGTGGTCCATACAGAGGCTATATAATGAGTATCTGTTACAATAAGATATGTAAGTTAGGCATGATCTAGCAGCCTCCGTAGTCTAGGGGTAACGTTCCCACCTCATGATTCAAGGTACGCGGGTTCAAACCCAGCGGAGGTCGTGGAATTTTTAAGGGTGGAAAAATTCAGGGAACAAGTCCTCCAGGAGGGACTTTAAGCCATGGGTTCCGTGTCGTAGACTTACGGCATGTAAAAGATCCGCATGTCTCTAGGAGACCTCTGAGCAAAATTAGGCAAAAAGTTTCCTGCCCAAGTAGTTTCCAATGCCTCTGGTAAATGGGGAAGTTATCGGGTACCACTGCCAGAAGAGGGCCCTCGCTGGCAGAAAGGGGGGGATAGCGAGCACCAGTACCAGTAGGGCATGGTGACAGTAGAAATTAAAGGGGGACGTAGAACAGACTACCAGTCGCGGTGCATGGGGAAACCCACCCTTTCTAATACTGAATAACTGAATAGGCATGATCTGCTCTGTAAAGCATGTACTGACAGAGGACTTGCATGTAGTGCAAAAGAAAGAATTTTTAATAACATGTTATATGTATGAAATATACCTTTGACAAAAAGCCAGGCATATTCATAACAGATAAATCCATCTTCTCGTCAGGGAGGATGTTACATAAGGACTATTACTGCAAGAGTTCAGTTGGAAAAAAAAATCCCTGGTCATGGGCCTCAAGGGGCCTGATGCCAAAACGAACTGATTGGCAGTAAACTGCCAGTTGTAATTTAACTTTGACTTAGACTTAGACTTAGCCTAGACTGAGAGACTAGTGCAGAGTGCAATGTGCAGAATGCTTATAAAGGACGTGAATGCAGTCAGTCAGTTCTGAGTTCTCAGTGGAAGACAGCCAAGGAAGATTCATCATAGAAGAAGAATAAGAAGTCGGCCTGTGAAGACTTGGTGTGTGTTTAGATTTAGTCACGGTGAGACTGTCTTAATTCCATTACCAGGAGACGACTAATGAAGGCTAAGATTCCTAATGCATGTGTAATGGTGAATTGCAAAATGTAGAGAGCACAAACAGCGCCGTATTTAAATGTGAGTAAGAGAACTTGTAACCAAGGTGGTAATAAATCCAATCATCCAAACTAGACGCCGTCATTTTCGTCATGCGTACCACTCTACACATGACAATATATTTTCAGACTTTCAGTCCACAGAATGAGTGGCTAGATTTGTATGTAAAAGTAAGTTGTCCCTGTGCTTAATTAATTAATTAAGCATTATGCCATGAAGCTCTATGTGGGAGTGGAGGTACAGCTCTAAAATTCTTGACCTAGACACCAGATTGAGGTGAGTGGTCAGCTTCAAGACCCGACCGCTTTATACCCGGTCTGAAAACTGTGGAGAAGAGAGAATTCAGCCCATAGTCCAACGCTATACCGAATGAACTACCTCGACTGGATATCTGTATTCAGGATGAATGTCTTGAAGTGTGAGTGGATATCCATCTTTAGGAAGGATGCATAGAATCATCATTGGATATTCACCTTGATTATAAGTGTCTAGAAGTGGACACCCAATTTTAGGATTTCAGCACTGGATACCATCTTGAGTACCTATGGACTTTAGGCAAGTACAGGTACATGTCAGGTAGACAGAAATAAAATACTTGTGTTTGCCTCATACTGGTCGATAACTGGGGATATACTGGTATGCATGGTTCAAGTAATGCTATTTCTTATACATACATACATCCAGAAGATGCCAATTTCAATGTTCTGAAGAACAGCAGACACAAGTGAACAAGTGCTGCAGGCCAAACTTGGGCTGACATGACAGAAAATCACCAAACATGCTTGCTTACCGTGAGGCTGTGAGACATTGATGGGCTTAGGAGCCTGCCTGACTGTCCACGTGGTGAGTGATCCATCTGTATGACTGCACATAAATTGTTTTCCTTCATGATGCCATGAGATGGACCTCAGAGGTTCTGCTGACTGGCAACGCATTTCCGCGGTTCTCGTTCTGAGGTCCCATAAGACTATCTGACCGGTCTCATACCCAATCAGCAACTAAATGCAGGAATAAGAGTAAAATTTAACTCAATATTAACACTTGACAGCATGAGAAATTTCTACGCTAGTATTTCATTTTCAGTGCAAGTTGCCTAACTCTAGAGGCTCTGGGAAGAACGTTACAATGCTTACTATTCTTCAAATGCTTTAAACTTGTGACTAGCAAGAAATATAAGTGAATGTAACTATATAATTTAATGATCCATTTTCATGCATAATTTCCACTGGTACCGATTCTAAGTACGTCATGTTTTAGACACAGAACATCAAAATTTGCACAGTAGCATATGTTTGTAACATTTAGTGTATGAAAAAATTTTGCAGAGAATGTACGTGTTCATGTTTTATCTCCATACTAAATTTCATATACGTAGTTATAATGGCTCGTTTGTTACCGTCATCAAACAAAAAGTTAAACAAAAAAATTTCATGAACAATACCACCATCCAGGATGCTATGTACTCTGGTAGAATATTACCTACATTTTGGATGGAAGTACTGCCCTTACCTTCAGGTTCAACAGGAAAGCTATACAAGCAAGATCCACGCACGGCTTACTTTCTCGGCTTACCTTTAACCCCGAAGATGGAGGCAGTACGTTCCTCCAAAAACCTGTGTAGACAAGACAGTCTTCACTGTTAGAATCTCAAATCTTACAAAACATCATAAGATGCCCAGGTTGTTGTTTTACTAACAAATAACATGGAGTGGAGATCTCCTTGGGAAAATAAAAGTTGTTCAGCTACATCAGTGTTCTGCAATCAGTGTGCCACCACTGGGTATCAGATATGCCACAGATATGTGTAGATGGGCACACACATTCATCATCTACAGTTTTATTCAGCATGGGCTGTTCACTTTCCATATGCCTGCATTCCTACAAGGCAAGGATTTATAAGCGAGACACATAGGTATGGTCATGTACAGTTTAAGCACAATAGATCACTGTAGGTCACGGTGCAAGGGCCGAGAAGGCCCACCCTTTATACCTTCATGTATAGTTTAATACTCCGTGTTCGTGAGGTGAAATTCTGCGACATGCCATCATGTGTATTTGACAAATTTTCATGCGTTGCAGGTAGGGGCGGCCATCCATACGGGCTGGAGCAGGAGGACACCACGTACATTTAAAGCATAGAAGTACTGAAAATGTTACCTTAAAGGATTTATAATTTGTTTACATTCGGTATAGTATAACACTGTTCTTAAAATTCTGCAGATGTGTCGCTCGGGTTGTTAGAAGTCCATGGAGGGCCTTGCCTCAGTTCATTTGTCCAAGGAAGTTCCTTTCAACTTGTTTATGGCGCTCGGCGGTTATCCTGCAATCATCTTGGAAGCGCATTACTTTTCAAGTGGGGCCGTCGGATGCTGGCCTCTACATTTCCGGACTTATTCGCAGCTCCACCCCCTTGTTCAAATACATGACTCCTCCATTCTGCTGCAAGTGTTGAATGTTTCCGTTTCACAGCTTGAGAAAAGCACGTGTTGATATCTTTTTTATTTGTGCGCGACTAAGTAAGACTGTGTGATCACTGCGACAGTGACAAGCACGTAATATGAATAAGGCTGAAAGTTTACAGGGTTACTATAAATGAAATAGACACTTTCAATATTCTATAGAAAGTAAAGTATTACTGATATAGCCAAAACACATACATTGTTTTTTAGTATACGGATTTAAGTTTGTTTGATTATGTTACAATCAAACCAAAAGGCGAATATACATCTTTCTATGGAAAGGGAATGAAAATCATGAATTAGGCACAGGTTTTTTCGTACATAAGAGAATCGTATCAGCAGTTAAGAGGGTAGAGATCGTTAGTGATAGGATATCATATATAATACAAAAATGTCGCTGGTGTGATATCATCGTTATAAACGTCCACGCCCCAATTGAAGATAAAATTGATGACATAAAGGACAGGTTTTATGAATAAGTAGAACATTTATTTGATAAATTCCCGAAATGCACTATGAAAATTTTGTTAGGAGATTTCAATGCCAAAGTAGGGAGGGAGGACATTTTCAAACCAATGATTGAGAATGAGAGTTTGCATGAAATCAGTAATGATAATGGAGTTAGAGTAGTAAACTTTGGCACATCGAAAATCTTACTGTTAAAAGTACAATGTTCCCGCATCGTAACATCCATAAATTTTCTTGGACATCTCCTGATGGGAAGATACACAATCAAATAGACCATATTGTGATAGACAGGAGACGGCATTCAAGTATACTTGATGTCTGATCATTCAGGGCAGCAGATTGTGATGCTGACCACTACCTGACGGTGGCAAAGGTTAGGAAAAGACTGGCAAGGAGCAAACAAACAACACACAGAGTTCATATGGAGAGGTTCAATCTCAAGAAATTAAATGAGGTAACATAAAAATTAGAATATACAAAGCTAAAATTTTGCCTGTGGTTCGGTATGGATGTGAAACTTGGCCTCTGACATTAAGGGAGGAACACAGACTGAGGGTGTTTGGGAACAGGGTGTTGAGGAAAATATTTGGACCGAAGAGGCATGAAGTGACAAGGCCATAAGAAAGTAAGTAAGTGGGTAAAGAGCAGTATTGTGTTGAAATCTCAAATAGGTTCCCGGTTTTGGAAAACTTAGACACTGAGGTCGATGTTAATAAAGCTTGGGAAACTATTAGAGAGAATATTAAAATTTCTGCCAAGGAGAGTCTAGGTTATTGTGAACTGAAAAAGAATAAGCCTTGGTTTGATGAAGGATGCTCAAAATTATCAGACCAAAGAAAACAAGCCAAACTGCAATGGATACAGGATCCATGCGAAATAAATGGGGATAATCTGAACAATGTAAGACGAGAAAACTGCCGGCATTTCAGGAATAAAAAGAGAGAATATCTGAAAGACAAAATTGATGAGCTTGCAATGAACAGTAAGAACAAGAATATTAGAGACATGTATAGAGGAATAAATGACTTTAAGAGGGGTTACCAACCTAGAAGTAACTTAGTGAGGAATGAGAATGGTGATCTGCTTGCAGATTCCCACCACATTTTGAATAGGTGGGAGAACTACTTTCAGTTATTGAATGTACATAGGGTCAGTGCTGTTAGGCAGACAGAAATCCATATAGCTGAGCCATTAGTACCTGATCCTAGCCCTTTTGAGGTTGAAAGTGATATTTCAAGATTAAAATGGTATAAATCGCCAGGTAATGATCAAATTCCAGCAAAACTTATTCAAGCAGGAGGCGAAATATTACGTTCTAAGATCCATAAGCTAATTACTTCTATTTGGCATAAGGAAAAATTATCTGATCAGTGGAAGGAGTCTATTATTATACCACTTCACAAGAAGGTTCATAAAACTGACTGTAGTAATTATCAGGGGATATAACTGCTATCAGCCAGTCACGGTAGCCGAGTGGTCTAAGGCATGCACTGTCTTCGCTCGCTCGGAAGCCGGGATCGTGGGTTCAAATCCCACTCAAGGCATGGATGTTTGTGTGCGTTTTTCTGTGTTTGTCCACAGGTAGAGGCCTTGCGACGAGCTGATCACTCACCCAAGGAGTCCTACCATATGTGTAAGATCGAGAAAACCCGAAGTGAACGGAGTTCATGGAGGTAGGCCTAGGCCCACTGGGGCTGTAGCACCAAGCGAAAAAAAAAATAACTGCTATCAACTTCATACATAATTTTATTCAATATTCTTCTCTCAAAGTTAAGTCCCTATATGGATGACTTTATTGGGTACCATCAGTGTGGATTTTGACGTAACAGATCAACTACAGATCAGATCGTTTTCAGTCGTCAGATACTGGAGAAAAAATGGGAGTACGATTAGACAGTACATCAGGTATTCATAGACTTCAAGCAAACCTAGGATTCAGTTTGGAGGGAAGTATTGTACGATATTCTGATAGAGTTTGGGATACCCATGAAACTAGTTAGGCTGATTAAAATGTGATTCTGTATTTCAGCATCCTGTTGCAAATCTTTAACCAAACGTCTATGTATTCACAGTCCTTCAATTATTCAACTTTTTTTATTAACCATTTAACACTTAACACGACATTTTTCGGCCATAGATGCCCATCTTCAGGTGTTTAACACGTCCAACTGTTACACTGCTCTGTTTTGCGCTAAACTGGGCGTTGCAGTTCACTTAAAAATAACATAAATAATTACTTAAAATCCATTAGAATTTTCTATTAAAATTATTTTTCGTAAAATCCAATTCCACCTCATAAGGGGCGTCATCCACTTGTTTAGAGTTATGTGTTTATTCCAGAAAGTGAAGACAGCACCACACGCTGCTAGAGAGAACAACACACAAGCAAGAGTCATATTGCAGATTGCAGACGTAACAAAACAACGGGCTAACAAATAGAAGAACAAGCTGCAGAAACGAACCTTCTGGAATAAACACACAGCTCTAAACAAGTGGACGACACCCCTTATGAGGTGGAATTGGATTTCAAGAAAAATAATTTTAATAGAAAATTCTAATGGATTTTAAGTAATTATTTATGTTATTTTTAGTGGACTGCAATGCGCGGTTTCAGCGCACATCAGAGCAGTGTAACAGTTGGACGCATTGAAACACCCGAAAATGACCATCTATGGCTGAAACATGTTGTGTTAAATGTTAAATGGTGAATAAACAATTGTTGCATTACTGACGGACTGTGAATAAATAGACGTTTGATTAAAATGTGTTTAAACGAAACGTATAGTAAAGTCCGTATAAGTAAACATTTGTCTGATAAATTTCATATACAGAATGTTCTAAAACAAGGAGATGCTTTATCGCCACTCCTTTTCAACTTTGCTTTAGAATATGCAATTAGGAAGGTCCAGGGAAACCAGGTGGGACTGAAATTAAATGGGACACATCAGCTGTTGGTCTATGCCGATTATGTGAATCTACTGGGTAATAATAGAGGTAGCATAAAGAAAAAAACACAAATTGTAATTGACGCCAGTAAGGAGGTTGGTCTAGAAGTAAGCACAGAGAAAACTAAGTATATGTTGCTGTCTCGTCACCAGAATGCAAAGCAAAATCATGACATAAGGATAGGGAAAAGATGTTTTGAAAATGTGGCACAATTCAGATATTTGGGAACGACGATAACAAATCGAAACCTGATTCAGGAGGAAATTAAGAGCCGATTGAACTCGGGTAATGCTTTCTACCATTAAGTCCAGAACCTTTTGTCTTCTCGTCTGCTGTCCAAAAACATAAAAATTAGAATATACGAAACTATAATTTTGCCTATGGTTCTGTATGGGTGTGGAACTTGGTCTATGACATTAAGGGAACAACATAGGCTGCGGGTGTTTGAGAACAGGGTGCTGAAGAGAATATTTGGACCGAAGAGAAATGAAGTGACAGGAGGTTGGAGAAAAATGCATAATGAGGAGCTTCATAACTTGTACTCTTCTCCAAGTATAATTAGAATGATCAAGTCAAGGAGGATAAGGTGGGCAAGGCATGAAGCACGAATGGGGGAGACAAGGAATGCATATAGGATATCGGTGAGAAAGCCAGAAGGAAAGAGACCACTGGGAAGACCAAGGCGCAGGTAAGTGGACAATATTAAAATGAATCCTAGAGCTAGGATGGGATGGTATGGAATGGATTGATCTGGCTCAAGGATGGAGACCAGTGGAGGGCTCTTGTGCACAAGGTAATGAACCTTCGGGTTCCATAAAATGCTGGGAAGTTCTTGAGTAGTTGCAGAATTGGTGGCTTCTCAGGAAGGGCTCGGCTCCATCAGTAAGTAACAAATATTCTAGGTGTGAGCCTTTTGTCACACGACAGATATCAATACGATAAGCCAATCCGTTCCAAACACGTTCAACAGACCAGACCATGGCACTGACACGTTGGCCGCCAAGATGTCCGGATTTAACGCCTTTTGATTTTTTCTTGTGGGGATATATCAAAGACAGAGTTTTTGTTCCTCCACTTCCTGTAAGCGTAAACTATTTAAAGCAACGCATTACAACAGCTGTTGCTCCCGTGTGCTTGCAGCGAACTGCTTTATCGTACTGATATCTGTATCTGTCTTGTGACAAAGGGCTCATACATAGAACATTTGCAATTTAGTCATACAAACTTAGACATATACTAAAAAACATGCAAGTATTTTGGCTGTAACTATAATACGGTACTTTGGTTCCTATAAAACGTTGAATGTGTCTATTTATTTTGTAGTGACCCTGTATTAGAAACCCCGTGTAAATGCCAGACACGTAGTCTGCAGTAATTTCAAAGGTGATATTACATAATTAGATAATAATATAATTTTAGTGCTTGTACTAAACAGCTACCTCACATAAAAGTAAGTGGATGTGGGTTTGCCAAACTGAATTTGAAGCCAATATTGACGTGTCTCAGTGCCATGTTTATATCTGTTACCACGATTATCATCGGGATGAGGTCACTGATTTTTTTTCAATTGACCTAATCCTTCCAGCCGCACTAAGGCCCTGGGTCGACTCAGCCTCTAACATAAATGAGTACCAGGAATTAATTTAATGATTTTCCTGGGGAGTGAAGCGCGGCCTGCACGTAAGGCTGACAACCTTACCGCCATCTTTGACCCGATTGTCTAGATAATGTGGGACCCTCAACGTCTCACAACCCTATGGGCCTTCACGGCCTGTAACAGGGATAGCTTTACTTTCTACCACGATTATCATAGAGCCTGAAGAAGAAATGTGAGGATCGTATCATTCTAGCCCGGTAAGCGTCTGAAACAGGGCACCTTTAGGTTCGTAACTGTCCCTGCTGAAGAACCTACAGTATAGAAGTGTCGGTCTGTCCGCCTGATCGACGCATGTGCGTTAGGAGGCACGGAGAAGCCTAGCAGGGTCAGAATCCCATCCCAAGAGAGCATTCATTACATTCCTACCAACAGGAGCGAGGAGCTAAGGCGAAAGTCACAAGTAGGAACGACTCCTTTCATAAAAATATTCTTGTCAGCATAAAATACTGTCACGTGTAGGGTGGTACGCGTGACGAAAACAACGGGGTTCGGTTCGGATGATTGGATTTATTAGCACCTTGGTTACAAGTTCTCTTAATCACACTTATTACAGCTCTATCACTCTATCACTATCACAGTTCAGCGTTGCACACGCACTAGGATTCTTCGTCTTCACTAGTCGTCTCCTGGCAACGGATCTCAACACAGAAACTAGCGCTTCAAATCATTATGAAGTTTTTTTGTTATTTCGTCTTCAATCACGCTGTACTCCTCTGTCCTAATCTGTACTCAACTAATCTTCACAATTCACGCTCCATTCTCGTCCTTGTACTCCCAACTGCTGAACCCTCTGGGACTCTTTTCCGTGACTGCTTCTTGTCCTTGGCACGTAAGGCTGACAATCTTACTGCCATCTATGAGCCGATTGTCTAGATATTATGGGACCCTCAAAGTCTCACAACACTATGGACCTCCAAGGTCTGTTACAGGGATAGCTTTACTTTTTACCTTCGTGTCCTTGACTCACGGCTTCTCAGCTATGACTAACTGCAACAAAGTCAAAGCCACATTGCGACTGACAGTCAGTCAGTCAGTGAGTCGTGGTGTCGAGCACCATTTGGGACTCATGGCCAGATTTTTATTACTGTTTGGACAGCTATGGTCTTGTCCTTGTGTGGCGACCTCTCTGACGAGAAGGGTCTGTCATATGAATATGCTGCTGGCCCTTGCCAGCGCTGTCTTTCTCGGGTCTCAGTCACTTGGTACTCGCGACCATATTTTACCTACTCAGATCTGAGTCTTCCCTCTTCATCGCCTCCTACGACTCGCAGGGTTCACGGTAGAGGTATTCGACACCGCCTCCACACGGGTTTCTCTACTATGCTGTACTCAAAGTCAAAGTCACATTGCGACTGTCAGTCGGTCAGTCATGGTGTCGAGCCCAATCTGGAGCTTATGACGATATTTGTTGACTGCAACGACCTTCACTGTCCCACATTGAAAACAAGCTACGTGATAGCTATCTTGCCAGTCAACGAGCTATAAACATTCGTCCTATTGTTGCGTGGCCTAGCAACGGACTGTTTACCAAGAATCTGTCTTCGTGGGAACTTGTTTACCAACTGGTTGCCTAGCAATGTGTGTACATGTAACAACGTGTCTACAGTTTGTCTTAAAAAAGTGGTACTTTGTAATATAAAAACAATCTCTTAAAATATGAACATTTAAATAATAACAAAGATTTCCCTCTCTTTCCTTAAGTATAGCAAAGGGAATGGGGGGCAATATTATTCGGCCCTGGCTCACGCCTGTTTACACGGTCGTGCGCAGCCGCTAGTTGAGGGCGAAAACAAGCTGTGAAACACTGTGCCTGAACATATATTGCTTACATTTTAAGGATTCCGAAGGGTCACTGCCGCGCTCACACGAGCCAGTCACTGGTTCTTAGCCAAATGAATACAGAACACACTCTTCTCTCCCACGTGTGCCAGAATCCGTTGTTTTACTTTCTACAAAATAAAAAGTCTAAACAAAAGATGCGTGCATTTTGAGGATCTAGTACCTCAATGAGGGAGAGTTGCACAGGCACGATGCCACGACTAATTATGAAGACAGGATAGCGCAGTCGGTATAGCGTCTGGCTACGGGCTGCACGATCGAGGGGTCGGAGTTCGAGTCCCGGTAGGGTCAAGAATTTTCTGTCCTCCACGTCCTTCAGACCGGTTCTGGGGCCCACCAAGCCTCCTATCCAATGGGTACCGGGGCCTCTTTCTCGGGGGTAAAGTGGCCTGGGCATGAAGCTGACCACTCACCTCTAGCTAGTGCCGAGATCAAGAAAATTTGGATCTATACATCCACTCCCCAATATGCCTTCATGGCGTGCTGCTTAATTAAGTACAAGGGCAACTTAACATCACTTCACTTATTTAATAAAGTGTGAGCTATTTTGCGAATTTTGTATAGCAAAGTTGACAACTGGTCCGCCACATTTCAGGCGTAATGTCGTGCAAGAAACGTCACTTAAACATGGGTAACACTTCCAACAGTTCAGGAGGTACAGATGTTTTAAGACGTGCAAACAGTAAGAGCCTACTTCATGAAATTGGACAGACTGCAACACAGATGACAGTTTTCGTTCAATTTCAAGCCGTCTGTGGTCAGAGCTCCTGGGTGCAGATTCAGAGGTCCAGATTCGATTCCCGGTGCTACCAGATTTTTTTCTGAGAAGTAGTGGGTCTGGAACGGGGGCAACTCAGCCTCGTGATGATAACTAAGGAGCTATTTCAAGGTAATAGCGGCTCTGGTCTAGAAACCGAAATTAACGGCCATGGGGATTCGTTGCGCTGACCACGCGACACCCTCTGTCCGCAAAAGTTGGCACTAAACTTCGCCGACAAGCGGCGGTCGCTCGGTCGGCATAGTTCGCTTTTGGACTAAAATCACAGTTTTTTTTATACGAAAACTCAGCTATTTCTCGCCTCGCTGGTTTCTGAGCCATGCTGAGTCAAACGTAACACTGCGTTGTGAATGGTGAAAATCCTATTGCCTTCGTGTTATTTTTCCGCAGAATGAAACACGGCTCTTTCTCACTGGTTACGCTGATATCCGTTATATGTATCGACTCCTTTACGGTATCAGCAGGGTGGCAGCTGGCGACCTATTCCGAAGAGCCCAATCCTGATCAGTCCTGGCGACACACGCCACAGATGAAGGTAGTGGGAAAGCGGGGCAGCTGTTAACATGCAGCATGACGGGAAGAGCGTAGACTGGACCAGCCGCGTCTGTTGGACTCTGTGAAACCGCATCGCCAGTATGGAGAACTACACAACGCGCGCAGACTCTTCACCAATCTAATTGTGATATTCGTGTTCAATTTTGACAGTAGATGCTTGTACATCGCTGGCTTCTTCATCACTTCGCGTTCAGCCATGAAGCAGAATCCAGTCGAGATGGAATTAACAATACGTGATATTTCCACGTGTGGTCCGCTGCTAATCCTCACGGGACCGTTGGAAGCAGTTTCCAGTGTCGTCATTCAGTGAACGTTCGGTGTTATCTTGACTGGCCTCTCGTTTCGGAACAGCGTTTAACTTTTGCAAATAACTGTACCTGCACATTCTGATTAACAAACTGACACTTGCAATGCAAGGGGATTTTTTGTATTTCTTTTGGTGGTGTGAGACTGAGTGCACTTGGTACGTCGGCCACTAACTGGCCTATTGTACCAGCTCCGGATGACAGACGAGTATGGAGCATTTTGTGCAATGACGATTGGCAGGGGAGCCCGAACAATTCAAAGAAACCCCGCCCCAGTGCCACTTTTTCTACAACAAATCCCACATGACCTGACCTCGGATGGAACACGGGCTGCGGCGGTGAGAAGCCGGCACTGACCGCCTGAGCTATGGCACGGTCTAATGGAGTACTTGCCTCAGGAGACATGGCTCAAGATGTCTTCCAGCACAATTAACAATACGTGATACTTCCACATGTGGTCCGCTGATAATTCTCACGGGACCGTTGGAAGCAGTTTCCAGGGTCGACATTCAGGTTACGACTTACTTGAATCGGCATTGCGGTAATCGGTGGATTGATTCTGCTGGCCCAGTACTTTGGCCGCCAAGATCTCCGGACTTAACCCCAATTCATTTCTTTGTGTTGGGTCTACAAGACCAAAGCACAGATGAGAGTGGAACTCTTGAGAAGAATTATGAATTCTGCTGCTTAGCGTAGTGGTTTAGGTGCTACGCTACAAGCCGGGTTCAAATCCCGATGAGGTCACTGGATTTTTTCAGTTGACCTAATCCTTCCAGCCGCATTAGGCCCTGGGGTTTACTCAGCCTCTAACTGAAATGAGTACCAGGAATTAATTAAATAATTTTCCTGGGGAGTAAAGGGCGGCCGGCGCGTAAGGCTGACAACCTTACCGCCATCTTTGAGCCGATTGTCTAGATCAGTGGTGGGCAAACTATGGCCCGCGGGCCAGACGCGGCCCCATGATAGGTTCTATCCGACCCGCGAAATGATTCCTAATCTGACGAATGAAAAGAAGAAGAATTAAGGAAAATAAATAATTCTGGATTATTTTCTTCTTCTTTCCTCCCTTTTATGTTTAGCCTAGTGACCACAGATTAATTTATTTACTTATCCACTATGGTATTGGAATGCTATGTTAACATTTGAGAGTGAGGCACTGGCTGCTGGCATTTTTGTAGCGAAGAGTAAAACTGGCAACGGAGCCTCCTCGCTGTACCCCCTCCACATTACATCCACTGCAGCTGGCTACTAACACCACATTCTTTTATTCAGACCCGGTCGCACTATTGTTGTAGGTGTTTGCTAGTTTTACTGTGCACATTCGTGAAACATTTCAGCCCTAAGATGTCAACTAAAAAACGTAAAGTTGATTCAGAGTGCCGTGTTTTCAAAGATGAATGGACTTGGAAGTACTTTTTCACAGCTTTTAAGGATAAACCACTGTGTCTTATCTGCAATGAAACCATAGCAGTCTACAAAGAATACAACATTTCCCGGCACTTCATCTCTAAGCATAAGAATGCTAATTATGGAGCCATGACCGAAGATGAAAGGAAACAAAAAGCAGAAGACCTACGTAAAAAACTGTCAGGTCAGCAAAGTATTTTTAAGAAAGTAAATAGTTCTCAGAAAGCAGCTACACATGCAGGTTATGTTGTAGCATACAGTATTGCTAAAAGTAACAAAGCTCTCTCTGATGGGGAGTTTGTTAAACACTGCATGCTCAAAGTTTGTGATATTTTATGTCCTGACAAGACAAAGGATTTTGAAACTGTAAGCTTATCTCGAAAAACAGTGACTTCTAGAATCGAAGTCATAGATAAAAACATATTATCACAGTTGGAATCAAGGATTGGTCAATTTAAATTCTGCTCCATTACTATGGATGAAAGCACTGATATAAATGATACTGCACAGTTGCTATTATTTATAAGAGGTGTTGACGAAAACTTCTCTATTACAGAGGAATTAGCATGCATGCGGTCGTTAAAGGGAACTACAACAGGGTCAGATATTTTTCATGAATTTCTGGAAGGCCTTTCAACTTTGAAAGTACCTATAACTAGCATATGCAGTATTACGACAGATGGAGCACAAAGTATGACAGGGACAAAATCTGGATTTGTTGGGATCTTTAATCAAGAATATCCCGAGAACAATGTTGTATTTCTGCATTGCGTCATACATCAAGACGCCCTGTGTAAATCTGCCTTGGATATGAAACCTGTGCTTGATGTCGTTGTGAAGCTTGTTAATGCCATTCGATCTCGAGGGCTTACTCACAGACAATTTCGAGAGTTTCTTGACTCCATGCAATCTGAATACTCTGATTTACTGTACTACTCGAAAGTAAGGTGGCTTAGCGCGGGACGCGTCTTCGAGCGAGTTTGGCAGCTGAAAGACGAAATAGTGTCATTCTTCCAAGAGAAACAGTGGTCTGTAGAATGTGAAATGCTGGAAGATACTGCATGGCTTTCGGACTTTGCATTTTTCACAGATCTTCTCTGCCACCTGAACAAGTTGAATGTCAAGATGCAAGGAAAAAATCAATTTATTGATGATATCTGGGGCCATATCAGAAGTTTTAAACTACAACTTGTTCTGTTTGCAGATCAGCTAGCTAAGAATGACTTGTCTCACTTCCCGAGGTTAAATTCAATAGCCCCAGTGATGAAGGACAAGCTTAGGAGCTACGAGGATAGCCTGAGAAGACTCCGTGGTGAATTTGAACGAAGATTTCAAGACTTCAGTGCCATTGAAAAAGACTTGGATGTTTTCAGTATGCCTTTTAATGTAGACTGTGAAACAGTGAAAACGGACTTGCAACTTGAATTAATTGAGTTGCAATGTAACACTCAACTCAAACAGTTGTTTCTCAATGTCCCAAAATTAAAGTTCTACAAGTCCTTGTCGAAATCCAGTTTCCCAAATCTGATATCTCATGCCCAGAAAGTCACTGCTATGTTTGCTTCATCCTATATATGTGAACAGGTGTTTTCTACAATGAAACTTCGAAAGAGTTGTATTAGAAACAGACTGACAGATGAGCATTTAACTTCACTTCTGAGAATCAGTGCATCCCAGTTCGAACCAGATTATGAGAAAATTTTGGAAATGCAGTCACAGTTTCATTCATCACATTCTTCTTCATAATCTTTCAATCATTAACAGGGGTTACTATTACAAGAATTTTGTAAAATATACCATTATTGTTTTTAATAGCTTATACTGGCCCGCCTAAAGTTTTTTTCTTTTTTCTTTGGCCCCCTCCTAAAAAAGTTTGCTCATCACTGGTCTAGATAATGTGGGACCCTCAACGT
This sequence comes from Cryptotermes secundus, assembly GCF_002891405.2. NCBI lineage: Eukaryota > Metazoa > Arthropoda > Insecta > Blattodea > Kalotermitidae > Cryptotermes > Cryptotermes secundus. Next base: position 126,288 of record NW_019740666.1, read on the forward strand.
CTCACAACCCTATGGGCCTTCACGGCCTGGTACAGGGATAGCTTTACTTTTACTTACTTACATACGAGAACACTCCGCAGTGATACAACGGGCAGTGGCTTAGAGTGTAGCTCAGGATGTACCAATAAGTTCGTGTGATTAATATTACAGATCATCTTATTAGTGTGCATCCTGTTGTGTGTTATAAATAAGATATATAAAAGTATATAAGGTATGCAGTCTACACAACAATATTCTGTATTTAAAACAAAGAAGACATTACTGTATCAACATTTGTTTTTATTTTGTCTTTACAGACGCAACATGTTTCAACCCTTATATCGGATCGTCAGGCGTAAAATGCTCCAGTTTCAGCTCTTGAATTGCAATTAATTTTCATCTAATTCTTCAAATAAAGATCCTTATTGTGTCTTGAAATTATTTAAATGCATAAAATCATAAAAATGAGTCCTGGTCAAAATTTAAAATGCTTAGATAATAAAATGTAAAATTAAAATAAATGATATAAAGATTAAATTAGAAACTAAAGATTAAAACCCGAAAGTTAAACTTGTACAAAAATGGAACAGAAATGTTGTATGTTAAAACTGTGTGACCGCTACGTGTTGACCTGGTTTTATGACGGAGGAAGCGACTAATGCGTGGGGCGCCCGCGTATCGGAACCTTCTCACGTGGGGTAGGTCGTGTAGTCATGACCTTAGTAACGTCGTACGGAGCTTATGCTCATTATTCAGTATGTTATGCTTATCAGGTTATGCTTATGATGGTATATGTGCGGGCTGCTCCCTGAGTTGATGCTGTCGGTATGTTGCAGCGGTTCGGTCTAGACTCGGTCTTGAGTCTTTAACGCGTTCTTTATGAAACAAAAGTAAGACTTATTTCACCTAATATTATAAGGTGCTTTTATAAAGTACGAAATGGAAAAGCGAAAGCCTTCTGTGGAAGTAATGTCTGTCCGGTTATCTGTGATCTAATATCAGCGTCTACACCACTGAATAAATATTTTTCTTAAAAATTTACATTACAGACTTTCATTAAAAGCTGTCCGGATTGCTGACTTTCAGCCACATTCACTCATAACAAAGCCCAATTTATATAAGACCATAAACGAATTATGTATGATCCGAGGTGGGAATACGCGATAGCGTAGTTGGTTGAGGCACTCTGCTATAAGACGGAAGGTGGCGGGTTCGATTTCTGATGAGGTCATTAGATTTTTTTCAATTTACCTAATCCTTCAAGTTGCACTATGATCCTGGGGCCGACTCAGCCTTTAACAGAAATGAGTAACAGGAGGAATCTTCCTGGGGGTAAAGGGCAGACGGCCCGTAAGGCAGACAATTTCACGGCCATCTGTGAACCGATTATCTAGAAAATGTGGGAGCCTCGACCTCTCACAAACCTATGGGTCTCCAAGGCCTGTTACAGAAATAGCTTTATAATCTGAGTTTCTCAGTCGGTGATTATGACGACTTCCATCTTCTGGAATATGACAGCGTTTAGTCCGTCGAAAGTCAATCGACGTTTCGAGACGAACATGTAGTCTCCATCTTTGCTGCTTGCCTCACGCTGCTTTCTCACCCTGAAGATGCAAGGAGCATGTTCCCTTTGATATGTCGGTTAACTTTCGACTGAATAGACGGCGTTATATCCCAGAAGACTGAATATTTCATTTATCAATTTCTTCGGGTACATCATAAACCGTTAATCAAATTTTGGTGACAATTTACACAAAAGATGCATGAATAAACATAGTTAACTCAATTAATTTTTAGCCATACTGACCATCCGCAAAGCCTATTTTACATAATGCCATAAATTAATATTTTCATGAATATCACAAACTGTTACTCATCTTTCGGAGAAACTTCATACGAGAGGTCTCCGAACAGGGTTACTCCACCATTATGACTTCGATCAATATTAACAAACAACAAAGCATATTTTACACAAGGCCATAACTTGACTTCCCCCACATATCCCACGGAGCGTTTCATAATTATGTTGCAATTTGATAACGTGCGTCATTTCCTGTTGATACGTGAATTTTGTGTTTTGTTAAAACGCGATTTATAAACCGGTTGCAAGAAAGCTCAAACTGCAAAGAACGCCATTTGGGAATTTTATGTATTAGAATACCATGGAGTGCACTCCTTCAAACCTTGGTAAGTCACGGTTACTTAAGGCAGAAGGGCGTCAGACTTGATGTGAACATAAATTATCACGACAGATGAGACCCTCATATAAATTAATTTAAATAACGTCTGAAACAAGGACATGTAGATCTGTTGGTGAATAATAACAGAAATATATGCATATTGCTCTCTGTGGATATTATGGAACTAAGTAACTGCAAAATGAATATATACAAAGAGCGAAATAAAAAAACTAATAATAATAGGAACATACCAACAACAACAACAAAAAAACATAAAACAATAAGAACAAACAAATTAAGAACATGAACGTAAACAAAAAACACGGAGACATAATAATAATAATAATAATAACAACAACAACCATATCAGGAATACAATTATTTGAAATTCAACATGCGAATATCAACAAGTCATAAACAGTGGATGTTTAGCAAACAGTGAGATAAAATATACAACACAATGAAAACAAATTAAATAGACAAAAAAATATTTCAAATTTATGTTGCAAATTATAAGCCTTATATGACGAAGACGACGATGACATGTCACTATAGATAAATCTTATCAGAACTAATGAAAGGATAGGCCGCGCCATAGCTCAAGCGGTTAGTCGCTGGCTTCCCGATTCCAGGTCTGGTCAAGTGGGATTTGTGGTGGACAAAGTGGCGCTGGGGCAGGTTTACTCAGAGTACTTCGGTTTCCCCTGCCAATCTTCATTCCACCAACTGCTCCACAATCACCCTCACCTATAATCTGGGCTGGTACAATAGGCCAGAAGTGGCCGCAGTACAAGGGACTTAGTCCCACCCCACTGGCAATAAAGAAATGATAGGATAGATTTTAACACACAATTAAAATATTGTATTCAGTTCAATGGGGTGATAATGGGAGGCTTGGGCCATTACAGACACAGATGAGAATGAGTGGGTTTCGAGGCTTTTACAGCGCTGAAATGTTACATTGTGGTCTTATAGGTTGTGGCATTGCAGACTGGTAGATGAGTACCAATATTTCGGAGGAGCAGACTGTCTTCAGAGAAGGCTTTCTGTACTGAATACGACACTCTGAAATCCTAGTAACCAACCTGTCAGACTACACGGTGTCATACCTGAGGGCTGAAGATGAACTATATCACGCATGAATTCGGATATTCTCATGTCTTATCACAGAGGAGTGACGGATATAGTTCAAAAGACTTCATTATTATTATTATTATTATTGTATTTAAAGCTACGGAACAAATATGAAATTCCATGCTACACAGAATGTATCAGGTTGCCTCAATATATTTTACGCAACAAGTCTAAGAGACAAAACATGCTTAGGACAACTATGGGAAAGACAGCACAATGTTAAAGGCGTAAGCCAGTCTAAAATTCAGAGCGACATGACAGTAAAAACAGAAAGTTTTTGGAAGCATGGATCGACTATTTTCCTTTTACTACTCGTACAGTCTGAGTATCTGATACAAGCAGGAAATAAATTTAGCATGTGCGCGCAATGAAGTCAATAAAACAATGATATAAAATCCGTTTCTACAGAACAAGAAGTGTATATGTAGTAATAAAACTGGAAGTGTTGTCCCCAGAGAGAATAATTAATATAAAAAAGCAAATTTCTTAAAGAAACTGCCTTGCGCTCTTGCTTATCCCAAAAGTATCATGGCCTTCTACATGACTAAGTGGCATCTGTGTAAATCAAATTACAATAATTCTACGGCAACAAGTATGACACAGTACGCGATCACATAAATGTTTAACTGATGTGCAGTATTTTAGTGGTTTGGGAATGTGAATTTATATTTCTTCTGCTCCTACACTGATAGCTTAATTCTTCAAAATATATATGAAATATACGCATATCCATTAAAGAATTGTAACGAGTATCATTTTCACGAAATAAGTGTTTAGATAAGACCAAGGTTACGGCTGCATCAGCAAGAATTCGGACGACCGTTAGCTTGGTACTACCTAATGGAGGTATCTGTGAGAAATGCCGTTGAAAGTGCCTCATATGGCATGGTTAGCATACCAAGTTTCACTATAATAGGTTGAGGCATTCAACTAATATTACGGTTAACTTAACAGTTAAGAGGCTAATTGGAGGTGGGGGGAGGGAGATATTGATGAAGTACGCCATGTGGCATGCCATACACATAAAGTTTCATGAAGATTAGCACAGGAGTTCAAAGTTTTGCCTCAGCAATTTTAGAGGCCACAATGTTGCTATTTAATGACGGGATTTGTGAAGCACGCCACTGAGATGGGCACAGGTGTTATGATATACATACAGTGTTTCATAAGGATTTGTTCAGGTATTCAGCCGTTGTTAGGGGGAAAACATACAGACAGCAAAGTGATCTCATAAACCGACGGCTTCCATTTTTTTCCATATAACGAAAGTAGGCTAATAAGTGTTTGTTATGAAGAAAGCAGTCTTTTGGGATTTGGCACCGTGTATATGTGGTGTTAACCGGTTCTCACGGTCTCTTCGCTTGCAGATTTCTTACATTTTTCTTCTACCCTGAAGATGGAGGCGATACGTTCCTCCGAAACGTCGGTTAACACCACATATACACGGTGCCAAATCCCAAAAGACTGCTTTCTTCATAGTCACCGCCGTGAAAGCCTCAAATCTTACAAAGTGTTTGTTATGTTTTCTGAGAGCCCAAAACTGCATACTGAAATTGATTAGCAAGATGGGATATATACAACTCTTCACTTACGAAGAAAAAAAAAAAAAAATCATAAACTAATCTTCTCAAGTGGACAGTCTAGAAAAATGGCTATACTTGCATTTAAAAAAAACATAGTGAAAGGAAGCTTCATGTTTATATCAGAAGGGAATAAATTACACGCGTCGAGACAATTCCAGTCCATTTCCTTAAGGATAAAAGAAGATATGTAAGGGAGAAATTCTCAGGAAAGTATTTCTGCTTAGATGGGGACCCTCTAAGTGCTGTGACGTCGGCTCCTGTCCGTGGTCTGTGTGCGCACTTCTCCCCTCTACTTTCTCTACTGTCCCCTTCTCTCCTTCCCCTTCCGAGCCGACTTAGCGGCCTAACGTCTGGAGCTCTAGGCTCTTGGTTTTCCAACCGTCGATGGGGTAGGTTGTTCTCGTTTCGGACCACCGGTCGAGGTCATCCTCGACCGTCTAAATTAATTTCTCTACATAGTATTCTATCTTAGAACAGCGAACTCTGCAATCATTCTCATACAGGTATTTACATTATGTTTGTATTCTTTCTTTATTAATATAATATATTTATTCTTTGTTAATATTTGGTTTGGTTATTTCTGTTTGGGTATTTCCGCCTTGCTGATTTCTTCGTCCTCCCCTGCTCGCCCTGTCCTGTGATCACGAGAACCTATATGCAACATGAAGGACCCTCTGTAGGGTACTTACGCTTCAGTAATAACGTATTGCATCACGACTGCATGATGTGAACAGATAAAGGTACAAGTATATGGAAGGACATATGAGTTTGATGTTATATTTGGAAACCGCAAATACATCACGTGACCTAATCAACAAGTACGGAAATTCGTATGAATTTACAGTCACGTTTCCTGCAGCAGTAGCTCACCTCACCTTGCTAGCATCCAGGGGATTGTCACTGAGGTGCACCACAGGTCCCGGGTGGGTTTTCCTGGATCTGAAATGAAGAAATACAAGTAAAAACGCCATTCTAAAGAAACTTCTATCTGTGAAACAAATACTCCTCAATCGTAGCAGTCCCTTTCCAAGATTATCTCCTGCAGCTATTAGCCAAAGTGGGCATTTGTAAAGAGACTAGTTCGGCATTTACACAGCTCATACGAATCATTGAACACTTAAGCAATTTCGGGAAGAAAATGAAAGGAAAGTGACGGGTTTGAGATGACGAAGAGTTGTATCTTCTGGGATATAATGCCGTGTAGTATGGTGAAAGCCAACCGACATTTCGGAGGAACATACCGCCTACATCTTCAGGGTAAACTGGCTGGCTTGCAAATTCCACCTGACTAGATGCTCCTGTTTTTCCGCATGCGGTCTGCTCTGCTTGCTGCCTGCTTCACGACGATTTCTTAGACTTCGAAGATTGAGCCGATATCCTTTTGTATCAAAGTACACGTCAATAATGCAACAATATAGAATACATCAAGAATATGTCACTCACTAAAAATGTGCTTCAGTACTTTATGATGTGAAAATCTTTAAAATGTCAATAGGACACTAGAAGTGTATTTTATATATTAAAAGTGATTATCAATGTTTCTAAAATGTTTCTAGTTCTACATATATATATTTTCTAGTTTACGGCATGTTTCGGCTCACATGGGCAATCATCAGGCGATTTTTCTTTTTGCTTTTGGGGAGACCACTGCACTGTTCACTGGCCCACTCTGCTCCCATGCACGTCAATGTTTAGTTCTATCTCACGACTAGAATGCCGTCGTTGCACTCTTTTGCGGCTATCGTAGTTTTGTGTGTCGTATTTCTCTTGTGTATGTGTCACTAGTGCCATCATCCTGTATTCTGGTCATGAGACAAAACTAAACATTGACGTGAATGGGAGCACGGTGGACAAGCGAACAATAAAAATCACCTGATGATGGCCCACGTGGGCCGTAACATGTAGTAAACTAGAAAAATATATACGTATGTAGAACTCGAGACATTTTAGAAATTTTGATAATCACTTTTAATAACTTTAATGATTTTAACATCATAAAGTATTGAAATACATTTCAGTGAGTGACATATTCTTGATGTCTTTTATATTGTTGCATTATTGACGTGCACTCTGATAATAAGAATAATGCCTCAGTGCAACGGAATGGGAGGCGATATGTTCCTGCCAATGACAGTTCACCTTCAGCAGACTACACGGCGTTACATCACACAAGACAAACTCTTCATGTGTTAGATGTATTTGACAACAAGGTGGTCCGCAGAGTACCTGGAAGTAACAAAAGCGAAGGAAGTGGGAAATTTAGAACACTGCAGACGGCTGCTCGTCAGGATCCATACAGGTTACGCAGGACTGTTATGAACTCAGGGAGATCACGAGGGACTTGCCGTATCAGTTGGGTGACGAAACAAGAAATTCACACCGAAATTTAATACTAAGATGATGATGATGAAGGACTCTGGCCGTGAGATGCACGGACCTGACTTAGGGTTGTGTTCACTGGCGATCGTTCGTATGAATGGCGTCCAACCTTTGGTTTCATTGCCAGAGGACTGACGCATTGTCACTGACTGCAGAATCATTTACCTTAATGCCCTGAACAAAATACGTGTATAAAGCTATAATGTCGGCTGTTTTAATGTATGTGTACGCAACTTGGTCTCCGACTCTGATGGAATAACAAGAGTTACAGGTAAGGTAAAGTTGACCCTCTGCACAACGAATTAAGCACTACGCCATGAAGGCGTATGGGAGAGTGGATGTATAGATCCACATGGAATTTCAAGTTATGAGTAGACTGATGAAAACACGGGAGCTCAAGTAGGACAACAGGCGATTTTCATTTCTCTGGGGAAATGGAATGGTAATTGAGGACAGGACTTTCAGTACATCATGAACTCCATCAATTATCAAAAGGGCAGAGTTCGTTAGTGACAGGATCCCGCATGTAACAGTAAGAGGCCACTGTCTACTGTCGACATACCCTATCGGTACTGTTGCGTGCTATCGGCCGTCGGTACCTGATATTTCCCCCATCTACCAGAGGCATTAGAAACTACTTGGGCGGGAAACCGATGCCTAATTTTGCTTAGAGGTCTCCTAGAGACATGAGGATCTTTTACGTGCCGTAAATCTATGACACGGGACCCACGGCTTAAAGTCCCTCCCGGAGGACTTGTTCTCTGAATTTTTCCGCCCTTAAAAATTCCACGACCTCCGCCGGGTTTGAACCCGCGTACCTTGAGTCATGAGGTGGGAACGTTACCCCTAGACTACGGAGGCCGTTTTCCCTCAGTCTTGGTTACTGAGAGCTGTTAAAGAACCAACAAAGAAACAAGTCTGCTGGTATGCGCACCGGCTGCGAGGAAGCAGTGAAAAGGGAACTGTTGTCGTGAACCCTGTTGCGTGCTTAGCATTCACCGTTCGCACCCCATAGCTGAGCTGACGGGCCGGAAGGAGTAAGATATGATAAGTTACATGGCTGCCTGTTGAAGGGTGTCTTTATAAAGCTCTTCCAATCAAATAAGGTTGAAGGCTGCATCAAAAGCAGAAGAGCTTCCTTCCTGGAGAGCATTTTAAAAGCATCGACGATATAAGTCATACATAGACACCAGATTTCATCTTTGTGTGGAATGTCTACCATTGAAGTATAAGGGAAATATTAAATAAACCCTTTAAAGGGCGAAGCTAGTCTAAACAGGACCTAAAAAAACGAGTTCCAGGCAGAACCAATAAACTGTCTTTCCTGAAGAACAGATGTCTGTAGTAGGGGACATTTCTTTCGGACGGTAAAGATCACGGCCCTTTTATTACCACAGACAAAAATGCTGCTAAAATGTGGGGTGATGGGTTAATATACAGGGGTGAACAAAATAATGGACACACTAAAAATTGAGGAATAGAATTTGTGTTGGTTACACTGGAAGAACTTAAGTTGGCAGCAATAAAGGTTTTTATTCCGTTTGCTTACACTCTATAATGCTCGTGGCAGTGCATTAGTGATTGTGGTGAGTAACACTCCGTGTGAAATAAGCTATGGCTTCACAATCACAGGGGTCCGCGCTATAGCTCAAGCGGTTAGTCGCTGGCTTCCCATCGCGGCGGCTTCGATCCCGGGTCTGGTCAAGTGGGATTTGTGGTGGATAAAATGGCGCTGGGGCAGGTTTTCTCCGAGTACTTCGGTTTCCCCTGCCAATCTTCATTCCACCAATTGCTCCACAATCACCCTCACCTATCATCTGGGGCTGGTACAACAGGCCAGAAGTGGCCGCAGTACAAGGGACTTAGTCCCACTCCACTAGCAATAAAAAAATAGTTAATGTGAAAGAACTGAGAAATGGGAGACCTGTCCTATTTCGAAAGAGAACAGATCGTTGGTGAGCGCGTAGCTGGAGCATGTCACAAAAACTGCCACATTGTTAGGAGTATCGAGAGCAACAGTTTCTAAGGCTATGTCGGCATACACGAATCGTGGGAAGGCAACATCAGTGAAGAGGAACAGTGGTCGAAAGTTAAGAGTGACAGAAAGAGATCGTCGTACACTGAGGATTGTTAAAGAAAACACAACTACCGCAGCAGAACAGGACAGAACTGAATATTCATCTTTAAGACCCTAATTCCACAAAAACTGTCCGAGGTGAGTTTCACAAATCCAACATCCACGGTAGCGCTGCAACTTCTGAACCCTCTCATTACTGAAAGTAATACTCAGATGTGTAAACGGTGGTGTCACAACCATAAAACCTGGCCATCAGACAAGTGGAAACGAGCGCGTCATATGGTCAGATGAGTAGTCCTTCACGGTGCTCCCTGCATCAGGAAGAGTTTACGTTTAGAGAACACCCAAGGTCGTCTACAATTCGGAATGTTTACCTGGTACCAATAGTGAAACACAGAGGAGAGTTCTGTGATGGTTTGGGTAGCCATATAGTGGTTCAGTATTCTGCTGGGTCCATTATTACCCTCCAAGGCTGAATTACGGCAAGGGACTGCTTGCACTGGTTGGGTAATCAGGTGGCATACCATGATCCAGCCGTAATTTCCGAACGACGCAGTTTTCCAAGACGACAGTGCCTCTATTCACAGCTGGAACTGTTCCGTCATGGTTTGAACAGCACGAACGTGGACTCCAACACCTTCTCCGGCCAGCACAACCACCAGATCTGAACATTACTGAACCATTCTGGTCAGTTTTGGAGATCAGAGTGAGGAACAAATTCTCACTTCCAACATCTCTAAAGCAACTTGAAGATGTTCTTCAAGAAGAATGGTATAAAATTCCGCTACAGATTGTTCAAAACTTGTACGAGTCCATTCCAAGAGGGAGTGTGGCTGCAGTGAACGCAAAAGGTGGTCCAACATGAAAAGTATAAAGAAATGTGTAGTGTTTCCATTATTTTGTCCAACCCCTGTAACTAAGTCTGTTGGAACGCTGAGCAGCTAGTGAGGAGTTACCCTTGACTCTGACAGACCAACAGTATGTCCCGAACTTCGTCCTCTTGTGTTGTTAGATGATAACGTTCCCACCTCATTACTCAAGTTTCGTGGGTTCAAACCCGGCGGAAGTCGTGGAATTTTAAGGGCGGAAAAATTCAGGGAACAAGCCGTGTGTTCCGTGTCGTAGATTTACGGCACGTAAAAGATCCTCATGTCTGAGCAAAATTAGGCAAGTTTCCCGCCCAAGTAGATGGGGAAGTAACGGGGACCACTATCGCAGAGGGCCGACTTCGCTGGCTGAACGGGGCTGATAGCGAGCACCAGTACTGGAAGGGCATGGCGACTAGTTAGAATAATTAAAGGGGGACGCACAATAGATCAATAAATGGTCTCAGTGCATGGGGAAACCCACACCCTCCGAATAATAATAATAATAATAATAATAATAATAATAATAATAATAGGTGATAGATAGATAGATATAGATGATATGATTGTCCTAACCTGACAATAAAACGGAATCATGCACTGAGCTTCTGCGTCGATGGCTAAGATCCAATTTTACTCGGATACATTTATGTATAGTCATAAATACGTTAGAGATTGGACACTACTATATTCTGAAATGTGACGTTCTGTAGTCTGATAGGTATTTATTGTCTTCATCTTGAAACGTGAAGGCGAAGGCGTGGGGGAGGGGGGTCACGCTCAGAAGGCATGAAGAACTAAAATTTCATATGGTGCAAATTGCTTTTGTTATCATCATCATTATCAGTGGTGGCGGGGGCAACGTTCTATGAGATCGTCCACACAACAGTTATACTCGCCACTCACAGAACTGAGCCCTTCTTGAGAAGCCGCCAAATTCTGCAGCTACTCAAGAACTTCACGGCATTTTATGGAACCCGAAGGTTCATCACCATGTTCACAAGAGCCCTCCGCTGGTCCCTATCCTGAGCCAGAGCAATCCAATCTATCCCATCCTATCTCTCTAAGATCCATTTTAATATTGTTTACCCACCTACGTCTTGGTCTTCCTAGTGGTCTCTTTCCTTCTGGCTATCCCACCAATATCCTATATGTATCCCTCTTCTCCTAATTCGTGCTACATGCCCTGCACATCTCATCCTGCTGGACTTGATTATTCTAATTATACTCGGAGAAGAATACAAGTTATGGAGCTCCTCATTATGCAGTTTTCTCCAACCTTCTGTCACTTGTAAGATTTGAGGCTTTCACGGCGGTGACTATGAAGAAAGCAGTCTTCTGGGATTTGGCACCGTGTCACTTATCTCTCTTCGGTCCAAATATTCTACTCAACACCCTCAGTCTACGTTCCTACCTTAAACACAACAATTATACCAACGAATAAATCGATACTAATGTATGATCATTCGTTTATTTGGTAAAAGCGTCACTACATGTTTCGAACCTCACGGGGTCATCATTAGGCAAATCTACAGAAACGTGAATTATATTCTTAATATGGATCCATATTATCACAATATTTTTCTATTTTGTTTTGTGAATACAACCCTTTTGTTAATTACCAAATGCACAATTTAATTAAAATTAACTTAAAATTAAGAATCAGAATTATATTTTTTGCTTAAATTAACGCAGAACTAGTTCTTTTTTTTTATTCGTAGGATTTTTGTTATGGTCGTTGTGGGGCGGTAAGGCGT
>NW_019740666.1:138285-140583 GCF_002891405.2 Cryptotermes secundus
GTTCTGGGAGTGTCTGCCACGTTTGTTTACTACTTAACCACATCTAGGCGTCGTGTAGTGGTCTCCTGTGTGATTCCTTTATGTCTCGGCAGTTTTCTTCTTTACATATAGTGAGGTGTTTTTATCATTTATGTATGTTGCGTTATATGCGAAAGCGTCACGGCCTTTATGTTGTGCAGACGGTCCCATAAAACGTTATTATATAACACACAACAGGATGCATCCCATGAAGGCAGTAGTAGCAGCAGTAAGGTTTTTTTCGCAACAATTCTGTGTTATTTTTCCAAAAAGAAAATTGGCCCCGAAAGGCAGTGACGCAAAGATGGGGCTGGGGGGAGGGGGTAGTTCCTTCAGGAACCGTAAATCCAAAGAATTCCTGGTATTTTAATTAATATGATTCTACATCCACTTCCCCATACGCCTTCATGGCGTAGTCCTTAATTAGTTAAGCACAGGGACAAATTCACATTACCTTTGATATGCAGAACTAAAGCTTTAGAACCTTCCAAGTCAAGGGGAAATTTAATGCCATCCACCGAGAGTTTAATAATCTTCCAATTTTCAGTAGTCCTTGCTGTTCGTCGGTGATGTATGATCGATGACGCAGTCAGCCCATAAATATTCTGACCTGTCAAATCCTGATACAGATTTTGCATTATCGGCGACTGACAGCTCCAGCCTGTGACTGGCACAGTGCCAAAGGATAACAGCGACACTCCACTCTCATGTCCTAACATCACCACGACACCACCGCATGCCGCACTCAACAAGTATGAGCTTAAACAAGTTTCTGTTGTAGACAATGGAATAAGGCTTGAAAAATTCCATCTGCAGAGGCACTTTGCACCAATATTAATGACACTGTAAATAGTCAATGTTGATTTCCTGCTAAGAGTCGTAAATTCATCGATAATTTTTGAACTATTTATTTCGGTCGCCGAAGTTTTTCTCATTTCGATGCTGATATGATTGCCCATGTTGGTGCAAGCGTTTGCGGAATGAAAAATTCTCCATTCCTCTATGCCACTTAGCTCTTCCGAATTTATTTCGGCTTCGAAATTGCAAAAGGATTCATGTTCTTTCGCTACTTTGTATGCTATCCGAAAATGTTTCGAATTTATTTCCTTTTAATGGCCCAGGATCTTCACAGCAACTGTAATGGTGCCTTGCGACCCTCGCTTTCTTTCTTTCGCAGCGATGATACGTACTTCCCGCAATGAGTCACTTCGTTATTATGCCACTCTTTGGCAACGCTTCCAAACGCTTCATGGTCTGCAGCCAAGCCTTGTGATGCTTATAGAGGGCGGATCATACATGCTGGAATTTCCCCCACCCCCTCCAGCGTTCAACAGTTTGGCCATTTGATATCGAGAGATGAACTGAGCTCCGAATAAATAGCAATTGTACACAGTGAATAAGAAGAAAATTCCAGTTTCCATTTGTTTTGGTATGCGTTCTGTTGTCCCCCCTCTGTTGTGTGTGAAAAAAAATGTAAAGCTATCCCTGTAACAGGGCGAGGAGGCCCACAGGGTTGTGACGTCGAGGCTCCCCCACTTTCTACACAATAGGCTCACAGATGGCGGTGAGATTGTCGGGAAGATTCCTGGCACTCAATTCTATTAGAGGCTGAGTCAACGCCTTGGCCATACTGCGGTTGGAAGGATTTTTTCTTCCTTGGCACTACAGCCCCAATGGGCCTACCTCCATGAACTTCTCCGTTCACTTCGGTTTTTCTAGATCTTAGACATACGGTGGGACTCCTTGGGCGGNGGTTCAGTTGTTCTGTTCAATTTCTGTTGTTTTTGTTAAATTATGTTATTTGTTAATATATTGATTGCCATCATTTGTAACTACATTCACCACGCTGCTAGTTTGGATCCCTTACTCCAACTTAGGGAGCGTGCGAGCACAGCACGAGAGCCATATGACGGAGCAACGTTTCCCCCTCCGATTGAGGAAGGGTAGACGGAGCCGAAAGGTGCCAGAGAGCGACGGTGCTGTGGTAGCAGACCGTAAGACGGTACAAGTGGTACATATAGTCCCAAAGCGGACACGGCTCAACACGATCCCGGCTTCCGAGCGAAGACAGTGCACGCTTTAGACCGCTCGGCTACAGTGACCGGCGGTTGGAAGGATTAGGTCAACTAAATTATCTAATAACCTCATCGGGAGTCGAACCCGCGACCTTCCGGTTTATAGCATAGTGCTTCAACCAACTACGCTACCGTGTGCCCCACAATACTGGTTCTTACTGGCAATAATCCTAGAAGAGAATAATATTCGTTTTCTCTTTGTACA
>NW_019740667.1:0-1314 GCF_002891405.2 Cryptotermes secundus
TTAAAGGTGACGCCAAACGTGTAGGCGAACATGACGGAGGGTAAAACGTGGCGACCAACTTGTGGGGCTTGAAGCTTCAAAGGAGAAGCAGGTTAAACATGTTCGCTACGTTGATTTGACGCCTCAGTAACAAAAGACAAACCGTCTTCAGCTGTATTTACTTGCATTAAATGACTCGGTGGGACTCATCTGGTTTGAAACGCCGCATTACATAGACTTTTCCATTTCATCTGAAACTGGCTTCATTAACGAACTAATATAAGAAGCAGTAGGCATTTCTACATGTATGACAAGTGTATCGATGTAACGTTAAAGTAACACCAGAGACATCAGTGATAAAAATGTACTAACATGTAGTATATAATAATTAGTGCAATCTGTACACTTTCCGTACTTTGAAGAAAGTAGTTAGGCTTATGAGATCATATTGTTGTCTGTCCCTTCCCCCCAAACATATAAGTTGGAATTATGTAACCAGGAGAGACTGTCGTTACTAGACAACGAATATGTAAACACGTTTCCGCTACAACAAATTCAAAGGCAAGAGTAAACCAGGTGGACTGTCGTTACTAAGCGACGAATCTGTAAACACGTCCCCGCAACAATTACACATGCGAAAGTATAAAAATGATTTCTATGCGGTCCGTGCATACCAAGCAAATTGCATAGCAGCGGCGAGTAAACAGTCGTTGATATGTAAGGTCAACAAAATTTAGTGACTATGGGGGAACCCACAGTGAATCGGTTGGTAGCCAACCGCAAGCCATATACAATTCGCTGCCTAGCAACGGCAGATCCCACAGTGAATCGAGTGCTAGCCAACCGCAAGCCATAAACAATTTGCTGCCTAGCAACGGCTGAGTAAATAGCCGTTGCTAGGCAAAGCCTGCAACAATAAAGACAGTGACATGTTTACTATAGGTCCGACTCTAGGTTATATAAGAACATAGAGTGAGTAGAAATTTTGAGTTCTAGTACAGAGTTGTGTTACAGTAAAACGTTCAAGGTGTCACAGAATTCACTGTTGTTGTTAATCTTAAAACTCAAGTTCGTCTGTGCAAGTGGTTGTCTCTTCATATAACGACATCCCACAGTATTATTAGAAAGCGACATATTAGGCCTCTTATATTCAGCAGGTAAGTGAAGTGAGATATACCGCAGAAAATATAAGCATTTCGTGTAAANCAAACTCTTAAAATCTGTACCTCGTTTTTAAGAATTACGCCTTAAAAACGTTCAATTTTTCATAAACTGCTCGCTGATTACCTGTACTTGGAAATTTAATGAATTAGCTGAACAAGTCAACGTGGGGCC
>NW_019740668.1:0-12676 GCF_002891405.2 Cryptotermes secundus
TTCAAGTAGAAATGTTTTCAAAGTCTTTTTAAATTTATATAGTGCCGGTATATCTTTTATATATTGTGGCAATTGGTTTAAAAGACGAAGTCCAATATTATTGAAGTTGTTTTTACACATACTCGTCCTACATGGAACTATGAATAAGTTATCTTTCTTTCTTGTATTGTATAGATAAAAAAACATGTGTTAAATTTACAGTCTTACATCACTATACATAAAATTATGCAATATTAAAATTGTTTATGTTATTATCCTTATTTCTAGGCAAATTTGTTACTAAAGAATTCATCACGTGTATAAAAGGAGTTTTGCAGTAAAAATATTGTCAACTGAATTTTAAAATTTTTTAAGTCATTAGACATAGATTTGATTTTTGGTGGCAAATGATTTAAGATCTTTACCCCCATGTAACATATTCCTTTTTGGAATTGTGTTTGACTAGTTTGCGGATAATGCAGATCACAGATAGATCTGGTACTACAGTTATGCATAGAATTGATACAATTCAACTTTCCAATTCTTAGTTTAAATATTAGATGTTAAAACAATTGAGAACGGCCCCCTTGACTCAGAACAAAGACAGGACCCACAATATGTTTTAACTGTGCATTTATCTTTATGCTTCTTACATGGTCAACAAATTCCTCAATGGAGTAAAAGGAATTTCTTAATAAGTATCTTTTTAAAGCAACCCTAAATTGATCTTTATCCGTTCTTAACATTGAGATACTGTCTGGTAACATGTTAAAGAACCCGACACCTGAGTAATACACACCCCTCTGATACGTTCGTAACATTGAGATACTGTCTGGTAACATGCTAAAGAACCTGACACCTGAGTAATACACACCCCTCTGATACGTTCGTAACATTGAGATACTGTCTGGTAACATGCTAAAGAACCTGACACCTGAGTAATACACACCCCTCTGATACGTTCGTAACATTGAGATACTGTCTGGTAACATGCTAAAGAACCTGACACCTGAGTAATACACACCCCTCTGATACGTTCGTAACATTGAGATACTGTCTGGTAACATGCTAAAGAACCTGACACCTGAGTAATACACACCCCTCTGATACGTTCGTAACATTGAGATACTGTCTGGTAACATGCTAAAGAACCTGACACCTGAGTAATACACACCCCTCTGATACGTTCGNCGAAAAACTTTAAGACAATCAGGGGTATTACCCCAGTATATTATGCCATATTTCATTAAAGAATGATAATATGCATAATGAACAGATTTTAAGTTATTTTTGTTTAGAATGTAAGATAATTTTCGCATTTCTAATCCAACCATACTCAATTTATGAAGTAACTGATTTACATGCACCTTACAAGTCATATGATTATCAATCTGTAAACCCAGAAATGTTGTAGCTTCAGCTGTTTTGAGTATTGTGTTAAGAAGCATAGTTGTTAGTGGATAATCAGTATGAATTGTTGGTGTAAACTTTATAATTTTTGTTTTGTCAAGATTTAATGCAAGAAGATTTGCCTGAAACCATCTACTCATATGACTACAAATATCATCTAATTTTATTTTTAAATTATTATAGTCCTTGGCTGTACAGACAATGCTTGTGTCATCTGCAAACATTATGATTTCAGAAAATTCTGCAGAACTGCACCAAATAACTGTAAGGAAGAGTCACTCCACTATTGCATCTATATATAATTGAGAATATTTTATTCTGGTAGATTGTTCTACAGAGCAGGGGGAGTGAGATAGGAGATAAGTCTTTTAACGCTGACTTAAACAATTTTATATGATTCAAATGCTTGATTGTAGGAGGCAGATTACCAGATAACTTCATTCCTATATGGTAAACTATTTTCTTGTGTAAGATTTGAGGCTTTCNATTTTCTTGTGTTTACTGACATTAGTGGCTGGCATGTGGAGGCTATATTTATATCTTGTGCTTATACTGTGCATGTCAGTCAGAATGTGATGGAAATTCTTCAGTGTTGTCCACAACAGATGATAATGAGGGCTGCAATTTACTAGCTAAATTTCTTAAATGATTCCATATGAGAGACTCCTTCCAACGCCTGCCATTATTCTAATGGCTATTATTTGGGTGTAGAACACTTAACTGCCTGTTGAATGTCCCCAGAAGATTATTCCAGCTGACATGCTGGAACAGAAAAATCAGTGTAAACTAATTTTTAGTTTCTCTTTTCATGATTGATGATAACTGTCCTCATTGCAAAGTGTGTTCGCCTTAGTTTATGGATAGATAATATGTTTAATGTTCACCTACCTCAGTGTAAGTTACTGTGAATTTGAAAGACAAGGCATTTATCATCTTTGATTTTAAAGATTTATAAACATGATGTAGTCTCCCTGTGTGCGTGCCGCTGCTTATCTTTACTACGTTGGTAATAACAACAAAAGGAACAGTCAGGAAGACCTATGTTTTTAAATTTTAAATGTTATAGCTAAGTGCAGTGTAACAGATATGTGAGTGTATACACCTGATGATGGCCGTCTGTGGCCAAAACCTGTAGTGTGTAAAGGAGAGCAAAATGAAAGACCTATAATATATAGTTTGCACTTAGGATGGAGTTATATCATATTTCATTCCACCAATTGCTCCACAATCACCCACACCTATCATCTGGGGCTGGTACAATAGGCCAGAAGTGGCTGCAGTACAAGGGACTTAGTCTCACCCCACTAGCAATAAAAAAGTACTTATAGAAAATAAATCTAATAAAAGTGAACAGACTCTTATACCTTTAAACTGGAAGAAGGCACAATGAAGGATAAAATGGAGGAGTGTGAAAGTAAGGATAGTATTAGTTAAGAAGTTCAGGTAACCTTGTCTGTGGACAAAGGGAAACAGTTTGGAAGGGCGTCTTCCTTGTCATTAAGTAAGCTAGTCAGGAGACAACCAGCAAATAAAAGTAATGATTTTTTTTATGATAATGCCTCTAAATATAAAGAATTCGAAGCCTTTGCATAGTATCTGGGATCTAACACGAATAGTAAATTCTAAATACAAGCATACAGTGTGCAACTCACTAAATATATTTCATCAAAATATCAGGGCCCTTCAACATAAAATTGATTAATTGACTAGTATGTTACTTAGTCACGAACTAATTTGTGTATATGAGACAACCTCCGTCTTAAGTGCAACAATTTAATTGTAGTTCTTTCTTCTTCCCTTCCTCCACACTACATGTTTCGGCCCTAAATGGCCATCATCAGGTGTGTATTCTTACGTAGCTGCTACACTGCCCGTAGTTTAAAATTTAAAATCACCAGTCTTTCCGGTTGTATGTATGTATAAAATCTTTGTTAACCTACATGCATCAGTCTGATTTCTTAAATACAGGACATGCATACGGAACGATAACAGACGTAGTGGAAGTTATAACAACAGGAAAGAAGGGTAGACATTTGAATACATTAGAGAAATACCATATATATAAAATAAGTAAGAAGGGCCTACACATGAATGACAAACACATAGAAACATACAATCCCATATTTCAAATGATACACGAAATCTATACAGACTAATGGTACCTCCCTCTCCCCACTATCCATTCCCCCTCCAATACTCACCAACATAAAACACAGCACACAATACACCAGACAGCACACGTATTAAAGATAAGCAGCGACACACACAGAGAGAGCCTACACAGAGTAAGTACAAATAACAGTATGAACATATAAGAATAACATAACATAAGATAGTAATACGAATATTTGTATATTACAGACAATACCTGAACAGCGATAAAACAAGAAGTAGCCGCTGCAGCACTATAGACATAGGGCGTGTACCCCGAGAAAATTTGGAAAAAGAAAAAAAAAACAAAATTTATAGACATTTTAATTCGAATTGAAGTTTTAAAAAAGTGTCAATTTTAGAAATCAAATTGGCGCGTGTAGGTTAACAAAGATTTTATACATACATACAATTGGAATGACTGGTGATTTTAAATTTTAAACTACGGACAGTGTAGCAGCTATGTAAGAATACACACCTGATGATGGCCACTTAGGGCCGAAATATGTAGTGTGGAGGAAGGGAAGAAGAAAGAACTACAATTAAATTGTTGCACTTAAGATGGAGGTTGTCTCATATATATTGTGTGAGTGTAACAGGATGCTTAAATATAATATTGCTAATTTGTGTAACTGAACATTACTTAACAGAGCAGAAACTTTTAATGATTAAACCAGACACTTATAGTTTAACCTCCAAATTTTCTCACGTTTACTTAATAAAAGAGCAGGGGTATGCATTTACTGTAAACTGGATATGGACTGCAATCACACTGATATAGCTCAGTGTTGCATAGAAAAGGTTACTGAGGCATGTGCAGCCCAGATGAAAATCGGCAATTATTTCATTATAATATTATGTATTTACAGATCTCCCTGTGGCAATGTTTGAGGAATTTATTAAGCAACTCTAAATAATTTTAAAGTTTATATATAAGCCAAAATTTTAAATAATAATATGTGGTGATTTTAGTGTAAATTTCTTAGAAAATTCAAGTAAAGTTCATCAGGTTATTTCACTTTTTCTAACGTACAACCTATTTCAGGTTGTTGATTTCCTTACCAGGACAAATAAAGATTCTAGTACTGCAGTACATAATATTTTTTTGGATTGCAGCAGATTAAACACATTTCAAGTGTTTTCCATAATCAGTGGACTTTAAGATCATGATGCCCGGTATTTGATTGTATATAATGTTTTCAGTTGTCGAAGGAAAACGAATAGATTTGTTAAAAGAAGAATTATAACAGAGCTTAGTATCAAAACTTTTACTGATATGCTCAAAAATGAAATCTGGGACAATATTTTTAGTTTTATTGTCACTTTAACACCTTTTTAATTATTTTTTTAAACGTGATTTCCAATGCAATATGTGAAAAATAATGCCTATCCTAATCAGTGGATTACAAAAGGTATTAGAATATCCTGTAGGCATAAAATGTATTTATATATGATGTGTAGAACTATTAATCCAAGATTAAAAGAGTGTTATACTCGATACTGTACTTTGTTAAGGAAAGTTATCAGTAGAGCAAAAGCGATGTATTATGATGAAATAATAATGAAGAAAGTTGTCTTCTGGGTTTAGGCACCGTGTATCAACGGCATATACGATTAGAACATCCGGACAAGTCAGCCGTAGCTGAACACAGCATCGATCTAGACCACCGTATCGAGTTTCACAAAACGGCCATAATCACCAGTAAGAGCCGTTATCTAGATCGCATAATCCTGGAGGCCGTTGAGATTGAGCTCCATCCGAACAACATGAACAAGGAAACAGGGTTCAGTCTCAACAAGTCATGGAAGCCACTCATCTCTTGCCTCAAGAGAAATACTACAAGCCACTCCAATTCTTCGCCATGTCATTGACGTCAGTAGCCTGTCCCCCGGTATCATGTCATTGACGTCAGTAGCCTGTCCCCAACCAACTAGTTCTTCTTGCCTACCGCACTTCCTAGTGCTATTGACCTCAAGTTCCTGGATTTACTGGCCGTCCCCCCCCCTACTTAGTACACATCATATGGTCTTTATCGCTCTCACAATCTCGACAGACGTGAAACATCCTTTCCCTTAAGAGAATCCTACTAGCCACACCAGTTCTTCATCATGTCATTGACGTCACTAGCCTGTCCTCAACCTACCGGTTTTTCTTGACTACCGCACTTCCTAGTGTTATTGACCTCAAGTTTCCTGTACTCACTGGCCGTTCCCCCTCTCCCTTAGTCACACACCATATATGACCTTAATCGCTCTCCACTGCTCCCATTGGTCCGTTCTCCCTAACCACCCCCCCCTGCCTACTTTGTATATAAGCAGCACCTTCCACATCCTATCACCACAGCTACTGCTCTCCGCAGCTATTCAACTGCTCTGAAGATGGAGGCGCTACGTTCCTCCGAAACGTTAAAGGCCAAAACGAAGAATACACGGTGCCTAAACCCAGAAGACAACTTTCTTCAATGTCATCGCCGTGAAAACCTCAAAACTTACAAATAATAATGAGTTCAACTAATAAATCAAAGACGTCTTGGAAAATCATTAATAATGAAATTGACCGAGAGCCCAACAAGAAATTTACCTATTCTGCGGTGAGAGATGGAAATGTAAAAATTGACACTAATAACGCAGCGAAGGTTTTTTACCTCTACTTTGCAAGGGCTGTTCTGATAAGTTCTCTGAAATAGTAAATATTCCAGTTACTGCAGCAGAAGTGTCAAGCTCAATTTTGTCATTAAAGATTAAGACATCTTGTGGATATGATGGATTGTCTAATAAAATTATCAAATTATGTGGAGAACAGATAGCTAAACCTCTTGCTCATATTTATAACCACTCATTAAATTCTGGCATTTGCCCTGATCAATTTAAATATGCAAATATCAAACCATGTTTTAAGAAAGGTGATGCTGCAGAAATTTATAATTATAGACTGATATCTTTATTGACAAGTTTTTCTAAATTATTTGAAATATTGGTGTTCAACAGGATGAAACAACATTTAGTAAATAATGATATTCTTGCTGCTGAGCAGTATGGATTTTGTAGTGGTGTTTCTACACAAACTGCTGTTTTCAGTTTAACTGATCTTATTATCGAAGCATGGAACCTTAAAGAGCTTGTAGTAGGTGTGTTTTTGTGATCTTACAGGAGTATTCAGTTGTGTTAACTACAGTCTTTTGATAAGTATTATGGAGTGAAAGGTTCTATTTAGAAATGGTTTGAGACTTATTTATGTAATAGGAAGCAAAGAGTTGTCTTGCAGACTAGCAATTCAGTTACCGCAGCCTCTGAGTGGAAAACTAGCATGTATGGTGTTCCCCAGGGATCTGTTCTGGTCCCACTGATGTTCAGCGTCTATATTAATGATTTCCCAAATATCCTAAAAAAAATATAGCACATACTATTTTGTATGCAGATGATACCACAATTACATTTACATCAAATGATCTCGATACTTTGAACAATAAATTAAATATAGTAATGAAACTCATTTCTAATTAGTTTCAAAGTAATCATCTGGTACTTAGTTTGGGACAAGCTCATTTGATTAAATTTGTAGTACCCTGAAGGCTCCGGAATATATACGTTGTCAGTAACATAATAATTTAGGTCTTAAAGTTGAAGATAATGTTAAATTTTTGGGTATGTATGTAGATCATCTTAATTGGAAACAACACTGAAAATTATTAAGAAAATTGAATACAGCATGTTTCATGCTGAGGAAGTTACAGTTTGTGTTAGTGAGCAAGTCCTGCGAATGGTATGTTTTTCTCATTATCAGTCACAACTTGAATATGGTATTATTTTGTGGGGTTCTTCCCCAGCAATGAAAATCATTTTTGCAGCCAAAGAAAAAGGGCAGTTAGGGTTATGTTAAGATTAAGTCCTAGAAGCTCTTGTAAAGAAGGCTTTAACAGAATGAGAATTTTAACAGTTCCTTGTTTATATATATATATATATGCTATGTTGTTCGTTGTTAGAAATCATAATGTTTATCAAACAAATAATGCTATTCATCATATACGCACAAAACAGTTTGAAAAGTTACATGTTTCCTCAGTAAGACTATCTTGGATTCAAAGAGGTGTGTTGTATTCATCGATCATAATTTATAATAATCTGCCCCAAAATATATAAATTTTGAAAGACAGTGTGAATATTTTTGGGCCTACATTGAAAAACTTTCTTATTTAAAATGTTTTTTATTCAATAGATGAATACATTTCAAGCACAAATTGAGCTGGATAAATGAATGTATTGTTTGTAATGGTTGACGTGACTAAGCTTCACCCATTATTGGGTAGTTCTAGTGGTGTATAAGTGTCTTTTATCATTCTTAATTTGTTTGTTTCTTTGGAATCAAGTCTTTTTATGACGAATTCTATATCCAGTGCAGATCGGACAGTGGATCAATGAAACTATGAGCTATACATGTATGTAAGGAAGATGAGGTGGGCAGTGCATGTAGCACATTGGGAGAGAAGAGGAATGCATATATGATATTGGTGGGAAATCCAGAAGGAAAGTGACCACTGGAAAGACAATATTAAAATGGATCTTAGAGAGATAGGATGGGATGTGATGGATTGGATTGATCTGGCTCAGGATAGGGACCAGTGGAGGGCTCTTGTGAACTGGTAATGAACCTTCGGGTTCCATAAATGCTGGAAAATTCTTGAGTAGCTACAGAATTTGAGGCTCCTCAAGAAAGGCTCAGCTCCATGATTAAGTAAGTAAGTATCTTAGTGTACAATTTATATACTAGCCAGGTAACTACTTGGGCCATCATCATGTGTGCCTGTTCTGTCCAGTTCTAGTTTTGTCTCTTGTGACTACAGTTCACAGGCTTCTTCATGTCTTCAGTTGGATATGGTACCAAAATATTGTGGAGAATACTGTTACTCAATGGTTATAGATGATTATTTTATTTTTCAGTTGAAGGAGTTTGAAGTGATTGGGCGTAAGCTGCCCACAGAAAAGGAGAAAGTCACTCCCCTGTATAAGATGAGGATCTTTGCTCCTGATGCCATTGTGGCAAAATCAAGATTTTGGTATTTCCTGCGACAGTTAAAGAAGTTCAAGAAAACAACTGGTGAAATCGTTTCCATAAAACGGGTAAGTGTAGTTCATGATAACATGTAAGTAATTTAGCAGCAAATCTACAGCTCTGTCCTGTGGAAAAGTAACACTACCTGCATATACCACCTGCTTGTAATTATCGTCACATAATTCTTGTAGTTGATATGACATTGTTAGATGAGCTGTTCATAGTTATACGTATATCGGGCTATGCCATAGGTCAGGCAGTTAGTCGCTAGCTTCCCATTGCGGCGGCCCGGGTTCGATCCCGGGTCTGGTCAAGTGGGATTTGTGGTGGACAGTGTGCTGGGGGCAGGTTTTCTCTGAGCTCTTCGGTTTCCCCTGCCAATCTTCATTCCACTAATTGTTCCACAATCACCCTCACCTATCATCTGGGGCTGGTACAATAGGCCAGAAGTGGCCGCAGTACAAGGGACTTAGTCCCACCCCACTAGCAATAAAAGAAATATTTATATATATCACATTGTCCAGTGATAGCTGAAATCATTAATAAAAGTAAATAATGAAGTAAACTTTTATTTTCTCTTGAGTTCAAATAAGGGGTCCTATGTCAGCTTGTCTGACAGTGACAAAGTTGAACCATGTGTGGTTCCATGTGTCAGTGGTAATTTCATAAGTGCCTTAAAGCTGAATGCAGCAGCCATTTTGTTTCCTGATTTCAAGATTCCAGAGAAATCCCCTGTGAAGATCAAGAACTTTGGCATCTGGCTGCGTTATGACTCGCGGTCTGGTACTCACAACATGTACCGTGAGTACCGTGACCTCAGCGTGTCTGGGGCAGTGACTCAGTGCTACCGGGACATGGGGGCTCGCCACCGGGCCAGAGCACACTCGATCCAGATCATCAAGGTGGAGCAGGTGAAGGCAGCCAACTGTCGACGCCCTCTTGTCAAGCAGTTTCACAACTCCAAGATCAGGTTCCCTCTGCCAAAACGTATCCAGCAGAGGAACCTGTTGCCTCGGTTCTCTGTGAGGAAACCACGTACCTACTTCATGTAATACATTTATTAAATAAATAAAGGAAGTGTAAGTCTGATATTTTTCAGTGTCTTATAGAACAGCGATTTCAGTGGAGGGAAATTCTGCAAAGCAATTTACTGGTTGGATGGAATTTCCCTGTGACTCTGAACCACATTCTTGTATGGCATGATATGTCTGAACTGTGGTTTGACAAAAATCATAACTACAGATATATACAGTTTTCAGAATCGTGTGTGTAGATGTCACTAAGGTACACATTTCATCCAACCAGTTGCTCCAGGTTAGATTCCAGAGTCTTTGAAAGATGAAAATATTCATTCATTCATTCATCAGTAATCTGTCAGACGACAGGTCCACAGTCTCTTCCAAAACAGTTTCTCCACTTAAGGCGATCCAGAGCTTTCTCCTGCAAATAAAAATATCCTCTTCTGTCCCCAAAGTCATCCAGCATCTTCTTACGTCTTCTTCCTCGTCTTCTGGTTCACCTACATGGTGTCTCTGTTTTTGGAAAAGACTCTCCAGGAAAAGTGGTAATGTGGTAGTTTTTCCATTTGCTTTCCACATCGCAGTACAACAGCCATTACAAACCACTCTGGTCACGCCTGTTGCTATATGAACTTGAACCATTTCGAGCATCATTTGCTCTGTGCTTCAAGTCGCTGCTGATGACGCTGCTTCCGGCATCAGTTTTTGGTTTTTGGTGTCTCTCTTCGTCTGATGCCTACCCTTTGACCTGTCCAGCAAGGGAGGCCCTGCCAGTAGCTACGCTACCGCTGGTATAGCTCTCAGGGTCCTTGGCATACTCAAACCCCCTCACCACGATAAGGTGGAGACACCAAAAAAAATGCACACATATATATATATATAAAATGTGTAGTGGCGCAGGATATATGATTTCTATTGCTATGCAACGGCTACAATGAGAACACATGAAAATATATGGAATTGAATTGTTTGATATGTTTATTGTCCAGATGAATGAGAACTTTGGGAGATGTATTTCTAAGAAATAAGAATAGTTTTCATTTTCAAAAGGCCCAAGGTTTGTTTCCGTTCCTTGACAAAACCCATAACAGTGTTGAGCATGCTGTAAGGGTAGAGTTTGCATAGTGGGATGGGGCTCACTGCATACAGAAACAGGATTCAAATGGTTAAAAGAGCAGTCAGACTGTTTAAAAATAATTGTTTAGGCTCTTAACAGTTTTGCCTGTTGAAGGTTGATACTACTGGAAGTTGCAATGCTTGTGTGTGGATTGTGATGTGGTTGTGCTCTTCTAGCCTTAGAGTTACCCATTGGAATTTTTATGCAATTAGACTATACCTATATAACAATCTATTTGAAAATGTAACAGAGTTCATTCAAGAAGTTGTGAATGTCACAATGGAAGGTAAAGTAGGTCACTACCACCAACTTGAGAAGCTTGCATTTGTATACAGTTGGGCACTGATGTGTGATGTATCATTTTCAAGTGCGTCCAATATTCCAATTTCACTTTGTCTTTCGCTATTGTTCTGTGTATTTTCTTGCTTTTACCTGTGGAGGTGCTGTGTGCCTGTGCACGCTGGAAATGACGCGATGATACCCATATCTGTAACCCTTATAGGCGTCAGAATCCACATTATCAAAGTGGCCTGGGTTCAGATCAGTCATGAAACTAAACAATACAGAACTGTTTTATGTGTCAAATTTGATCTATTTGATGTGAGTGATGAACACATTGAGAACATACATAATTAGGAACTTCAAAATTTCACTCTTCATATGATAAAGTAAGTAAAGCTACCCTGTAATGGGCCCTTAAGGCCCATAGGGTTGTGAGACGTTGAAGGTGCCACATTATCTAGACAGTCGGCTCAAAGATGGCGGTAAGGTTGTCAGCCTTATGTGTCAGCTGCGCTTCACTCCCCAGGAAAATTAATTAATTCCTGGTACTCATTTGTGTTAGAGGCTGAGTTGACCCCAGGGCCATAGTACGTCTGGAAGGATTAGGTCAATTGAAAAAATTCCAGTGACCTCATTGGGACTTCAACCCACAACCTTCAGGCTTGTAGGACAGTGCCTCAACCACTACACTACCGTGTCGCCTTCTTCATATGATGTTGGTATAATTGATTTAGGAAGGAAATGACGTGTAGCATTAATGAGAAAAATTAGAAATGCATACAAAACAGTGGACATAAATGTATTTTAGAGAGATAACATATGAACTGGCTGATGGAACAGTTGGGTTCTGAAGCTGGCTGTGGGCACACTTGTCGTCAATGAAGCAAGGTGAGCAGAGACCAGGAAGGTCAGAACTGCTACACCTTTCAATTTGTGAGACATGTTCAGCATTGCGAACTACCTGATGCTGCAACATAATTTAATGTTACTGTATTAGCATGAAGAGAATGGTGGGCTGTGATGTATGTGTCTTGTGTACAGAGGTACAGATTTTTTTTTCAGGAAGTTTTTGACAGTTAACATTCTGGAGAATTGTAGAATGAATTGTAAATTGAACACATCAGGTTGGCTGAGATAATGTATATTTGGGAGTACCCAGTTCTAGTTTGCCTATGTGATGACTAGGGCCCGGATTTCTATGACATGTCATATTTTTTTCCTAGGGTTTATTCCTGTTTTTAAATGTAATTATGCATGTTTCCAGTCATTCTTATTGAAATTATATCGTTTTTATTGTGCATATAAATGCATATTTTAGAGTTTTATTGGTTTTACAGCATATTTTGGCATAATTTTGAAATAAGGTCATATTTTTGTCATTTTAGAAACAATTCTTTGGTATAATGTAAAATTTCGGCTCCATAATGTTTAGTATTACAAAATAAATTTCAGGCTGGACTGTTGCTTCAATGTGGAATAGAGTTCAAGTACATGAAGTTCGTATTAAAAACCATATTTTTGACTGGGCTGTACTTGCAGTTACAAAGGTGAAAATTTGTGAAATGCAGCATTTATGACCTGGCAAGCCGGCCTTTCCCAGTCGAGGCAGGAGGGAGGCAAGTGTAACGGGTATTCTCCTATTGTACTCCGTCTTACTATAAGGTATAT
>NW_019740668.1:13794-35173 GCF_002891405.2 Cryptotermes secundus
TTAAAACCAAAATAGAAAGTGTTCTTCGTCGTAATGCTGGTTATTCAACATTATGCAAGATTGCAGATATACTTTCCGGTAAACTAACAACATTCGAAGATGATACAGAACTGTCACCAAACGACTTGACATTCTTCAAATAAGCTCCTGTCACTTCATGTGATGTAGAACGAAGTTTTTCCAAATACAGAACTATCCTTAGTGATAATCGGCGATCTTTCAAATTTGAAAATCTGAAAATGCATGTAGTTATAAATTGCAGTTGTAACAGTGAAAATTGAAACGTGAATAACTCAGTGAAAATTGAGACGTGAATAGCTTGTGTTCTTTTAAATGGTGTTTTTAGATAACAGAGTTAAGTTAGTGTTCATACCATGTGCACCAGTATTTGTCTAAAATATGAATGCAAATATCAGTATTAAAAAGAAAACAATGAATGGTTTAATCCAGTACGAAATGTCGAAATTCCATCAGTTTTCTTTCCTTCAGAGACATAATAGGGCTAATTTGGTAAGTAGGACCTACTATCATATATTCATCATCTTTATTCTTAAACTCTAGTAAAAGTTGTAATTAAAATTGTGAAATTTTATGTCCCATTTAATATTTAAGTTCATATTTTACACTTTTTAGGTCATATTTGACATAATTTTGGGTCATAAGTGCATGCATATATTTATAGTTTTTAGGTCATAAAAATGTGGGCCCTAGTGATGACTGTGCTACAAAGCCTAGTAACATCTACATTTGGTGCAGTGCACACAACAGGCACAAGGCACACTGTGTTAGTGTGCTGCAGTGTGGAGTAGGGTGTAACAGGACGGTTTCAATTCATGATAGTAGAAATATGCTGCGGATGTACTGTGTCTCCCTTTCCATCAGCACCTAAATAGACTACCCAGACATTTACAATATGGATTATTTCTTTCAGTAATCTGCATTGTGTTACACTTCCATCCCACTAGGAGGCTGAAGTTCAGACTCAGAACCATAAAAGTATGGAAAGCAGCTATTTCATCATCACACATACCTTCAGCACCTGGAAGGCACTCACCAAATTTCTTTATGGGACCCAAAGTTTTATTACCATGTTCATAGAAACATGTCATATTCTGTATGGATTTCTTATGTGCTGCCCATCACAGGCCTTGATTTCATACTCATAGCAGAATTTGTTGAGTCGGAAACCGGCAACCGCAGTTTCTGAGAAACTTAGCGTTGTCGTTTCTTCAATTAGCGCTGCTCCATTCAGTATCTTCAGTATGAATGTATGAGGGATATGCGTTGTTGGCCCTTGCACCGCAACATACAGGCTCAATTTAGTAAGTAACATGTGTTCAACTCAGGCTGGTAACAATTCTCGGAAATTCCGGTTGCCAGTTTCCTTGGTATGCCGTCACCCTAAATAAGGAATTAGTACTGTATATTTTTCCATATTTTGAGAAACTACTCGTACCTTCATTGGCTACCAAATTCAATGAGAATGATGTCAATAGATGGCAGCAGGAGCTGCATTCTTCTACCAGTGATACATTACGTCATCTAATTAATGAAGTGTGTATTTCTTTGAAATAAATATTTTGCTCCTGTAATATAATAATTATATAACGGACTGAAATATATGTAAAACAGTAAACGTCTAGTGCCGAATTTATATAGATTTATTGTTACTATTAATATGCGTGCCAATTAACAGATAGCAGCACAGACGCCTTTGCCCCAGTAGCAAGGAGGCAAGGAGCACGGGCATCAAGAGAAGCAATATCGGTTTGCGGCTGTTACGGTGCTTCGTAGGTTGAGGGCAATGTTAACCAGTTGAGAGAAGTGTATAGTGTTGGGGGGAATGTGAATGTGTTTTTCGTGTTGAAATACATTTTTAGTGCATCTTTTAAGTGTGGTGTATGTGTCACGTGAATCTGGAGAGCCGTTGTTGAGTTGAGTTGGATCGTTTGCTCGAGTTGGAGGTAAGGAATCTAGTGAGAGGAATCTTGCGTGAGGGTGGTCCCATCTAGCCGGCCTTCAAATTGTTTGGAGTCTACTTAACTTGGCCGGACTCGTAGACGAGCTGCGGGCTTGGGTGTGTAGTTGGAAAACGATATCGTGCCGTAATTCACGTTTTTGATAAATTCAAAGAGGCATTTCGGCCTCGCTATTTCTACGTTAAAATGTGGAAACCGTATAAACGTTACTGCAAATTATGGTCTTGTTTTGCAGTTTTTCATCATATCAAAGTGTGGCGTGATTAACAGATTAGGTCCACTATAATTACGTCTCCGGACGTAATTAGCCTGAAGGGGTTACCAGGTCAATGCCCACTCATAAAACATATGATTGCGATGTTGCAGCAGCTTCCACGTATGCATGTTATTCCACCATTGCAGAGTTCTTGGCAGGTACCGAAAACATTTGTTTCTCTGGTATGAAGCATACAGAGGTTTCTGTTGCAGAAGTCATATGCTGTTCGAGTGTTTCGTGATCTCGGGATATGATTCGATGTGACGATGCAGTGATGTCATTTCGGTGTGATGTAGCGATTTCGCGCATGAATTTGCACCGCAAACGAGGCGTTTCGTACATTTCCGAAGCGTAAGACATGCTTCCCAATCTGTAGTCAACGTTTCGAAAAAGAAAAGAAAATTAGAATGGAGGTGATACGTTCCTCCGAAACGTCGGCTCATATACGTACTACACGGCGCTGTATCTCAGAACATGGTAAATTTCGTAATTCGGATTCGTTCGTGTTAAGATCACGACTTGGCGATGGCCTAGCCAGATTTGAAACAAAGGCGGGAACAGGTGTAATAGCTCACGACGATAATTAATTTCACTGATGCATAGTCTATTTGTGCCAAAACTATAAATATACGTGTTATAAGTCTATCCAGTTCTGAACGTAACCAACTTGAATCTATTGCAGACGAGACACGGTATCGTGCATAATGTGTGCGTGCGTTTCGGCATTAGGCACGCGACAGGCTTTCTCTGTCTTCATGGTCACGGGAGGACAATGAGGCTTTGTGTGGTGGCAGGAGGAGCTCTTGTTTTAAAGTGGGATGTAGAATATCAATTTGACCTCAGTATGTAAAATTGTTACTCGCTCAGCAGTAACGAGATCTGAAAGGCGTTACTAGTAATACATGCGTGTTTGCATTTGTGTACCCAAAAGAGGCCTCACAAAGGCCTTTCATACTCTTATGTGTTAGATTACGTTCCCCCCCCTCCACTTCGCAGTTCCCGCCACATAATGAGCAGTTGAGTGGGTTGCAGGTGATTGTCACACCAAGCATCAAAATAGTGAACGGATATTTTACAATTTACATTTTGCAATGAACTCGACATTCGTTTTCGACTGAAGTTCACTGTTGCACAACAAATCTCGTAATACTGCATAAAGCCAGTTCGTTTGAAATTTACACTAGGATTCCAAAATACTGCGCCGAGTTCTTAGTGAGAGGCTTGTGCCAGGCGGGAACCAAAATACAAGTTTCAGAGTAGACCGCAAAGTCAAACTTAGTCAAAGACCGTTAGCAGGTTTTGGATGTGAAAGATACGGAAGCAAACTAACCGTTGTGCGTTCGTATTACATACTTGCGTGTATGCAGTGCACTCCATTCTAACCCGGCGCCTGGAGTGAACATGCTGCTGCTTCCATACTCAGGCGCCCTCTTCATTACACCCCCAAAGCAATAGTAATAAAGGTAGTAAGGTAGTAAAGTAAAGGTAGTAGTAAAGGTAAAGTTGCCATGTTCTTAATTAATGAAACACCACAGCACGAAGATGTATGGGGGAGTGGAAGTATAGCTCCGCCATTCTTGAATTGTCAGCTTAACGCACCTGCCGATTTACCATCCATGGCACCTATTGGATATGGGGTTGTGTGGGTTCCAAAGCTGGCCTGGACGCTGTTGATAAGTTAAAAATTGTGTGCGCCTGCCGGGAATTGAACCCCTGCCGTCCAGCCCATAACCCGTCCGTGTACTGAGTTATCCCGGCTTCCATAAGCAATAATAATACTTCATTTTTACGTGCTAACTTAGCGATAGGAGCCAGTAATAATAAATAAAAACAATTGAACTTGTTTATGGAGGAACCTTCAATGTGTCTTCTCTGCATCGTGGTGTAGGCAACCAACCGAGAAAGTTGGCTCGATCGGTGACGCTTCTGTATTCGGTGGGTGCATCTGTCCTAATCCTGCGCCGGACACGACTGACCTGTTTAAGGCTTTACCTTGTTTCCTCTGCCCTTCAGGCAAATACAGGGTAGCAGACCGCTTCCTTCCACATCCGTCAAATTCTGTGTTACTCTTCGGGTCGTTAAAATAAGCGATCCAGCCTGGTCAGATCTCACATACCCGTATTCAGTCCATACTGCGTTGAAATGCAACCGAGAATTTCCAGGACAAGTCAGCTATCCAGTCTATATTCATTTCATCTTGGAAAATAAGATTGGGCGGGGGTGGGAGGTCAGAGCCATGAATGTGTTTCCTTGCACCAGTACATTCTTACCAGATCTGGCATTGACGATTTCAGTTTGTGCATAATACTGTAAGAGGGCATCTCTCTTTTTGGATCGCCTAAACGTCTCATCTCATTGCGGTCTCATTCACGATTTTAATAAGGACAAAGAAAAATATTTCGAGTAACTTCAGTGGGAAGCTTATATAGTACCCCAGGTGGTCAGGAAATTCAAAAGGCGAGAAGCGCCGAGAGGAAGGATGCTTCTCTCTTGCATTTTAGGTTCCTGAAAGTGTAAAGTTGTTCCTGTGTTTAATTAATTAAGCACTGTGCTGTGAAGAAATGCGGGAGTGGAGGTATAGCTCCACCATTCTTGACCTCGGCACTAGATGGAGATGAGTTGTCAGCTTCGTGCCACGGCCACTTTACCCCCCCCCCAAGGGGAAGAGCTATTGGATAGGAGGCTGGGTGGATCCCAGTCGGTCTGGACGCCATGAAGAAGAGGGAAGTATCTTACCGGTACCGAGACTCGAACCTCGGCCTTCCAGTCCATAGTCCGCTGCTGTACCGAAGGGTGAATGCCAGATGCAGAGCTCTTTAATGTTATAGCAGGTCATACATATATCTACTATCTTGTTTGAAGGGGAAACAGGACTTTGAAGTGTGCCATAGCTGACTGTGGTGAGTGCTTTCCTTCGATCTCGTCCGTGTTTACATTGGAGCTCTCATCGATCAGTTACTCTGCCCAGGGGCCGCGCCATAGCTCAAGCGGTTTGTTATGCCCTTAATCCTTACGACAGGGGTGGATTGGTAATCCCACCGCTGTCTCCACTGTTACGTCGTGGTGGGGTGGGGCGTGAAGGTATCCCCACCGCTTCCACCACTGTTATGTCGAGGTGACAGGGGGGGTGGAGGTATCCCCACTGCCACCTCCTCTCTTGCAGTCACAGGGGTATGGACTAAGGAAACGTCTAAATAGCGTTCTCTATCGTTGCTTCATGGCTAGGGGCTCTCTGTTCACCGGGCTTGTCAGGAGGGCGCAGGTGCGAAATGTGGAAGGGGAGAAAATCACCACAAAAATCCACATCCTCACCCTATGCTACACTATATTAGTAAAAACACAATCAATATACAGTTATATACATTTGGAATTCTCACACTGAAAGGGCCGACTGGTGTCGGGTTACACATTACACTTGGCTACCTCGCATCACTCGGTTGATCATTCTTACGCCCTGTACACTTTTTCTAACGATCCTAACTCTAGTCCCATTGGAGGAGTTACACTTTAATAATATTACAATTATTGCGCATGGCGATAAGAGTAGTTTCCACTTACTTTGCGTTTAGTCTGCAGACGGATGGCGTTGCCGGGAGCCGAGTCGGTGTCCATTTGGACAGAGCCTACGGCCGCAAATGGCCAAAATTACTGTTAGAATAATCCCCTCCTATTTTGGGTCTCTGTGTTATATGCCTTTATTTGTGCTAACTCATTATTTTCTAGGGGGTGCAGTTCCGCCTCCAATGACGTCTTGTCTCAAGTGGTTGGCTGGGATCCTAAGGGGACACACCCCCTTCTACTGCTAAACCGTTTGGTTCACACTTTTACCTCCAAACGTCCCCCCATCACGCAAGTGTAAATTCTGTAGTTAGCAGTTCGATATACATTCAACGTCATTCTGCTGACTGTGCATTCCCTCGCGGCAAGCCAATGTCCGTCTAAAGCCATACGCAGAAATTCCTTTAACTTGTTAACCTTTCGTACATCCGCTTTCGTACCTCTTACAAATATTTCCCAAAACCAAATCTATCCTAACAAATATTTTCCCAAAAATACAAAAATGTTAATACTATGTTAACATATTACCGGGAGTCGGCCTTTGGGCCACAACACGGTTAGTCGCTGGTTTCCCATCGCGGCGGCCCGAGTTCGATCCCGGATCTGGTCAAGTGGGATTTGAGGTGTACTAAGTGGCGCTGGGACACGTTTTCTCGGAGTACTTCGGTTTCCCCTTGCCAATCTTCCTTCCACCAATTGCTCCATTCACCCTCACCTACACCTCGTGACTCAAGGTACGCGGGTTCAAACCCGGCGGAGGTCGTGGAATTTTTAAGGGCGGAAAAATTCAGGGAACAAGTCCTCCGGGAGGGACTTTAAGCCGTCGTTCTCGTGTCGTAGCTTTGCGGCACGTAAAAGAACCTAATGTCTCAAAAGGGGACCTCAGCCAAATTCAGGACATTTCCCGCCCAACAGTAGTCCCTAACGGCTCTGGTAGATGGGGGAAGCATCGAGATACCGCTGAGCCAGTAGAGGCCGAACCCGCTGGCTGAGTCGGGACTGATGGCACGCACCAGTACCGGTAGGGAATAGAGACTGGTAGAATATCACAGGGGGACGCACAATGGACCAACATCTGGTCTAAGTGCATGGGGAAACCCACCCTCTCCAATAACAATAACAACAACAACAGCAGCACCCTCACCTATCACCTAGGGCTGGTGCAATAGGCCAGAAGTGGCCGCAGTACAAGGGACTTAGTCCCACCCCACTAGCAATAAAAAAAATACTGTGTCCAGTGTCGGCTGGTGATATGGACTGATTGGGCGTGGCCCAATTAGAACCTGACAAGGAAAAGGAATTCGATAATGAGGCCGGCCCCATGCGGTTTCACTCTAGACCACCCGTCAGATATACTGATTAAAAGCGATAAAATACCTGTTTTGCGTTTTGATTTTTTTCGTAGCTCTGAGAGCTGGGCGGACGGCGCCGCTCTGCAGGAAAACGGGACGGACAGTCCTGAATGTAATGAGCTGACAGAAGCTAACATTCTTTTATATAATAATGTAATAAAATTACCCGCTTTTTGTAGAAAACGTAAACGTTTCCATAGAAGGCGAATAATTTTATTATTTGAGAGAGAGCTTCCTGTGGGTAAAGGACGGCTCGCGCATAAGGCTGACAACCCCATCGCCATCTGTGAGCCGATTGTACAGAAAATATGGGGGCCTCGACGGCCTGTTGCAGGGATAGCTTTACCTTTTTTTTTTTTATTTTAATGTTGTCTCATGTACGCCTAGGTCTTCCACGTGGTCTTTTCCCTTCAGTTTTCCCTGCTAAAACTTTGTGTTTCTTGAGAATTCCGTCTTCTTGGATGTGGCGCCGTGTAGGTCTTGTGAGAACCGACGTTTTGGAGGAAAGTATCGCCTCCATCATCAGGGTAGAAAAGTCCGCAAGCGAGAAACCAGGGTGAGCAGGTGGCTGCAGTCTGCATATAATATGGGCGAAGAGTGGGAATTACGAAGTTCCCCCCCCCCATGTAAAACAGCACGTATAGTTATAGCTGTGCAGGCCTACATTTTTGTCTTGACGTTTACTTCCTCGTACGCTATCGCTGTGAGAAAGTATTGTGATCGTGAAATATGTCCATCTCCAGATTTGAGCGGATTTAGACCTTTTGAGCCATTCATGAATAAGAAAATACGCATTTTGGTACGCTGTCTATACAAGTATGTACGTGCGCCACACTAGCGCTTGAACGGTTGTATGGATTCTGTTCATATTCGGGAGGTTGGTGCACGACGAATTTAATCGTTTATGTTCTGAGTGGGGGCCCTTCTGATGCCCCACAAAAACGTCAGTTTTCTCGGATACGTTTCTAAACGGTTTTTATTGAATTTTGTTATTTTTTGAGGGCCATATTTCTAAATAAAATGTCATGGATGGCAGCGTCTGGAAAGTAAGTGCATGAGCACTAGGGCCCCAAACGCAAAATGTCGAATTTCGCAAAACTGGCCTTACATATTATTGTTAGGTACTTAGCATCCAATAGTGATTTTTTAGACGACTGTAGCCGTCCGCCGAAGTACACCTGCCTCGCCAGTCGCTCGAGCTTGAGTTCTTTATCTCGGTACGGCTTCTTCGGATATGGGAGTGGAACACACTTCGGGGTTAATAAATCAGGGATCTCCAGAACACACCGTGTGTTGAAGTCCTAATTTAAAATTTCACACAGGGATTAATCTTTATTTTATTCCTCCAAGCTTGCCCCTCCGTCACACTTAACCTCTGCACACCAATTTGCCCCGAGCTCACTGAACATACACGCCACTCCCTAGCTACCCTCCTGTAACTCCCATTTCAACTGTCCACCTCCGCTCCCTGTAAATAACTACTCTCTCTTTGTAAGATTTGAGGCTTTCACGGCGGTGACTATGAAGAAAGCAGTCTTCTGGGATCTGGCACCGTGTATATGTGGTGTTAACCGACGTTTCGGAGGAACGTATCGCCTCCATCTTCAGGGTAGAAGAAAAAAATATATATATAAGAATCTGCAAGCAAAGAGACCGTGAGAACCGGTCGGTTCTGTTCAGTATAACAGTATAACACACGCAGTCACAGGAGCAAGACACAACAAAAGCACAACACACACACAATAGTGAAGGAGTGCTCCAACAGAGGAGAATGGGCGTGACTGGCGTAGTGAGGTGCGAAGTAGCGATGTGGAATCCTGAACAATTTTAATATTTTTAACGTTCGACATTTGTCAATATATATGATAGATATATAGTTTAGTTATTTTAATGTGAGGACAAGGCATGCAATGAACTAGTTTGGCGTGGATGAGTAAGCACCTGAAGATGGCATTATTATGCCGAAACATGTAGTGCGAGTGAGAGAAGGAGATAGATGAGTGTATGCACTGCAAGACGGTTTAAATAAATCATGGACCATTTTTATATTACGACGTTGTAAAATTAAAGTAAAGAAAGCTTCCAAGAGCTCAGAGCGTGAAGTTTGCGTTTGATTAGATCAAAAGAGATAAATAGGTTGAACACATGACCAATTAGGAAACATAGACGTAGATGAAATGATAATATTAAAGTGTGATATTTAGTCGCTGGCTTCCTACCGCGGCGGCCTGGGTTTGATCCCGGGTCTGGTGAAGTGGGATTTGTGGTGGACAAAGTGGCGCTGGAGCAGGTTTTCTCTGAGTACTTCGGTTTCCCCTGCCAATCTTCATTCCACCAAATTCTCCATCATCATAATTACCCTGGGCAGGTACAGTAGGCCAATCAGTGGCCGCCGTGCCGAGTGGACCGAGCTGGACTCCACCCTTCACTAAGCGAAAAGTGTGATATGATGAGCCGATTGTAAGGTGTACGGTGGCATTCTTTGGTGATGACCTTGGCCCAGTATCCTGATAGGCAATATGGCGGATAGGTACCGTTACGTCAGGCTGTGTGAGGAGTGCTATAACGTGTTGGGAATTCGGGTAATGCTACTATTCAGTTCAGAACTTCATGTCTTTTCGTCTGCTGTCTAAAAGCGTAAAAAATGAATTATACAAAACTACAGTTTTGCCTGTAATTGTAGTGACTGTGAAACTTGGTCCCTGACAGTAAGTGAAGAACATAAACTGAGGGTGTTTGGAATCAAGAGATATGCTTAAGTGACAGGAGGTTGGAGAAAACTGCATAATGAGGAGCTTTATAACTCGTACTCTTCTCCAAGTATAATTGGAATGATCAAGTCAAGGAGGATGAGATGGACAGAGCATGTAGCATAAAATGGGGTAAGAGAAATACATACTCGATTTTTTGTGGGAAAGCCAGATAAAAAGAGACAGCTAGAGAGGCCTAAACCTCGGTGGAGTATAATATTAAAATTGATCTTAGATAGGATGGGGTGGTATGGACTGGACTGATCTGGCTCAGGATAGGGACCAGCAGAGAGCTATTTTGAATACGATAATGAAACTTCAGGTTCCATAAAGTGTTAGGAAATTATTGAGTGGCTGAGTGAGTGGCGGCTTCTCACGAAGGTCTCAGCCTCATGGAATTAAATGGGACTGAACCGGCAGCGTGAGGAGCTTTGCAAGATCATGGAACGGAATCCTGCCCATTTATCTCTCAACAGTTATGCGGTGCATCTGCAACAAGGCCACCGCGCAGTTGCAGAGAAACATTTGCGCTGCGTTAGATTCGTTTTCTTTTAAGCAATTTGAAAATCGCGGGTCTTGTTGGTGGCCCTCAGCGGAAAGCACAGGATAAATGTAGAGCGTATTGCTTTTAGAATCTTGTTCGCTTTGATTGCAGAAAGAACAGTTACAGACCCGAAATTCTTCGTACTGTTTGCTACATACTTTCCAGAAGGTCACATTGCATATCGACTCGTCATTTGTGAGGATTCCCGCCCGTGGAGCGTTTCGTAACTGCCGTTGTTTCAGGCTTTCCGAGAAATGCGATGCTTCTTCACATCTTGTATGAAAGGAAACAATGGAATGAAACGTATCGTGCCCGGAGCCGAAGGCTTCTGTGGCCTTAACCGTTCCAACATGGAACGGTGTGACTCAGATGGGGGTTTCTATTGCTTGCCAAAAAATTGCAAGTCAGCCTTGATATGCATGTCCGGTGGTGGCTTATGCGTGGGCAGTCGTTATGACTCAGTGCACACTGGGGGGGCAGAAGCTCGTGCTTGCTAGTGCCCCAGACTCACAAGAGGCCTGTCTGGATTGGAGAGCTGTGTGTGCCGTGTAATTGTGGCCGCGCAAGGTGCCGAATGTTTCGTGAAAGCAGAGCAGGAAGTATGGCCATGTGCACATGTGCAGCGTCAGGGGGCGGACCCCGACTCGGGCCGACTTTACGTGCAGTGGCTTCAAGACCGATGGCACACAGTCCGACCAATCCGAAAAAAAAAGACTGCTCCAGTTCCTGCGTGTGCCGCGTGTTCACGAAACTGATCTGAACACGTCCAGACAGACAAGACGGTCGCATCGCACCTGCGTGCTGTCCACGCCCTAAATCGCTATACACGTTGTAGCAGTAGCTTGGACAGCGTTTATGAGGATGCAGTGGCTCTGAAGCTGTCAGATATTCTCCGAGAAGTGTACGATCTGAACATCTCATGCCAATGTGAGCTGCTGCATTGCTTGTATGTTATTAAATTAGAATGATTGCTTAAATCGAACTATTTATTAACGCATAAAAGCGCGAAGGACTTGCAGGACCACGTTACAAGGAGTAAATGTCGCTATTAGTATAGCTTTCCGAACACACGTTCAGTAAGAATTAAATTCTTTCTTTTTGTAGAGGAGCATTGTCAGGGTTGGTGGCTTGTTTATCCCACGTGGGCGTTGCAGCAACCGCTATCACCCTGCTTCTTATAATTTTCCTCGTTCGGCCCCAGAAATTAATACGCAGCTCCTTGCCCGAAGTTCGTAGCTCAATTTGCTTGACGAGCGTGGCTGGTTCCAGGGCGATCTTGCGGTGTCAGGTTGGGGTCGTCATTGGAGCTAACAAGACAGGGAGAGCCCCCCCCCCCACACACACACACATACACATGCCGTGGCCTATTGTAACATTCTTCTGGAGGTCGATGTTTGGATGTGGAGTGAGTTCGAAGGTATAAGAGGAACTTCACCCCTTGTCTAGGGGCCCGCGTGCGGCGTTTCTGTTGTTGCCCCGTATAGGGTGTTTCGTCGGGTGGTGTGGACTGTACACAACTCGGCCCACGGGTCGGCGCGCCACGTACTGTGTAGCAGGAGCTGCGTCCGTTTTTAGTTGGCTATTAAACGACGCCTTCTGTGTCGAGACTATGATGAGATGATTATTCGCCCCCGAGGACTGGATCGATTTCCGTTTTAAGGTTGTCTGGCTCGTCGCTTATCTTATCTCCCCGCGAGGAATGGCAAATAGGACGATCCTGTTCGGTATCCATGGCAACGTGCAGCACGGCGGCTGAAAGTGGACCCTTGGTTTCCCTTCTGTGTGTGGGAATGAGCTCACAGGCAAAATCGTGCCGGTGTGACGTCCCTTCATTACGTTATCAGCCTTCCGGCATATCTTCATTGCAGAACATGGTCATTGCGTTACAATTTAATATCGAGCGAAGTAGGGCTTGTGGGGATAATGGCGACCGGAGCGTGAAGCAGGAACATCGAGTGCTGAAGATTTCCAACATCCGATAAATTAAGATCTGAAATCTTAATTTCATGCATCCTGCTGTGCTGCAATATTGCATGGAAAGCAAACAACGACTCGTTGTTTGCTTTCCATGAAATACGGACAATTCTTCTTAATGACCAGGCAGCATTACACAGTTCATTAATTGCTACACCATGGGCCTCTCTTAAAATCTTCTATATAAAGTAATATCGAATTTCCCTATTGTCTATGGAAACGCACACAAAGTATATCCAACGACTGATTCAGTGTTTTTGAAAACATCATTAATATTTGATCTTGTTATAATACTTCCAATTTTTAATTTTTATATAATCTGAACATTTGTATTTTTGCATAAGAAATTTTAAAATTGTACAATTTATAGTGTTATATCCATTTTATGGTTGCAGTTAAATGGTAGATTTTTGTTGATATGTATTTGCCTGATGATGGCCGATAGTGGCCGAAACATGTAGCAAAACCACAGCTGAACGCTGACTTTGATGTTTTACTATTTGCTGTGTTGTGACGGTTCATTAAAGAGTTGTATAAGATCTGAAAGTTTGTGATGATGGTACATTAATACAAATATTATATTTCTGGACATTCAGATTCCAGTCTCCGAAACATTGTTCTTAAATAAAAGCTGGACGATGGATAATGTCCAGAAAAATAATATTTGTGTCCAGTAAATTCCTGATTCTTAATGTCAAGGGCGCTCGCTCCATTTACGGGAGGGGGTTGAAAGCGTTTTGGATCAAAATTAATTATTCCTGAATCAGTGAAAAGACTCCTCCTGCACACACGGGTTGGATGGAGTCTGGATGTCATCTTTCTGATGAGTACGTTTGCGTTAAAGGTTGACGCGGTGTAGTCTGGTAGAATGTTACCAAGGTTTTGGAGGCACGTGCCCATCCCCATCTTCGGAGTTGGAGGTGACTCGTTCTTTCGAAATGCGACCAGACTGCTCTGTGTTACATCCCAGATGCCAGGTCCCTGTGCTGTTAGTCTTAAAAAAAAAAAAGACTTAGGGTTTATTTACACACATCCGTGACGGGTCAGTGACGGCTATACACACTATTAGTATCGTTTCAGTAGTTCGAAGTCAGTGATTTTCGAGATGACAAAGTTTGGCAGTGATTGCAATAATTCTGGATGAAAGGGAAGAGGAACAGCGTGAGGTGAAAAAACGGAAGTGGGTACATGAGGTATGGGTGAATAGAGAACGTGATGGAGAATTCGGTACCCTGTATAAGGGACTAATTGATGGTGAGACGAAATTTTTTGGATATTTCAGAATGTCTGAAGATTGTTTTAACATATTGCCATAGAAGTTAATTTAAAACATCAAGACACCCGCTGGAGAAAGGCTGTAACACTGCTATAACATCTGCTTTCATTTCTTTTCCTATCGTATTCCAATGCTGGCCATATACTTTGGCTGCGATAAATCATAAAGAACAGGATAACTGCTAACCAGTTCAATAAGTTGTTCGTCATTCATTTTTCTTCACAAATATGCAAAATATCGTTGGCGACGATACACAGTGTCACGGAACGGATACGGCACTGCGCCGGAGATGTGTGGATGCGTCCGTCAAGTTCAAAGGAACTATAAGAATCATCACTGACACCGATGAAATTTCACGGAACTGACCGGACGCGGTACTGACACGTCACGGATATGTGTAAATAGACCTTTAGCAGTGATTTCTATGTTGTAACCATTTTAAGCACATTGGTAACCACGTGTACCACCCGATTCACCATTTATAAAACGTCATTTGTCCACAGCGTCTCTATGTGTTCTCGCAGTAGTTGTTTCCGTGAACAGCATTAACCGGTTACCCTTGTAAAGGAGGCTCATTGTGTTTTATATTATTTCGGAGGGATAAACGTAAAATTTGGTATCCAGCTCATTTAATTAAATAGACTATGTTACTAACAGGCGCCAGTATTTTAATAACAATTGTGGCGGTATGAAGTTGGAGACAGACTGTTGTACAGTAGACATGCTGACCTTGTGTGTCGTGGCATATCGTCGTGCTCTCCCTTGCAGCGGTGGTGCCTGTCCACCAGACTACACGATGTTAACGTTAACGTCTGTATAAGATTCATCTGGTAATCATTTGTTGTTCATTGGTAAGTACGGTACATGGTGCAGTCTGACCACGGCTGGTTTGCTTCTCAGCCACAAAATCCGGCACCGGAAGTAGACGCGAGGCTGCGCGTCGTCACGCATGTGAGGCGAATCACAAGGTTCAGTAGGAAGACGTGTGAATCGCATTGCGTTGTCCGTGCGGAGGGCATGCGAGTCCTGGAGCCTTCGGTTTTAATGCTTAGAGTAAGCCTGAGGTATGTGACTGTCATATATGTATACACGTATATATATACCCTCGCATACACCGTTACATATCATTTTCGACTTCTCGGGCAAGGCTGTCTGGCTCCATCCGTCTTTGAGTTAAATGAAGCGTTCCAACCCTCCTTGGGCGTTGTGTTTCTGATCCGCAGGTTTGTAATAACGTCTTTGAATGGCATGCTTTACATATCGTGGTTCCATAAATGTTTTACCATCAAGGAACTTGACGATTTATATATGCATTTTTCCCCCTCATGCAATGAAACAGGAGGTAGGCGCAGAATTTGGTAAAGGAAATCCGTTGCAAATGACAAGTTGGGACTCTTCCGCTTAACTCCACCCTAAGCCAGTTGCGCAAGCCATGAATGCCTCAGGTTAGAAGGAGTTCGATGCGCCCTGTCAGATACGTTATCGGTGAGATACGGGACGACTTGTTGCAGGGTGGACGCCAGAAGGGCCATGGCGAGCGAACGGGAAAGACGCCCTGACGCCGTGAGGTCGCAATCGAATGAGTCGCTGCCTCCGAACAGCACCGTGAGACCGCCGGATCTGCAATATGGACGAAGTAAGATCGCTTGTGGGGAGAGGGGTACTTATTAACACACTTCCTTTTACACTCACCGTTTTCATTCTGGGCTTGCCTTCCACAAGGCAAGGACCTGGCGTTAGTAGAGAAGTTAACAATGCACGCAAAAACATTCGGAAGTTT
Organism: Cryptotermes secundus; assembly: GCF_002891405.2. NCBI lineage: Eukaryota > Metazoa > Arthropoda > Insecta > Blattodea > Kalotermitidae > Cryptotermes > Cryptotermes secundus. The sequence continues at coordinate 29,264 of NW_019740668.1, forward strand.
GTGAGAGGAACCAAGTTCGATGCTACATTAGTCCTACCAGTAGCGCTGCCGCCAGCACAGCCACGTCAGGAAATGAGTGAGATACGGCCGATCGGTTGCTTCAGGTAACACAAGCGAAGTAACAGTTAACATAGATTAAAATATGAAATTGTATGTCGAGTATAACAGATGGTTAAGAGTTCGGTACAGGTTATAACTTGCCAAATCCATGAAGAAAAACGGGAGAAGTTTGTTGGGAAACTTCCGTTTGGATGAGTTCACCCCCTCGGGCGTTTCCGGCCGGGTGTGGCCCGCGGCCTTCACCTCCGTTAGACATAGCTTTGGAATACTGCAGTGTTTGCTGTTACTGACGCGAAATTCCTTCTGTGCCTGCTCGGTGATGAGCTTTGTTGCCCGTGATCTCAATTAGTCTTGTGGTCTGTACGCAGATTGCATGAAATGAAAACGCCATATCTGTTGTCTGTCCTCAAGTTTCAGCTCCGAAACTATATCATCGGCGCGTCTTGGTCCCATATGAACCTGAGATGCAGCTTGCCAAATTGCATGTGGCATAAATTCTTTCAGTCAGTACGTTATATATACAACTCTGGTCGTACCTCACAGAAAGCACATTGCGTCTTCGCTACAAGGACCAGCCGGTTAATGCTGTTTATTGTGTTAGCACATAAGTACGCTGTGTGGGCAGAATGCAGAGTTAATGCTTTTGAAGCAGGTAGTACATATTCTTACCGCTGTGGTTTAAAGGGTTAAGATGTACAACTTTTTATCGACGTAACGAATATAAAGGTGGCAGTACCCCCACAGGCGTGTCGCAGTATGACCCCGACGCAACAGCTATGACGCAGAGGGAGGATGTCATCAAGTTCGAACAGGGCCGCATCCGGGCGCTGCAAGAAGAGCGGCTGGCCATACAGAAGAAGACCTTCACCAAATGGATGAACTCTTTCCTGCTCAAGGTAAAGCCTCCATCTTTTTATACACAAATTGAATAAAGTGAACGTATAATGGGGATGTACAGTACTTGTTTTATTGGGGGAAGAGGAATTAAATTTTGGTTCGAACTGGCCAAGTATAGCCCATGATTTACGTGAGACTGGTACAAACTGTGGTTTGAATAACGAAAGGAAGAGAGAAATCATGACCGAGCACTTCATTGACTTTTTGCATGCGTTTGCATTCCCAGAGATTGCTCTGACTTCACTGAAATAGAACAAACGTGCCATCAAAGAAAATTACTGTATGTGCTCTGGAATGTGATGCCGTGTCATCTGCCGGTAAATTTATACCAGACTGCACGGCGTCACATCACAGACGACAATTTTTATATTCATCGCAATGATAAGCTGAGATCTCACACGACGTCAGATATTCGCCCTAGGTCATTAATGGACTATGACTTAAATGGCTGGAGTTTGATGTTCAGCATAACCTGGGGGTTGGTTGTGACAGTTTGTACCCGCATCGATCCGCCTCCAAGACGAGATACCACTGCATGGCTCTGTTGTCCTCCATAAACTGCACTAGAGATCCTCAAATCAAGCAAACCATTTGACGGATTTACACGAAATTTGGTATTTCAAGTCAGCACTGAACGTTGCCACCTTACAGGGTAACAGATTGTAGCCTCATGTGTTTTGCAGGCGCGGATGGAGGTGGAGGACCTGTTTACAGACCTAGCGGACGGCAAGAAGTTGCTGAAGCTGCTGGAAATAATCTCCGGTGAGAAGCTTGGAAAACCGAACAACGGCAAGATGAGGGTGCACAAAGTGGAGAACGTGAACAAGAGCCTGGCCTTCCTGCACACTAAGGCAAGATGTGCATGAAACTTACCCTACCTTTGGTCCCATAGAACAGAAATACAGCGGTTTAAATTCGTTTAGGCACGAACCGAGATGTTTCAGGATATCATCAGAATCTGTGACGTACTGCGGCATTCTATTGCACGTCACATATCACTTCACCGTCTCACATGCAAACTTTTGTTAAAATGTAAGATTTGAGGCTTTAACGGCGGTGACTATGAAGAAAGCAGTCTTCAGGGATTTTGCACCGTGTATATGTGGTGTTAACCGACGTTTCGGATGGAGGCGATACGTTCCTCCGAAACGTCGGTTAACACGACATATACACGGTGCAAAATCCCAGAAGACTGCTTTCTTTTGTTAAAATCTTAACAGCTACACACGACACGTAAGGGGAATCACGCGCAACAACACATGGGCGCATAAACGAGGGCATACTTTGATACTATGTTCAGTGACGAAAGTACAGCAATTTCCGAAGCTCCTGTTGTTGACCATGTCGGTCGAAACATGCAGCGCACAGTGATGTGAAAAATAGTTTTCAAAAACGCGAATTACGAGATTTTGGCATGTCTGCATGTGAGATGCTGAATAAGAGTGATTAGAATTTGTTTCTGTTACGTATCTGTGCCTTATGTTATTAAGTTACGCCTACTCCAAATCCAAATGACGGGCATTAAAACTGTTTTGATGCAGGAGAAACACTGGCATTCTAGATTTTTTCTTTTTAAATTGCGATTTCCAAAGAAAGCTGTATGTTGTAGGGTACATACTGCAATCTTCGTAAATTAGGGGCAACGTGGGGGGGTTAATGCCATCCATCTGTCGGAATGACATGAAGAATATCGGGTTCGGGGTACTTTTGGATGGAATTTTAAGACCCACCTTATATTATCCGCCCATCTACGCATAGAACTTCCAAGTTATCTATTTTCGTCTGGTTTTTCCTCCAAGACATTTTGCCGTGCGCAGTGCCCCAGTGATCTCATCATTGGCGAAAGTCGGATTTGAGACGAGAAATGCGTTCGGATTCTTCTGAACGCATCAACTTATGAGATAATATTAAACTGTGTGAACTGGCTGAAAGCCGTCTGATTAGTATCGGCAATCCTAACCGCGGCGCTGGTCACTGCCCTCTGGTGCAGGTCAGCTGACGTGTGTAATGAAGCGCGCGGCGTTGCCACATGTCTACCTAACCCGGACCAACTATCCCCGAGTTCGGCTTTTTATCTGTTGAGCCCACTGCCCAGTTTGTACAAAACGTGGTATGGGCAGTGCCTGTGTTGCTTCACCTCAGCGAAACTGTGCAGTGTACCAGAATATTTTCCCGTCGTGAAAGAGAAATTGAAAATTCATTACAAAGAAGGGGGAAATTCAAACAAGGCAAAATTTCGCATTCTCACATCAGATTCTGTATATACTTTCTCAAGATAAATTCCAGCCTCTTTTGTTCTCACTTTGTTCAAAAGTTGCATGTCTTTCGTGTTTACCTTTATGTAGATACCGCCTGCTTCTCATATCCTTACTCTTAAATGAACAATACAGTTCGTCCAGTTTCTCGTTAAATTATTTCATTGTTAAAATTTACGCTAATGGTTATAGTAGAAGAGAGGATGTAGATAGAACTGGCTCAGGCTCGTGTCCAGTGGCGGCGTTTGGTACTAGCGGTGTTGGAGCCACAGGTCTGCCGCCGTCAAGAGAGAGCTAGTTAATTAGTGAGCTTTATCTTGGTGCAGATAGGTAGTGTGGATGGAACGGGCTCGAAATATTGTGTGTTGAACCATTTCAGTCACTTTTAGTTGGACTACTTGCATGCTTTTTTTTTGGCATACTCGTAAAAATAATAGATTCATGTTTTATGGGAGTTCATGCTTTTTCTGCAGTATATCGTAACGAGTAAATCATTCTGTACAGTTACGAGCGTCTGACCTTCACGTATGGAGTTGTCTGGCACGAGCAGCAGATTGATTATTTCAGGTCTTGACTTTCTCATTTCGCACCCTCCTTTGTTAAAGTCTTGAGGGCAAGGAACGTTCTCAAAGGTCGGAAACGTACGCATTATGCAACGTTGCAGTCATTGTTGAATATTCTCACGGCATTGGATTCTCGTACGTCGTTGCTCCATTCCCGCGTCGTCAATGGAAGGCAGGCTGTATTGTAGTAGGTAATGACTCTCCCACGTACTTTAATGTAGGTCATGCCGGAAGATTTCGTGAATGGCGGCGGTCTTGACAGCATAGCGTCTGAAACAAACTAAACAGTGTGATACGAAATTATCATTACTTAATTTCACGTCGTTGTACACAGTGTGTCCAGGATCCGTTAGGACTCATTTTTTAAATTTGCGCTACAGTGCCATCTGTTGGCGAGTTGTGGCGTTAAGATTCTTGAAGTTTCAGCTGTGGCTGTCTATAATTTCAAAGTGCAAGCATAGCTGCATCATGTGTTCTGACGCTCGTCGGAAAATTGCGGTTGAACAGAGCGCCAACATTCAATTTAGTTCGAAGTTAGGCAAAACAACCGGAGAAGCGTACGAAATGATGAAAAGTGTGTACGGTAGTCATTGTTTGAGACGCTCGAACATTTTTCCATTGTATGCTGTATTTCGTGACGGCAGTGAGGACATTGAAGACGCTTCACGTGCATCAAAGCCGAGAACAAGTCGCACTGAAGAAAATGTGGAAAAAGTGACCGAAATCCTTGCATCAGACAGACGTGTTTCTGCAAGACTCACCGAGGAGCTTTCGGGAATACCAAAAAGTACTGTTCATCAAATTTTTACCGAGGCTTTGGGCAAACGGAAGGTCTGTGCGCTGTTTATACAGCACGCGCTGTCAGGCGATGAAAAACATGCCAGAGTGGAACACTACAAAGACATGTTACGGTCGGCCCAAAGTGATATAAAATTTACAAAATCGATTGTTACTGGTGACAAGACATGGTGTTTTCAATATGAGCCTCTCACAAAGCGGCAGAGTGCAGCGTGGTTGAGCCCAAAGAAGCCGAAACCAAAGAAAGTGCTCATGCAAAAGAGTCGAGTAAAGACACTGCTGACCGCTGTCTTCGATTCCAAAGGAATCATTCACAAGGAATTTCTGCCAGAAGGTCAAACAGCGAATTCTGATTATTATCTCTGAGCCCTCAATCGTTTGTGGTCGAGAATTCTTCGAATTCGACCTGAGTATCGAGAGCAAGGTTCCTGGTCGCTCCTCCACAACAATGCCCCACCCTACAAATCGAAGATCGTGCCCGATTTTTTGGGGGGGGGAGGCAGGAAAGGGATCACAGTCCTTGATCATCAGCCGTATTCGCCAGATTTGACTCCAGCAGATTTCTGGTTGTTCCCAAAAGTTAAGTTGGCGATGAATGGAGACCGTCACGACACTATCCAGGACATCCAAAAGGAATCTACCGCAGTTTTAAATGTGATTCCACAAAAGGAGTACAGTGACTGTTTTCCAAAACTTTTCAATTGATTCCAGCTATGTATTGATTCAGAAGGAGACTAGTTTGAATAAAAAGAGTGAAATTTTGAAAATAATTCATGTCTTGTATTTTTAAGGAACACAGTCCTAACAGAACCTGGACGCACTGTGTATGTACAGACCCAGACTGTGTAGAACAGGACAGAAGCTTGTTCAGGTTTATTGTTTATTTCATCGGTTATTACAGTGTCAGTTTGATGGAATGTTAGGCTGATAAATTGAGAGTTGCAATACTTGGAAGGGGAAGCGGTCTTGTCCCTTTCAAAACGTATGGAGAGAACGAGGAAAGTTGCGGAAAATTTGGGTGTAATTCTCTTCCCACATTTTAAAACATATCAATGTTATGCCTAACGAAGATATACGTGTACATGGATTTTTAGCTGGTTATGAACACCATGAATATTGTTGGATCACATGGACTAGGAAGACGGAATCACAGAGGTCAAATGCTTATTGACTTTTGTGAACGAAATGGATTGATTGTTACCAACACTTGGTTCAAGAAGCCAAAGAGAAGAATTTACACATGGAAGGCACCTGGGGATTGGAAGAGGCATCAGCTGGACTACATCCTTGTGAAACATCGATTCAGAAACAGTGTGAAGGATGTGAAGACGCTTCCT
>NW_019740668.1:38990-126737 GCF_002891405.2 Cryptotermes secundus
GTGGAGAGGGAGAAAAGTCAAGGAATGAAGTGGATGACGAATCTATTGCGTCAGACTAGAGTGCAGCCACGCGTCCGCCCTCGACCTTGAAAAGACCACCAGTGAAAGAGCCAGCAAATCGTCTAGAGGGTGGCTTGAAAATTCACAAAATGGTCCATGTACCTAACAGTAACAATAAGAAGAATGGTGCCCTGAGAAAGTGTCGCGTGAGTACTAAGCACAAGGTTAGAAAAGAAACAAGTACATCATGTGTGCAGGCTGTGGTGTGGCTCTCTGCAAACTTTCATGTTTCAATGTTTATCACACGAAGAAAAAGTAATAAAGAGGTATGGAAAGGCATTTATTGCATAAAATATTGTATTTTAATTAGTTCCTGAAAATTTCGTTTTTAAAAACCAATTTTTGTTGAAGTTGTTTAGGAAAAAGTAACTACATGCATTTTAGCAACATAAGATTTAAAGGGCCTGCCAGGACAGGGGTGGGATTTAAATACCCTTCGCGCCAGTCAAAGAGTTAAGTGGAGGAATTGTTTTGGAAGAGACTGTGGACCTGTCGTCTGACAGATTGCTGCTGCTGCTGATGATGATGATGATGATGAAAATGATCGCATTGTATGTTAGAAGTCGGCATAATGGCTGCTGGTTAAAAGAATGGGATTTCTTTGGATGATCACGTTTTCAGCCCTTTTCATCCATTCAGATTTCGGGAATTGGAAAAAAAAATGTTTTGAAGATCAAAAGGTTTTGTCATATAGAATATAATTACAAGCAGATTAAAAAACAACTGTCTGTTTCCTGCATGTTATGGTTTGCATGTAGTGGGAATTGGCAATATCAGGATTCCAGAGCCCTGCAAGTCAGCTGTGCCCCCTGTGTACCTTCTGATTGCCTAAACCTCATGTGTTCTTTTTCTTCGGATTATTTTGTGTCCATAAGCGATGTAGAATAGCAGTGACATGTTTTGTGTATTCTTTTGTGACTGTGACGTGAAAATGCCATTCAGGCAGAAAAAACTCCATGTATTTTATATCGTGATGTTATCTGAATGTTTGCAGTCAGTTTCTTTAATTGTGTTAGTTATAGTCTGTTGAAGAGCAAAATCCCAATGTCCCTGCGATACCCAGTTCCTGAGATAAATTTTGGTGTGTTATCTCAAGCTTTGCCTGCTGGCAGACAATAATCCCTACATGGCTGATAACTATACTGGGTCTGTTACATGCTGATAAAACTTTGTACTTGAGGCTTAGGTGGAAGATAAGTGCAACCTGATTGTTATGTTGAAGCAGTGGAGCTGCCATCCTCACAAGGCTGCCTGCTACACCCAGAGTGTGTGATGAAGGTAGTGATGAAAATACCCGACTCAGTTTCATGTGCTGTGGAGTGACAAGGGTGCACTAAATCAGTTGTTGATGTGGGCCTCAATATTCCTCTAGCCATGCCTTCATGCCTTCGGTGATGGAACCCAGGGAAGTGAATGGATTCTGCTAGCTGTATGCCTGAACAGAGACCCGGAGACAAAGTGCTTAGTACAGAGCCTCCTGTGCCACTTGGCACTTCCTGAGAGTGTCAAGGTCATGGGAATTCTGTAGTCACATATGCAGTACGTTATGCAGGATGTGTCTCATGACAGGTATAACAAACTGGGAGAATTGCTTTAGGATCTGAGTCTCACAGTTCATGTGTCCTGCAGTGGGTTGTGTTATGGTGCTGTCAGCATTTTGACTGTAGTGTCAGACAGCAATACGATGGATGAATTAGAGAGGTTTATGAATTAAATGGTTCTTCTTTCTGGTTGCAGCATATGCCATACATACATGTGTCCCATTCTAATTCCCTGGAGGAACTGAGGAAATTCACAAAATACCTTAGTCACTATAGCTGGTGTGTAAGCCAAGATTCAGACTGAGCATCTTGAGCATTCATGCTGTGTCAGCCTCAGTTGCTACTAGCAAAGCTTGGTAGTGAACCTTGTTGTGGGCAAGATCAGTCCACTCCTACCCCTTTGGGTAAAAAAAAAGTAAAGCTGTCCCTGTAACAGGCTGTGGAGGCACATAGTGTTGTGAGATGTCGAGGCACCCACATTTTCTAGACAATCGGCTCGCAGATGGTGGTGAGGTTGTCAGCCTTATGTGCTGGCCACCCTTTACCCCAGGAAGATTCCTGGTACCCATTCCTGTTAGAGGCTGAGTCGACCCTAGGATCATAGTGCAGCTGGAAGGATTAGGTCAATTGAAAACTCCAGTGACCTCATCAGGAATCGAACCTACGATCTTCTGGCATGTTACATAGTGTTTCAGTCAACTGCACTACCAGTTGCACCATGTAAATTTGGAATGGGAACATATTTAGATCATGACATTTCAGGGAAAGGATCATACCAAATGAAAGTGACGTTCGGTATTGACAACCATGAAGGAGCCTGAGCCTGATTCTCTGATTATATCTGTTGGTCACAAAAAGCAACTTCCGAGGAGACTTGCCCAGTTTCACTGGTTGAAGTGTAAAGTAGGCAGGTGAGGTTTTGTTTGTGCTTATGTGAAGTCTGCTGCTGATAAGCTTATCTGAGTGGAACATCTTGAACTTTGATCCTAGCTGCATGACTCCTCAATCTTGATTACCCCATTGGTGTCTGGAATCCATCATTTCGTAGCTCAACACAAGTACCTTTTGCATGCCCAGTCCTGTCCCATGCTTATCCTGTGAGGCACAGGTTGACTCCTTGCTGTCTGTCCTGTAGCTCTCTGAGGTGTGAACTAGTCAGGGATGTGGATTAGATTGAGGCTGTTGAAGAATATTCTTTCCTATTGAACCACCCTTTGGTCTCTGTTTTGTTAATAGGTTGAGCTATGTGGTGTCTGTCAGTGGAAGCTGTGTTTAGGGTGATGCTTTAGCTCATCAGACTTGGGAACTTACACAGAATAGTTCTCACCTGTGTAAGTGAAGTGTGTTGGTGCACTACAGAAAGTTTGTCCTTAGGGTTGTGGGTTGATGAGATGGCCCACAGATATGGATGTTATTAATTAATTCTGTCCAGTGAGGCTGATGGTTTTTTCTTTTTAATCTTTTATCCTTTACACGTTTCAGTCCTATAGACCATCTTCAGAAGGATATCCGTACAATTAGAAACCACTATTACAATATGTTTTATGAATATTAATATGTACATACAATGCCATCATAAAACAATGTACAAATCTAATGTTCTTAAACAACTACAGCGGCTTGTACTATCACATTAAAATACTTATTACAGCTAAACATACTAACTGTAATAAATATTTTAATGTGTTGCTAGAAGCCACTGTAGTTGTTCAAAAAACATTATGTTTGTACATTGTATTATGATGACATTGTATGTACAGGGTGCGTCAATGAATCAGGCGATTTTAAAAATGTTATGAACTGCAAACTATTGCATTTATTTGGTTTTAACACATATGAATAAAGTGTGAAAGCATTTGGTTTTCCTAAATTAACTCACTGAAAACGGAAGTCCATTTCCCAAAAATAACATCGACAGATAACCACCATTCCGCTGTAGGCACTTGGTAAGTTTCTCCTTAAGTCACTCATTATTCTTTGCAGCATCTCTATGGGAACTCATTCAACGTCTTCCCAAATTCGATGTTTCAACTTCTGAACTGTGTGGGGTGCTGGAGCTTTGAAAACTTGGGATTTCAGATACCTCCAGAGAAAAAACTCGCATGTGGAAAGATCAGGTGACCTGGCTGACCATATGATGCCCAATATCTGGAGATAACATGGTTAGGAGGCAGGTTATTCACAACTGCCATGGAAACTCATGTGGTGTGGCACCTAGCCCTATTTTGCTGGGAAAATGTTTCTTCCTCGACTGGAAGACGAGATGGTGCAGGAGCTAAGAAGCTCTCCAACATGTGAACGCAACATGGTCCAGTCACAGTTACAGACCTTTCCCACTCATCTTCAAAGAAGTAGGGGTCAATAATTGCAAACGAAGATATCGTGCACCATACTGTGACTTTGGAACTGTGAAGTGGTCTCTCATAAATTTCTTTGGGGTTTGTGGCTGACCAGTAGCAGAAATTTTGCTTGTTAACAAACACCAACAAATGGAAATGAGCTTCATCACTCATCAGTAAGGTGCTAACGACATCTTGGCTTTGATTAATTGATTGCAAAAGAAGTCTGGCAGAAATCAACTCTGTGTCCATAGTCGTGTTCGTGTAGTGCATGAATAATTTGAATTTTATAAGGGTAGAAGTGGAGATCTTTGTGCAAAATCCATTGAACGCTGGCTTCGGACAGCCCAAGTGATGTAGCATGGTGACCCGCAGACCGGCGTGGACTTTGTTCAGTGGCTTCTCTCATTGCCGCTATATTCTTGGGTGTACGTTTTTACGCCACCACCTTTCTTCTTTAGTGTAGAACCAATAGCCTCAAAGTTTTGAACCCAGGTCTTGATGGCATGAGTAGATGGAACAACATGATTGCAATGAATACCAAACTCTCTTCAAATTTCACACTGAGCAATCACGAAACTGTCACCATTTTTGTAAAATGCTTTCACAGCAAAAGCACGTTATGCTCCAGTCCACAGCTCCATTGCAACTAAAATGTTTTGAAGTAGGCTGCTGGGTGGCAGTTGTGGCATCCTCCCCATTCTAGCCAACCCAGGAAAAAACACCACTGCCAAATCGCCCGATTGATTGACACACCCTATACAACATATAAAACATATTGTAATAGTGGTTTCTAATTGTACTGATATCCATCTGAAGATGGTCTATAGGACCGAAACATGTAAAGGATAAAAGGTTAAAAAGAAAAAACATCAGTCACGCTGGACGGAATTAATTAACCTTTTGTAATATTGTTAGTGTGACAGACCAGAATGAAACAAATCACACAGAAGTGTGTTCAGTATGGTCTTCCAGTTTTGTGTTTGGGCTCACTCAGGACATTGTCCACAATGGTTTTGAACACAGGGCTATTCTGTGTACCACTAAAATATGTGTTGACAAGATTGAATTATGTATAAATTGAACAACATGAACTCTCGGTTCATTTCCCATAAGAGGTGTGGAAACTAACAAAAGGCAAAGACATTGTACAGTATTGTTGAGGTCATGCTGTTTTTGCTGACAGTAGCTGTGCCTTTGTTTAGGTTCGACTGGAAAGTATTGGTGCAGAAGACATCGTTGATGGAAACCCTCGTCTCATTCTTGGCCTTATATGGACCATTATCTTGCGCTTCCAGATACAGGAGATTGAGATCGATGTGGTGAGTAGTGTGACAGTCTGTTATCTGTTCGAAATACTCATACTGCATTTTGCAGTGTTACGTAGAACTTAAGGCTCCTGGTTTATTTGGTATGTGCATTTGTTATGAAGTAATAATTATGTGGTTTAGTGGTTTGCATTTGTATAGAACGTTTCCTTGCTCAGATTTCTGCATCTTTAGAGTGTTGTATTGTTGCCCCATCTGTGATTTGCAATGTTCTTCCCCCACATAATTTTCTGGTATGTCACACACTGTCCACAAGATCAGCGTTGTCCGCATGTTGTTTGCCGTTCAGTCTCATTGACACTGATACTGTGGTATTACTGAAGGGAAGGGTGGTGGGGGGAACGTAGATCAGTCAGTTGTTGGAGGCCGTCAGTGTGGGTGCGTTCAGATGCAGGCTGGTTATGTCTGATTGGTTTCCTTCACGCTTGAGGCCACAGCAGTGACATTATATCTGCAAATGTCAGTAAGAGTAGCAGACTGAATCGTGTGTTGGTCTGTTGGCAGGATGAGGAGAATGAGAGCAGTGAGAAGAAATCTGCAAAGGATGCACTTCTGCTGTGGTGTCAGCGTAAAACCAACGGGTACCCGGGTGTCAACATCCAGGACTTCACAGGTACCACCTCGTCAGAGAGCCCTCAGTTCACATGGCATGGTCCCAGGGACATGAATGAGTGACTTGATTTTGGACCAGCATGCGTGTACAATTTTGTTTGTGTGTGCAGGTTCATGGCGTAGTGGTCTTGGGTTCAATGCCCTCATCCATGCCCACCGCCCTGACCTTATCAACTTCAGTGCCCTGCAGCCGTCTCGTCATATTGAGAACCTCAACAATGCTTTTGATATAGCCAACAATGAGCTTGGTATCCCGCGTCTCCTGGATGCAGAAGGTAGGCAGACTCTTTATGGATAAAAGTTCAAAGAAGCACTAAGCTTTGTGTTTAAAGTTTAAGTTATGCTCACTCTTCTCAGGATCTCACAAGGAATCGGGATTGGGGAGGAGAAGCTTTTGTAACTGTGATGGCAAACATTACTGAACACAAAACAGGAGGGTTCAGTGAGACATCTGGTAGAGTGGCGGTGTCATTTTGTGTGTCTCTGAGTTCAGATGTCAGGTGATGTTTGTGTGAGCAGAAGTGAAACTTGAAACCTGCTGTTCCAGATGTGGACCAGAGTCGTCCAGACGAGAAATCTGTCATCACATATGTGGCTTCCTACTACCACACGTTTGCCAGGATGAAGAATGAGCAGAAGAGTGGCCGTCGCATTGCCAATGTGAGTACATCACTGCATGTATTTGCAGCAGGTGAGACCTTTGACAAATGGACAGACAGAAGTCACAGTGTGATTGTGTCCTGGTACCTCACATGATCTGATCGCTTATATGCAGATTGTGGGGCAGATGATGGATGCGGACAAGATGAAGGTGCACTATGAGCACCTGACGAGCGATCTGTTGGAGTGGATTCGTATGAAGGTATTGGAGCTTGAAGACCGCAGCTTTCCAAACTCTCTGGAAGGAATCCAGAAGGAACTGCTGCGCTTCAAGCAGTATCGCACAGTGGAGAAGCCACCAAAGTGAGTACAGAGAATGGCGAAATATCCCCACTGCTTAACATTACTTTGTGCACAAATGGCTGTTGTGGGCTGCAATTGAGTGGACAGAAGATGCTGAAGGAATGACAACACTGCATTTGTTGCCTTTATTTTTACAAGATGGGAGATTGAGAGGTTTAAAATGAGCAGTGTGATCATGTGCCCCATATGAAAGTGACTGCTTAGGTGATGAAGGTAGATGGTAATATTCAAATGGTGTGTAACATGAACTGTGTTAATGTTGGTGATGCTGGTTCCTGTCTTGTAGGTACAAGGAGCGCAGTGAGATTGAGGCACTCTACTTCCACATTAACACCCAACTCAAGTCCCTCAACCAGCCGGCATTTGCACCTCCAGATGGACAGCTGATACACGACCTGGAGCGCAGCTGGGAGGGGCTGGAGCATGCAGAGCATCGACGAGAAGTTGCACTGCGCCAGGAACTGCTGCGCCAAGAGTGGCTTGAGCAGCTCAATTACAAATTTGAGAGAAAGGTGACTGACAAACTATGGACATGTAGCCTCTATTAAGATATGAATTCATGGAGGTTTTTGGCATGAACGTAAGTGATGTTTGTTACTTGCGACTGGCCGTGACACACTAACCACTTCTTGTTGTTGGAAGTGAAGTGTTTTGTTGAGACTTTTAGACTGTACTGTCTGGGTTCAGCTGTTCTGTATCATTGAAATGGGTGACCAAGTAATGAGAATGAGATGCGCTGGGCATCGCGAGAGTGATGAGTGTGACAGTTAGAACATCATTGAAATGGGTCTTATGTTTGTTCCAGAGTGTGCTTCGGGAGGGATACCTGAAAGAGATGATCCAAGTGCTATCTGACCCTCGTTATGGGAGCAACCTCACCCAGGTGGATGCCACTGTTAAGAAACACGAGGCCATAAGTGCTGACATACTGGCAAGGGTATGTGATGAGTCAGAGGTGTCCTGACTTCTCTGGTGGAATGGAGAAGCCCAGTGTAGTGAAGTCTCCCATTTAAATTTAAATGTGTGCAGTGGGTAATACTGACTGGCCAATAAACCAAATGAAAACCATAGACACAGGATTTAATTATGTGGTGTCTCAGCTGGTGATGTTACAGGGCATTCAGTCAAGGAGGAACTTCACAGCATTGCTGACCAGGCCCATCATTTCTCAGATTGCTGCTGTAACTGCTAATAACAGAATGAGTCATTAGCGCTGTTAAATGCACTCACTCGTTGGCATAGAGTGGATGGAATGTTTCTCCGTGACTGTTCCCTCACATAAGTTTCTGTACATGCACACATTATAAGAATAACAATAAGATAACACAAACTTCTTCTTATTCTGTGGTGCAACAGCCCGATGTTGGGCCTTGGCCCCCCTTACCAAGCCCCTCCATTCCCCTCTGCCCTGCGCTGCTCTCTCCCAGTTCCTTACACCCATTCACTTCTTCGCATCTTCTTCCACCTCCTCAATCCATCTAGTTCTTGGTTTCCCTGCATGTCTCCTGCTGCCTGTTGTACTATATAAACTTTCTTTAGGATACGCTCCTTATCCATTCTCTCTACATGCCCAGCCCATTGCAATGTTTTTAGCTTTATTGTCACAGAGATCTTTTTCTCCTTATGTAATTTGTATAGCTCTTTATTATTTCTTATTCTCCATATCCCATTCTCTTTTATTGGTCCATAAATTCGTCTTGGAATTTTCCTCTCGAATGAATTGATGACCAATTCCTCTTTCTTGTTTAGCGTCCAGCCATCACATCCATAATAAAGCACTGGCCTTATCATTGTTTTATATATTTTCGTTTTAATCGCTCGGTGTATACCCTTTGATCTAAAAACTGATAGTAACAAGAAATACGCATTATTCGCTAGTTTTATTCCTCTTGTTATTTCATGATTTTCCTCTCCATCTTTGTGGCATTTCCATCCTAAATATATGAAGTCTTCAGCTATTTCTATCCCGTCCCCTTCCGTGTTAATTTCTCGAGTTTGCCTTGGATTCCTTCTGGAGTGTATCAGCGTTTTAGTTCTATTTACATTCACCTCTAAGCCAGTTGCTTTTGCTATGGTTTTTATTTCTTTATATGTCTCCTTCATTGCTCTTAGTGATCTCGATACTATAATAATATCATCCGCATACGCCATTATTTGCATTTGTTTATACACTACTGTGTTCCTTGTGTCTACATTACATTTCCTCACTATATATTCCAATACCAAATTAAATAGTGATGGTGCCAAACTGTCTCCCTGTTTTCATCCTTGATTTGTCTTAAAGCATTCCATTAACCGGTTCTGGATTTTAACTTGATTGATTGTCCCTGTCATGGTTAAGGTAATTATTCTACTTAGGTTTGTTGGAATACCACAAGTGGACATAATCATCCTTAATTTCTTCCTTATTATTGTATCATATGCTTGTTTAAAATCTATGAAGCATAGGTAAATATCTGTATTAAATTCCCAGCATTCTCTGTTATTTGTCTCAGGGTGAATAAATTGTCTATTGTTGACCTATTGGGTCGAAAGTCTGATTGATATTCTCCTATTATTTTTTCTATATATGGATCCAGTCTCTTTTCTAGTATGCTTGTTAGAATTTAAATGCTGTCAGTAGTAATGATATACCTCTACAGTTACTACATGTTAATTTATCCCCTTTTTTAAATATGGGGCATATAACACTGTTTCCCCAATCTTCTGTTATCTTTTCTTCTTCCCACACTTTATTTATAATTCTATGGAGTACTATTATTCCTACTTGTCCTCCTGCCTTCAATAATAACGTGAAACCACTCCCCATCAGTCATGAACAGAAGCTTTGGATCCACAATTTCATCGTGCACATTTAGCAGCAGGCACTTGCAAAAACGAATTCTTGCTTCATAATCTGGTTGTTTCAGCTCAGGCACAACTGTTATTTTATATGTGTGAAATTTGATTAATTTTGTGGCTGTGAAAGCAGATCCTAGCAAAACACTGGTTTCCTGTGCTAAGCATCTTAACGATTTTCAAGGACTGATCTGTAGTCATGCCTCAGTATCCCAAATTTTTCTTCAGTCAGCACAATCCTCTTTGATTGCTTCTTCATGTCACACACTGAACCTGTGGCCCACCACTTTTTCACAAGCTTGGATACACACAAGTTTGTGGGAACTGGCTAATCAGGATATTTACTACGATGAAACTTATGGATACATTTTCTGTAAGTTTTTCCTTGCAGAAATCTCGACAATAAATACATGCTGTTCAGTAGTGAACTTCATTTCAGTATAAATGTTGAGCGCCTATCGACATCTCTAACACTGACTATTAATGCATCTCAACTGCAATGACAAGATCACGCCACCTGACGGCCCATGTTTATTAGCACTAACGACTCATTCTGCTGTCTGCAGTTACAGCAGCAATCTCTGAAGAATTTTGGGCCCATTAGCAATATTGCAAAGTTTCCTCCTTGACTGAACATTGATTGATGTATGGTGAGGTGACAGTGATGAACAACTTGGGTGTGAGATCGATGAGATCATGTGGGTAATTTTAAGGCACCTCAAGATTGAAGTGCTTGGAGTCATACTCAAAGTTGAGGTTCAGTGTGAGATAAATAGAAAATTAAATCCTGTCAGTGCTTCCATTCAAAAAGCATTGTTTCCATGAATATTTTTCGGTCTACTAATAATATGGGCTGCCCCTTATACCTGGAGAAAGTTCATAAAGCAGAATTTTGAAATCTGTATTGCAAATTATCACAGGCACAATTTTATATTTGAGAGTTTTGTTCCTGAAAGACCTTAAAGGATTAATTTGATTTGTTTCATTCTGGTCCATCACACTAACAAATTACAAAAACCAAACAACTCCGTCCAGTGTGACTATTGAAGTTTTTACTACTTGAAAACTTAATGCCCTTACATGTTTCGGTCTCTATAGACCATTATCAGAGGGAACATTGATACTTTTTTGGAAACTACTATCACAATAGGTGTTTTGAGTGTTAAAATACATATACATACATTGTTTGTAATGCACAGTATATACAAAATCCAACTTTCCACAACTACAGCAGCTTTCTTGGTATATTAAACTTTTAAAAATATTTAGTATTGTGCATTACAAACAGTGTATGTATATGTATTTTAACACTCAAAACACCTATTGTGATAGTAGTTTCCAAAAAAGTATAGATGTTCCCTATGATAATGGTCTATAGAGACCGAAACATGTAAGGACATTAAGTTTTCAAGTAGTGAAAACTTTAATAGTCACACTGGACGGAGTTGTTTTGTTTTTGTAACCTTAAAGTGTAAGATATCTCCAGTTTTGCTGCCTGAAATGAAATGTATTATATTATACTATAGCCACTGGATACCTTGTTTTGCCTTAAGAATACCTATACAAATTGTTGAAATAGTTAAAAGAGCAGTTAAAATTTATGCGAGATATACCCCACCATGAGCTGTAAAGTGAGCTGTCTGGTAGTAGGACATGCACTATAGTCTGTAGCTGGAGAAGGTAACTGCTTGGACATCCTAGAAGAACGTGGAAGGGCCATAAGGAAATGGATCTTAGGGACATTCGTTGCAACCGTATGAAGTGGACTGAATGGAAATTATGTAAGATTTTGATATTGCCATGGTTCTGTTGGCAGAGTTAGTTGCAATTGGTTTATGGTGTCATGATGTTGCATGTTGCAGGAGGAGCGGTTCCATGACTTGACAAACATGTCAGATGAGTTGGTGCGTGAGAACTATCACAGTAAGGAACGTGTGACACAGCGAGAGGAAGAGGTCCTGCAACGCTGGCGAGAGCTGTTACAGCTGCTTGAAAAACACAAAACTAACCTGACGATGCTGTGTGGATTGATGGCCATGTTGCGAGAGATAGAGACCGTAATGGCCACTATTGCAGACCTGCACGTGGGTACCTCAGACCTATTCTGAAACTTCTGGCAGTTAGGGGCACATGTATTGCCCTCGAATTAACCTTGGCCTGCTTGGTGTGGCAGTGACTCTGAATTGGAGAATGTAGTGATGAAGTCTCATGGAGACAGGCTTTGTATACTAGTGGGTAGCTGTTATCACTTTGAAAGTTTCATTTAACAATTCTTTGATGTAGGGAAACTTCCAGTCAGAAGATGTGGGCCCACACCTTCTTGCAGTGGAGGACCTGCTGCAGAAGCATAGTTTGGCAGAGCTGCAAGTGACTTCACTGGGGGAGACACAGCGTCGGCTTGGTCGCCAGGCACAGCAATATGTGAATACTGGCCATCGAGAGGTGCCACTGCTGCAGAAGCAGCTCAGCCAGCTCACCTCTGCATATGACAGGTGAGCTAGAACCCCCCCCCCCCAATAAGATGATACACATTCTCATACTGATTCTAAGTGATCTTATTCCAAGAGGTTTCCAAACAAAGTTTTTTTTATCCATTTTCATCTTTGCTGTGTTGTTCCTGTTCTTCTCATCTCAGTCTCTTTGATGTGACTGCTTTAAATGTCCCTGAGTGAAGAATACAAATTTTGAAAGTGCTCATTATATGATTTTCTCATTCTTATTGTGCATGATGACTTGTGGTTGCATGTATTGTTCGTGACGTGTGGCAGCCTTGTAGAGAGCAGTAAGGCTCGGCGAATCCGGCTGGAGGATGCGCGCAACTTCTTCCAGTTCCTGCAAGACCATGAAGAGGAGGAGTCTTGGCTTGTGGAGAAGCAACGCATCTGTAAGGCGGGCATCTCAGCAAAGGACTTGCGAGCCGTTCTAAGATTACAGCAGAAACACAAGGTACACACACACATAATTGTCATATATAATAGCATATATGGCTTAAATTTTCACGAATACATGGTTTGCATAGATGGGGTGTGCATCTGTTTTAACCTCTGACCCAAGCACTGTTATAAATTCTTAAAGTGATCTGAAGGCACTTCAGTGGTCATAACTTCACATTCTGTCCTTGTTAGTGTAACTTCTCATTACAGGTGCTGTTGTAAGACGTATCAGATTGTCAAAACATGCAATGTAATCTCAGTACCAGTACATAACCTTAAAAACAAAGATACCCTGCCTTGGTTTCCAGACCACTGCCTGAGACAGCGGACGCTATAGTGGGATATATACATTCAGCTTCACTGTTTTATAGACTGTATGCAGCTGGATGGAATATAATTCCTAATATATCCATTTAGTTACCATGCATTGCTCCATAGCCTCACTTGCTCAGAATTACTGTGTGTTCCCAGCGGTAGATAGATCGTTAAAACAAGAGCCAGTAATAATGTTCTATTTGTAAATTTAATTGTTTGCTTACTGTATTTATTTGTGTAATTTATGCACTTCTGTATATGGACAAGAAACTTAAGGGAAAAAAGTTAAGTATTGCATTTGTACCTTCATGTTTGGCCCCAAATTTTTAGTTAGAAAGGTAAGAGTGTAAGTAATTAATTATGTAAACTGCAATTTGATGTACTTCCAGCCATGCAGTTAATATCAGTTAAGGCTTCTGAAATGGAGCACACTGAATCAGCTGAACTCGTGTAGGTGTGACGCTGGAAAAAGAGAGACCCAGACAGGGTGTGTGTTTTGTCTGCTGTTTGGTCGTGCTTTATATGTTTACAGTATAAACCAAAATAAACACTGGGTTTGTTAAACCTCACTTTTGTTGCCAACTTGAGTGCAGTGTGGTAACTTTAACTGTAATTTCTGTTACTGCTCTGTAACAATACAAAAAGGGTAAAAGGGAGTGTAAATTAGTAGATACAGAAGTGATGTCTTGATTGTGATAGATTTATTTGCTAACTTACTTGATTTTAGTAGCTTTGTTCTGACTGCTGTGTTGCTGCAGACCAAGTTTCAGGCACAGTATGTTATGGTGTCACAGAGTAAGAATGCTGGGTCAGTGCTGTCCAGGTGAAAAAGGGGAGTCCACCCTACTGACTCCACTTAACCAAGCCCAGCGTCCCTGTAAGACTCTGTGAGAAGCTGGGGTTTTGTCTGCCCTCCAAGGCTGACTTAACTGCATATCAGCATGTTGTCTCTTCTGGTGGCCTCAGTTAACCACATGTCAGTCATTATATCACATGCCGTGCCAAGTGTTCTCCATCTCTCACAGTACCAGAGCCCACCTGAAGCATGCAGACTGATGTCAGAATGGCTAAGCAGGAGGGAACAGGTCCAGAGCCCACTTGTTCCCTCTTGGCTTTTGTAGTGTGGGACTACTTATACATCATCTGTTCTGATCTCACGTTTGATCGGTGTTTTCCTACTTTAATAGTGACTCTTACTAACTCATATGTTATGTTTGAAGTGTCAGCCAGAAAATATGAAATCTGTTTCTGGTCCAGCATTGTTGGCTGTGGAACTCTTGAGAGTGGATGAATGAAACCATGTGACTGACTGCATTGGGCCAGCGAATGAGTGGCAATGTGTGTAATTGTTACCACATGCATGGGAGGGAATGCTGCTCTAAGTTGATAATGTTGTCAGCACTTTGCAGTCATTTGAGACTCGTACAGGAATTTAACAGTAGACATGGGGCGGGCTGTACCCACATACATCATTTTTACAGCCATTCTTCTCTTGTCTGTCACTGCATGGCCCCATGAGGAGCTGCCACTGTGCTATGCCAAGGTAACAAAGTTGTAATGCTGCAGGCCCTACAAGATGAAATGAAGGCAAGGCGGAACAAGTTGGAACAACTGTGTGAAGCTGGACGCCAGATGATAAGCGACAAACATCCTCGCTCACCAGAGATTCAGTGCCGCATGAGCAGTTTGCAGGAACAGTGGAATACCCTGCAGGAGTTGGCAGCACTGCGCAGGAAGCAGCTGGAGGATGCTGCAGAGGCTTATCAGGTGGGTGGCCTGTATTACGAGACTCCATTGTTAGGAGGTATAAATTGTGTCGTCTGTGGCAAGTTACAGCAAAGGGATCAGCATGAGATAGATATTGGAGAGGTGTTCGGTGTCCGAAGGGTGGAAAATCAAGAGTAAATAACCAGAGAATCTTTTTTCTTAACAAATAAAGGTAAGATAAAGGTATCCTTGCAAAAGGCAGTGAAGGCCCATAGGGTTGTGAGACATCTAGGCTCCCACATTTTCTAGACACTGGGCTCACAGATGGCAGTAAGATTGTCAGCCTTACCCAAACTTCTTAAGAAATAGTTATAATATATCCAGTGATAGATACAGTTTCTGAAATGTTGTGTTCTTTAGAATACTGGACGATAGACAAAGTCCAAAAACAGTAATTCTGAGTAATTATAATCCATTAGCATTATCATGGGAGTTCCACTTCATTTCTTACTGCTATTGTAAAATTTATATTCTCACATTTTGGTCTGTGGTGTAGGTGGGGTGTGTGATATCTCTACTGCAAATAAAATGTTGTATATAGCTTATGGTTATGGCCACTAACACAACAGTGAAGCAGAATATCTACAGGTTAAGGCAAACACAGATGTTGATACATAGCATGTCCACAAAGTAAGTTTCCCACTCATCCCACAGCTAGCAAACCTTATATTGTGCGAAGCGACTGCACGTACGTGATAGAGCAATGACGTAGCATGGCGCATGCACAAACAGAATTTCCTGTGTTCCCACAGTAACACTGTTGCAGCTGTTGAAGATGGAGGCTCTTATTCCAACTCCCACCGACTGTAAAGTGCGGTCAGTGATAAAGTTTTTCAATGCACAGAGCATAGCGCCGATCGAAATTCATCGTCAGCTGTGCCGGGTCTATGGGCCTAATGTCATGAGCAAGCAGATGGTGCATCACTGGTGCAGACAATTTTCAGCAGGTCGACAAAGTTTGCATGATGACAAGCGCAGTGGGCGGCCATCCATCATTACAGACGACCTGGTGGAGCTTGTGCAGGAACGCATTATGGAGAATCGCCAGGTCACAATTGCGGAACTCAGCGGTCATGTCCCACAGATTTCTCGCTCCTTGTTGCAAGAAATTGTGCGCCAGGTGGGTGCCGAAGCAACTGACACCAGAACACAAAACAAAGCACATGGAGTCAGCATTGACCTTTCTGCAGCGGTACCATAATGACGGCGACGAGTTTCTGGACCGGATCATCACAGGTGATGAAATGTGGATTGCACACATTACCCCAGAAACCAAGCAGCAGTCAATGCATTGGCGTCACAGTGGATCTCCCTGTAAGACAAAATTCAAGCAGACGTCGGCGCGGAAAGTGATGTGCACGGTATTCTGGGACAGACGGGGCATTCTCCACATTGACTTCCTGACCAGAGGTGAGACGGTGAATGCTGAGCGTTACTGTGAAACACTGCAGAAATTGTGACGGGCCACTCAGAACAAGCGGCGCGGGATGCTTAGTGCCGGTATTGTCTTCCTGCACGATAACGCTAGGGCGCACACGGCTTGACAGACAGCCAGTCTCCTGCAGGAGTTCAGCTGGGAGCTGTTTAATCATCCACCCAACAGCCCAGACCTTGCTCCCAGTGATTTCCATGTTTTCCTACACCTCAAGAAATTCCTGTCTGGTGAGCGTCAGCGTTTTGGGAATGACAGGCGGAGATGGTTGTCACACAGTGGTTCCAATCCCAGGCAGCAGACTTCTATGACACAGGTATTCAAAAGTTGGTCCCACGGTATGACAGATGTCTCAGTTCCAGTGGCGATTACGATGAAAAATAGCTGAACACTTGCTGTATCTGTTGCAATAAATATTTCCCTGAAATTGTGTTTTGTTTCTGTAAATGGCCCCAGGGAAATTTACTTTGTGGACGAGCCTCGTATATTGATATACATTTAATATAAGCGTGGATTTATTGCTACACGTTTTGACGTGTGATTTAGCTCATCAGCCACCTTCCATATGATCTATAACCCAAGTTATTAAAGTTAATTTTCCCAATATGGATCCATTTTGTGCAATTGGTGTCTGTTGTGGGCAAATACTTATTTGTAGAGTGACAGTAAATCTACATTACGGTGTTATAATGAAGCTTATTACAGGTGGTTACAATTTAAAATTTAAATATAAATAATATTTGTTCCACAGTATATGTATTGTAGGAATTAAAGGTCTTAGCACCTTCATCAATTTTGATGTTCATGCTATAGACGTGCTGCATTAATCATCTGCTAACTAGTGTTCCTAGGCATTGTGGAGAATGCTGTGTGATTGTGTGGGGTTCTTCGTACTACCTTCTGCTTTCTGCTTTATAGATTTTTACTAAAACTAAGTGATTTTGTATTAGTAGTGTATAAATATGAGTTATAGTGCACTGTCTATTTTTAAAAGTGTTAAATGATAGAAAATTGAGAAGAAAGTTGGGGGAAGGAGAATATTTACCTAATTCTTGTGTGAGTGATGTGCTCATAATTTAGTGTTTTCTTCCTATTTTAATTTTGGATTAACATAGGAGACTTAGCTGTAATATCTGTTTTTGTCTTCACCCGAAGATATTCTGCTTCATTGTTGTGTTGATGGTCATAACCATCAGATATTATACACACAACAGGATGCAATCTATGACGTTTAGAAATGTGTATATTGTCACAGCTAAACATATGGAAAGTTGCAAATTGGACTGACAGTGAAAGTTCTGTCTCCAGGATGTAACAGTGCTTAATGCAGTAAATGTCATCTGACATTTTGGAGGAACATACCATATCTATGTTCAGGATTCCAGAATAAGAAAAATAATGAAATGGCATTAGGCATGCAGAAAGCAGAGCAAACCACATGCAAGTGGGGAACTTGCAAGCCAACCAGCCCTCTCCCGAGTAACTGGCCTGGGACCTGACATGAGGACCTGAGGTAGAAATTGTAAGTACATGTGTGTGTTGGGCAGGAAAATGGCATGCAGCAGAAGCAGCAGACATGGAGCTGGGAAGGGAATGAAAGGCTCCGGGTGGATGGGTGCCGCCCTCATATCTGTGGCCAACATACACACATACAAACTCTCCCTTGTGGTCCAGAGTCTTAAGTAGCACAAGTGGCCGTTTTCAAGGCCCAGCATAGTTAGTTAGATATTAGAGAGGGTGGGTTTCCCCATGCACTTAGACCTGTATTGGTCCATTGTGGTTCCCTCTATGATTTCTACCAGTCTCTATATCCTACCAGTACTGGTGCTTACCATCAGTCCCGCCCAGCCAGCGAGACTGGCTCTACTAGCTGAGAGGTATGTATAATGCTTCCCCCATCTACCAGAGGTATTAGAGACTGCTGTTGGGCGGGAAACGTCCGTAATTTGGCTCAGTGACCTCCTTTGGAGATATGAGGTTCTTCTACGTGCCGTAAAGCTACGACACGGGACTCACGGCTTAAAGTCCCTCCCGGAGGACTTGTTCCCTGCATTTTTCCGCCCTTAAAAATTCGATGACCTCCGCCGGGTTTTTGAACCCACGTACTACGAGTCATGAGATGGGAACATTACCTCTAGACTACGGAGGCCACTGCCCAGCCTAGTTACTCTTCTTTGTGTCCCATTGGTTCATTCTGTTTGTCAGAGGGAGCCAATTTGGTTGGCTTGCAAGCTCCCTCCTAGGCTACGTAATCATCTTCACATGCAGTTTTCTGTGGTTGCTGTCTACTTGGTGGTTTGAAGATGGAAGTGACATGTTCCCCTGAAACTTTGGTTGATTAGATCAGTGGTTCTCAACCTTTATGAGACCGCGGCCCAGTAAGTTCTTCTTTTATAAGACGAGAGGCCAGTCCCAACATATTTACTCACAAATACCTATCCAGTTTTGTTAAAGTTCATGCATTAAGCCAACGTAATATTAGTAATTAATTATAGCATAATCATAAAGAGTATTAGCACACTTATGTATACGGTGTGGCGTGATGACAAAAATAAAATTACATTTAAATTAGTTATCAATCACTGGACTAATGAAATCTTGCAGCATTTTGTAGTTTCCTCAGACCAACATCATTAAATTAATGTGTGCTAATTTTCATTGACATATCCCATGCTGATCACCAAAAACTTATGTTATTCGGCGTAAAATTGATTATTGTATTATTAAATTGATTTTAACAATGTTGGTTTGAAAAAAAAAATGGCAGTGAGAAAAATATTTATGCATTGTAACTCACCACAGAAGTCAGCTGAGTAGGGGAAGAAGCAGAAGGATGTCAACTTGCGAAGAAACAGTATTCAGTATTACTAGATTTGAGAACCAGATACAGACTGCCTTGATCTTCAGTTTCAGTGTAAACATTTTCTTTATACTTCCTTGCTGATTGGTCACTGACATTTGCAACCCAAATGTTATTTCGCTCAGATCTGAGAAGAGAAGATATGCCGCCCATTGTTGTAATGGGCTTGCAGGCAATTTTTATGACTGGTCATAAACATCGGTATTGCCTTTCCTGAATGTTGGAAGATTTGGATGTCTGAAAATTCCTGATCATTCACGAATACTTCCATGTTTAAAAATATGCGGCTTGGTCACTGACATTTGCTACACAGATTTAGGCGTTCTGTGTCTGAGCTTCTCGACACAAATATTATGCTCCTCAGAATATTTCCACTATAAAATATGTATTCATGAGAAATGCTTAGAAAATGAAAATGACAAATTCCAGAAAAGCCTGTCGTGGCCCAGTATAATTGATGCCAGGGCCCACTACTGGGCCGCGGCCCGGCGGTTGAGAAGCACTGGACTAGATGAAATGATATTACATTGCAGAAGACAAAAACTCTTCATAGCACTGCTGTGTGAATCTCAGGTTAACTGTGTTTGACTTCACACATTGCAGACTACACTAGGCTGTTTTGTGGGATATTTTGTCTCACTTATGTGGAAAGGGCACATACGGGGTTCATGGTTTTGTCTCTTTAGGCTAATGCTATGACATGGCTACAGTCTCCCCTTATCATCCTCTATCATCCATCAGCAGTTAATCTTTGTAGTTGGATGATGTCATCACATAACAAGTGACCCAACCAACTCGAAATGTGGTTCTTGTACCTGAACTTGGGTTTACTGTCTTCTCTGATTGTGCAGTTTGGTTCTTTTGCAGTACTGTTTAGCCAGAACTAATGGCAGGCAAGATTTTTCATAAAATAAAATATACTGTAATAATGAAATTGTTTATGTGCTATTGAGATCTAATGAGTATATATTGTAGAATGCCAAACTGAAGATCCATATGCTCATATGTGAGACCACTTCGTACTTTAGTCCGTAATTGACACGTGAAAATTAGTGCATGGCAGGAAGCAGTCATCAAATCATTCTTATCATTACAGTCGTGCTCTAAAAATGCAGACTTTGGCGTCTAACTAACTAACTCCATGGAGCTGAGCCCTTTTTGAGAAGCCATCAATTTTGCAGCCACTCTAGAAATTACCAACATTTCATAGAACCCAAAGGTTCATTACCATATTATATTTAAGCATCCTGTTGCACTCCATACGATAAATGATATAAACTCCGTCTCAAGTGCAAACAATATATTTTGTGTCTTTGATCTTGCTCCTACACTACATGTTTCGGCCTCAGACGGCCATCATCAGGTGTATAACACTCACGTCGCTGTCACACTGCACCCAGTTCAAAATTTAACATCTAAAACACTCTCCCTGTCATTATCAACTTCTACTTCGTTGATAGCTGTCCACCCGTAGATTACTTCACACACGTTAATTTTGAGTTTATTGTAATAGCACCATAATAAAATCTTTAGTTCTAATTTTAAAACTTTAAATTCTTGTCCAAATTTTAAAATTTTAAAATTGTTAGGGTTATTCGCCCTGTGTTTGAAGGAAAACAGATAGAGAAGAACATTATTAAAAACATACTACAGAACAACGAATACGACACAAACATAATCAAAAGATTAAATCAGACAACACGAAAACAAAAATCAAATACACATGACAACGAACAACAGAAAACAAAGTGGGCCATATTTACATATAGTACAAAAGAAGTGAGAAAAATTACAAAACTTTTCAAAGACACACAGATAAAAGTAGCATTCCGCACACGAAACACAATAGAAAATATACTCAAACACAAACCACAATTAGATAAATACAATAAAAGTGGCATATACCAAATGAAATGTGTAGATTGCCCATTGAAATACATTGGGCAAACGGGCAGAACATTTAACACTAGATATAAAGAACATATACATGATATTAGGAATAATGATAGCAATTCCGGGTACTCAAACCACATACTAAATACAGGACATGCATACGGAACAATAACAGAGGTAATGGAAGTTGTAACAACGGGAAAGAAGGGCAGACATTTGAATACATTAGAGAAATACCATATATATAAAATAAGTAAGAAAGGCCTACACATGAATGATACACACATAGAAACACACAATCCCATATTTCAAACGATACACGAAATCTATACAGACTAACGGTACCTTCCTCTCCCCACTACCCATTCCCCCCTACACTCACAAACATAAAACTCAGCACACAGTACATCAGACAGCACACGTAAAGAATAGCAGCGGCACGCACACAGAAAGACCACACAGGGTAAGTACAAATAACAATATACACACATAAGAAAACACCACAAACATAAGATAGTAATACAAATATATTTGTATATTACGGATAACACCTATACAGTGTGGAAACAAGAACTAGCCGCTGCAGCACTTCAAACACAGGGCGAATAACCCTAACAATTTTAAAATTTTAAAATTTGGACAAGAATTTAAAGTTTTAAAATTAGAACTAAAGATTTTATTATGGTGCTATTACAATAAAGTCAAAATTAACGTGTGTGAAGTAATCTACGGGTGGACAGCTATCAACGAAGTAGAAGTTGATAATGACAGGGAGAGTATTTAGATGTTAAATTTTGAACTGGGTGCAGTGTGACAGCGAAGTGAGTGATATACACCTGATGATGGCCGTCTGAGGCCGAAACATGTAGTGTAGGAGACAAAATCAAAAGACACAAAATATATTGTTTGCACTTGAGACGGAGTTTGTATCATTTATCGTATGGAGTGCAACAGGATGCTTAAATATAATATTGTAAACAGTAGTCATACAAAAAGCATTTATAAATATATGAATTGTAAACGGAAACTGTTACACTGCAACGCTAACATAAAATTTAACAAAACCTGTCTGAAGGAAAAACTAGTACCAAAATACGCATACGTGAAAATAACAACAAACAATGAAGCGGCTAAGAAAACACAAATACAAGCCCAAACATTACGCATAAAAAATGAAATAAAATTTCTATATAAAAAGAAACAACAATTAAACACACAACTTTATCACATACACATACACAATGCAAACACATGGCAAAGAACATGGAATAACATCGAGCAATCAATAGAAGAAAAGTTACAACAAGATATAGAAACAACATATCTAAAACAACAACAAAAAATAAACAATATGAAGAAAACACAAAATATAAATATAACAAGCAAAAACATACAATACATGAGAGTAGTGAATCAAACAAATATACAATTTACACACGAAGAAACCCAGTTACTAAGTAAAGGCCTGAAATATAATCTACATCACAAGAATAAAAAATGGATTGAGACATTAGCCCTAGAAGCTGAAACAGCAGTAAATAACTTAGACATAACAGAACAAAGTTATTATAGACACCTAATTGCGAAGAAACTAAAAGATATACACAAGAATAACGAAAGGAATAAAACCAATAAAGATAAGGAAGATAAAAGGGAATGGAAACAAATAATGAATATAAAAAATAAAATTGAAGAGAATAAACTTATTATAACGAAAGCAGATAAAGGAAAAACACTAGTAATACTAACACAAGAAGAATATAAACAGAAAATAAATCTCTTCATACACAATAACCAATTCATTAAAATTGACAAAAATCCGACCCAACAATATCAAAGGGCGGTAAAACAAACACTGAAACAGTGTAATAACATCATACAAGACAAATGGAGATTTACAAATATGAACCCCACAGCCCCAAACCTACACGCCACAATAAAATTACATAAACCTAACACACCCATTAGACCAATAATAAACTGGAAGAACGCCCCAGCTTACGAAATGACAAGGAAATTGGCGAAAGTGTTGCATGATTATCTAGAACTACCAAACACATACAATGTCAAAAACTCCTCCCACTTAATGTTAGATTTACAAGCTATTAAACTTAATGAGAACATACGATTATGTTCCTTTGACATTGAAAACATGTATACAAATATACCAAAAACTAACACCATAGATATAATAAACACTATATTAGGAAAAAACCATAAAATAAATAAAGAAAGCCACAAAGAAATAATGCATATGTTAAAAACAGTATTTGAACAAAATTATTTCCAAATTGACGAAGAATACTACAAACAAACAGATGGACTAGCTATGGGAGCCCCTACATCAGCTATAATAGCGGAAACATATATACAATATATGGAACACACGCAAATATATCCCATTCTAGTAAAACAACAAATAGTGGCCTACTTCAGATATGTCGATGACATATTAATAATATATGATGAAAAAATAACAAACATAGAACATACACTCAAAGAAATCAATGAATTGCAACAAAATATAAAGTTCACCATTGAAAGAGAACAACAAGAATCAATTAACTTTCTAGATATAACAATATATCGCAATGAAGATAGTTTGCAATTCACAATATATAGGAAACCCACACAAACAGACATCATAATACCTAACAGTTCGTGCCATCCATTCGAGCACAAATTGTCGGGTATTAATTACCTAATAAATAGACTCAACACATACCCAATAACGGAAAAAGGAAAACAAATAGAGAAGAACATTATTAAAAACATACTACAGAACAACGGATACGACACAAACATAATCAAAAGATTAAATCAGACAACACGAAAACAAAAATCAAACACACATGACAACGAACAACATAAAACAAAGTGGGCCATATTTACATATAGTACAAAAGAAGTGAGAAAAATTACAAAACTTTTCAAAGACACACAGATAAAAGTAGCATTCCGCACACGAAACACAATAGAAAATATACTCAAACAAAAACCACAAATAGATAAATACAATAAAAGTGGCATATACCAAATGAAATGTGTAGATTGCCCATTGAAATACATTGGGCAAACGGGCAGAACATTTAACACTAGATATAAAGAACATATACATGATATTAGGAATAATGATAGCAATTCCGGGTACTCAAACCACATACTAAATACAGGACATGCATACGGAACAATAACAGAGGTAATGGAAGTTGTAACAACGGGAAAGAAGGGCAGACATTTGAATACATTAGAGAAATACCATATATATAAAATAAGTAAGAAAGGCCTACACATGAATGATACACACATAGAAACACACAATCCCATATTTCAAACGATACACGAAATCTATACAGACTAACGGTACCTTCCTCTCCCCACTACCCATCCCCCCCCTACACTCACAAACATAAAACTCAGCACACAGTACATCAGACAGCACACGTAGTAAAGAATAGCAGCGGCACGCACACAGAAAGACTACACAGGGTAAGTACAAATAACAATATACACACATAAGAAAACACCACATACATAAGATAGTAATACAAATATATTTGTATATTACAGATAACACCTATACAGTGTGGAAACAAGAACTAGCCGCTGCAGCACTTCAAACACAGGGCGAATAACCCTAACAATTTTAAATTTTTAAAATTTGGACAAGAATTTAAAGGTTTAAAATTAGAACTAAAGATTTTATTATGGTGCTATTACAATAAACTCAAAATTAACGTGTGTGAAGTAATCTACGGGTGGACAGCTATCAACGAAGTAGAAGTTGATAATGACAGGGAGAGTGTTTTAGATGTTAAATTTTGAACTGGGTGCAGTGTGACAGCGACGTGAGTGTTATACACCTGATGATGGCCGTCTGAGGCCGAAACATGTAGTGTAGGAGCAAGATCAAAGACACAAAATATATTGTTTGCACTTGAGACGGAGTTTATATCATTTATCGTTCATTACCATGTTTACAAGAGCCCTTCACTGGTCCCTGTCCTGAGCCAGATGAATCCGGTCCATAGTGCCCCATCCTTTCTCTCCAAGATCCATCTGAATATTATCCTCCCATCTGTGTCTAGGTCTTCCTAGTTGTCTCTTTCCTCCGGGCTTTCCACATGTGACTCCTCACATCTTATGTATACTAATTACTGCTGTGGTACTGCGTGGTGAACACTTAATGCGTTATGTGATTGCCTTGTGACAAAATGGTGGTGCAGGTAGATCATTTTATGGTTCGTGAAACCCTTCTGGTATCTTAACAGCCACAGGATGGCAGGAAAGAAACTGGAAAGATAGAACCATTTCATATAGTTAGCAAGCAGAAGTACCTATTTATCGCCAGAAAATGATTTATTGCCATATTTATGTCAATAAATTCAAGTTTACTGATATAATTAAAATAAAGGCTTTTACTAAGGACCCAAATCACAACCAGAAGCTCCACCACGGCACTTGCACACCAGTCTCAGTAGGTGTGGCTAACATTTGTAATGAGCAGGAGTATGGAGTAAATAATTGAAAGTGTTTGGTGTGTTTACTCGTGGCCTGTAATGGAAAGAGGAAAGTTACATCCTTATAGTAACTAGATGATGGTTGTGAAGCCAAGAAATTTGTTCTGTTGCAGTTCTACACTGATGCCAATGAAGCAGAATCATGGCTGAATGAGAAGATGGCACTAGTTGCATCAGCAGACTATGGTGAAGATGAGCCAAGTGCTCAGGCACTGCTCCAGCGACACCGTGATCTCCAGGGGGAGCTGAATGCTTACCGTGGAGACGTTGCTAGCCTGAATAGCCAGGCTGAGAAGCTGGTGCAGGCTGGTATATCAACACTGGAGGTGAGGGAACCAAAGTTGTCATGGGGACTGTGTGTGGTGTCTGTATCGTTATCACATTGATTCCCTGAGGGGCACATATGTCCCTAATTCCGTATTTGAGCAAAGCCCACCTTTTAGTCCAATTTTCTCATATTTATCCCCAACATAATGTCACACTCAAAATCCACAGTTACTTTATGTTTCATTACCAGCAGCTGTTCAAGTATGAGATGATGGACTGTAAACACACATTAACAAAATTATGACACCCTTTTGTGGCGAGTGCACGCATTCCTCATGCATGAACATTTGAAGTTATGTCAGACAGTATTCAGGTACTGGAAGTCCGTACTGCAGGAATCAGATTATGTCACTGAAGCATGTAATCAACATTACTCCTAGCATCGTTGCCCTGTCTATTTCACTGAAATGAAAGTAGGTGCTACAAGCACAAGATTCAAGAAATCTTGAATTCTTATGTTCGTCTAAATGATATTTATAAAGTCAGTTTCTGCCTCACAGAAAATATAATTATGACCCGTTTGTTTGTTCTGTTTAAGGAAATTGTTCTTCTCTATTGTGAGGCTCATTTAAAATGCATAAATACCTTAATGTGGGAAGAATCCATAGTTCTTAATGTTAAAGCAAGTGATACAGTTATCCATGGGCTTGATTAATTAACCACCATGCCTTGAAAATGTAAGGTGGTGGAGGTATAGCTCCACCAGTCTTAACCTCGACACTAGATGGAGATGAGTGATCAGTTTCATACCTTTGTTGTTTTATGCCCTGGGAAGTAGCCCCCCCCCCAGTACCTATTGTATAGGAGGCTGGGTGTGCCTGTGCCTCAGAATCGAAACTCGAACTCCTTGATTATGGAACCCGTAACCTACTCCCTATACTGACTGAGCTGTCCTGGCTTCTGAAGCAAGTGGTATGTGTAGTTATTGCCGTGCTTCAAAGGGTTAACTGTGTCCGTGTTTCCAAAACTGACTTAAGAGTTCCTTGGCTTGTGCAGCTGTGGTCAGAACCGGAGCCAGTGCAGGAATTGGATCAGGAGGAATGGGTGAAGGAGATGCGACTGGTACCCCAGGACTACTGGGAGGAGGAGCCAGTGGAGCGTGTTGAACATCGAACTGTCCTGGAGGAGCGCCAGGTTCCACAGGTACGCAGTCTGTATGCGTTCACTGGGCAGGGCATGACTATGCCAAAAGGTGAAGTGATGTTTCTGCTTAACAAGACAAACCCAGACTGGTGGAATGTGCGCAAGGCAGATGGCACTGATGGCTTTGTGCCTGCCAACTATGTGCGTGAGATTGAACCTAAAGTGGTGAAAGTCCAAGTGCGCCATCCAGAGAAGATCTGTGAAATGCGACGTGTCAAGAAAACGAGAATGGTGAAGCAGATTACTCCCATTCGCAGGGTTCGGCCTGCCAAGCCCGCTGGTGAGTGCACAAGGAAACACTGGTTGTAGTTATTTCACATGTTCTGCTGTACTCTTGCAGAAGCTGGTGTGTTATTATTATGACCATATGATATCATATTGCAGGGTGTCCAGTGAAGAGAAAGTCAGAGGATGAGAATGAGAATGTTGAGAAGCGACAGAAGAAGATAAATGCGACATATAATCAGCTTCTTGACCTTGCACAGGTAAGTGTGACAGCCTGGTTGATAATGTGAACTGTAAATACATTACTGCTACCTGTGCTATGTTTCATGTTTATTGTCACTTGCAGCAACGCCATGCTCTACTAGAGGACGCGATCCATCTATATGGGTTCTACAGGGAATGTGATGACTTTGAGAAGTGGATTAAAGACAAGGAGCGCATGTTGCGAGCTGATGACTCAACAGATAATGTGGAGACTGCAAAGCGCAAGTACGAGGTGAGGACTTCAGATTGCATGTTCTTTACACATTTATCACGGAGTCCTAATTATTTTACTCTTAAAAGCACTGATCACCATGGAGTTAGTATGTATACAAAGAAACAGACAAAGCCCATTTGTTTGTTTAATGACACTTTTGAACAACATACCTAGTGTCAAATGGTCAGATGATTATGAATGGAAATTTCTTGGTCTAGGTAATGTCTTGTCCAAGTATTTGCCTGGAGGGGCTGAGGGTAGCAGACATCTGGAATAACGTCTTATAGCTAGAGGGTTCCGGTGCACCGCAGTTTTTGTTTGTGCTGTCTGTGACCTGCTGAACTCAGCGTTGCAGTCCACCAAGCTCCCATCTTCTGGCCATAAGGGGATGTGGAATGACAGTGAATGGTCCACTGGGCTCTTTCGTCACACTTATCTGGCATGTTGCAGAAATTTCTCACGGACCTCTCAGCAAGCAGCAAGCGCATCGAGGCACTGGATGCGGCTGTGGAGGAGTTTGTGCACCAGGGGCATAGCCAGCTGGACAAGGTGCGGTCACGACAGAAACACATCCATCAGCTGTGGGACCACCTGAATTGGCTCAAGGGACAGAAGGAGCGCAGCCTGGAGGGGGCATCCAGGTGACTGACTGGATATTTCATGACTTGACTTTATTCTGAGTGTGGAAGCAGAGCGGTTTATGATGGTAATGTTTGTTGGTATGAGAATAGTGTAGTGAGCAAAGAGTAGTGAAATATAGTGACCAAAGACATGAAACAGTTAATCAGACTCGTACCTTGTTTATGTGACCCTGATTGTCAGTTTTATGGATTTCCTCAGTTCCTGTGGGTGAAATCAGCTTAGTAACATAAAGTGACTGCAGTTTTAGGACAGGCTAACTGCAGGTATTCGGCCAGACATCTTTCACATCGCAGCTAGATGGTATGTTGTCATTGATAAAAACGGTACTTTACAGCGTGGAGCTGTTCAACCGAACATGTGATGAGGCCCGGGATTGGATGCTGGAGAAGATGATGCAGCTGGACACAGCTGAGCTGGGGCCTGACCTCAAGACAGTGCAGGCACTACAGAGGCGCCACCATCATCTGGAACGGGAGCTTGCCCCTGTGGAAGAAAAAGTGAACAGGGTCAACCTTTTGGCCAACTCTGTCAAGTCATCATATCCAAACGAGAGATCAAATGTAAATGCACGCCAGAAGGAAATACAGGATCTCTGGGAGAAGGTAAAGGCGAAGGCTATGGAACGACGGTCTCGCCTGGAAGATGCAGTGGGGCACCAGATTTTCATGAACAGCTCCAAGAACCTGGTGAGTGACTACATGGTCTGTTCAAAAAGTTCTGGAACTTTTTAAATAATGCACAGACTTGGTTTCTTAGCAATTTTGGGTACATTGTGCTGCCTAGTGGCATGCTTCCTAATTATTATCATTTTTGCCACATCATCGTCCTGTGATTAGTCATCACCCTAGAGCTATTTCTTCATGTGTGTGTGACTTTTTGGTCAACATGAACAAAACTGTGCTTCCTCAGCCACCCAACTCTGGCTGACTTTTTCTTGTTTCTCAAACTGAAATCCCTAATCAGTAGCAATGCATGAGCTGATGCATTGTCATGATGGAGGGACCAGGATTTCTCTCTCCAAAACTCGGTCTTTTTCTCCTGACATCTTCACGTAGACCTTTCAGCACCTCGAGAAAATATCAGTGATTCACTGTTTTCCCCAGGTGTAAGAATTCATGATGCACAACACCCTCAATGTCAAAAAAAAGAAAACCGTCAACATGACTTTCATGCTCATGAATATCAGCCATCGCGAATATTGCAGGACATATTCTACACTCATATGAATAAGTAGCTCTAGGGCGATGTCTAATCACAGCAGGATGACACAGCAAAAACGATGATAATTAGGAAATATGCCACTAGGCAGCACAACTTACCCAACATTGCTAAGACGTCAAGTTGGCTCACTGTTTCGAAAGTTACAAAACTTTCTGAACAGACTGCATATTGTTAATTCAGCTGGACCTGTATCTGCAGTAGTTTTGAAGTCATTGGAAGTCTGTGGTGTGGGGGAAAGGAGCAAACTGCATAGCATGGAGCATCTTGGTGTTGTGTGTTCATATATTTTTGATAATCCTGATGGCATAAAGAGATACATGGAGAATTGTGATTGTGAAATACATGATGCCTGCAGTTTTACTTGATGGATTTTGATGAATTGTGCTTGTGTTGCAGCTCGGGTGGATGGCATCAGTGAAGGAGGCTCTGAATGCAGATGAAAGTGCCCGAGATGTGGCAACTGCAGAACACCTGCTGAAGAAGCACCAGGAGCTAGGTGACGATGTCCGGGCACATGAAGACGAGTTCCGAGAGCTGACTGGTCTGGGCAGACAGCTGCTTCAGAGGAATCCAGCCCTCACAGATGTGGCAGAGCGACTTGTGCGGCTGAATGCGGAACATCAGGCCGTCATTCGTGGCTGGGGTGAGAAAGGTGACTGGCTGCGGCAGTGCCTGGACCTTCAGCTGCTGAACAGGGAAGCAGACCAGATCGAGGCTTCGACATCAAGCCATGAGGTCTTCCTGGCCAACACAGACTTGGGGGTAAGTTGCTAGCAAAAGGGAATGTGTATTGTGGCAAGAAATGATGTGTGATCTGGGACAGTGAGTTGTTATACTGTTGACAGGGATCCTTGGACGATGTGGAGGCACTGATAAAGCGGCACGAAGACTTTGAGAACACCCTTTTCGCACAAGATGAACGACTGAAGGCATTCAGTGAGCTGGCAGATAAGCTAATAGGAGCCGGACATTATGACAGCAAACAGTGAGTCTTTCTGGGTTCTTTATGATGTGTTGTCTTGCATGAAGTGACATTACAGTGCAGCACGCTGTTTGCTCCCATTGGAGAGGTGAGGGTTAATGTTATTAGGAAACTCAAAGAGTTGTATCTCAGTAACACATGTTGTGTGTGTTGTCCAGTATTGATGAGCGGCGTAACCAGGTGGTGGCGCGGCGATCTGCAGTGAAGGAAGCTGCGGCAGCTCGACAGGTCACACTTGATGCTTCCCGCAAGTTCCACGATTTCTCAGCAGATGTAGATGACCTTCGCGGATGGATGGCTGAGAAACTGAAGACAGCAAGTGATGAGTCATACAGGGACCTTACTAACTTGGAGCGTAAGCTGCAGAAACATGAGGCCTTTGAGCGAGAACTGCATGCGAATGAGGGACAGTTGCGTGCAGTCAACAAGGTCAGTACCAAAGGCAGTGTTGTCTTACTCTCTGTTTTAAGAACAAACTGTGTTTCAGCTGTATGTGTTGTTTGCAGACTGGGCAGGGGCTGCTGTCAGAGGGCAGCTACCGGCAATTAGATGTGAGGCAGATGCTCCAGGACCTGAATATGACATGGGATGAGCTAGTGGCATTGTCGCGTGACAAGGGCCGACGACTGCGGCAAGCAGCTGCGCAGCATATGTACAACCGTACGATGGAGGATGCCCGCCTGAAGCTTGAGGAGATTGAAGTGAGTCTGCAGTCGCGTGAAGTGGGCACTGACCTGAGGCACTGCAAGGAGCTCCTCAAGAAGCATCAGGTAATGTCATTTCATATGTGGAAGTCTTCCTTTTTATAAGTACACATCACAGTCATTTTGATTCATATATGCATGAACATGAGGAGCTTCATAACTTGTACTCTTCTCCAAGTATAATTAGAAAGATCAAGTCAAGGAGGATGAGGTTGGCAGGTCATGTAGGACGAATGGGGGAGACGAATGCATATAGGATATTGGTGGGAATGCCAGAAGGAAAGAGACCACAAGGAAGACCAAGGTGTAGGTGGGTGGACAATATTGGAATGGATCTTAGAGAGATAGGATGGGATGGTATGGATTGGATAGATCTGGCTCAGTATAGGGACCAGTGGAGGGCTCTAGTGAACACGGTGATGAACCTTCGGGTTCCATAAAATACTTGGAATTTCTTGAGTAGCTGCAGAATTGGTAGCTCCTCAAGAAGGGCTCAGCTCCATGAGTAAGTATATGCATGAACATGATGCACTGCTGTCAGCACATAATAATGCTGATGTATCATTCATCAGCTAGAGCACATATAGCCTTATGTACCAGATTCCGTAAAACATGCAGTCTCTCTTTGCAAGTGACAATTTGTTTGGATAAGTAACAAGAAATGCAATCCTTATGGTAGAAAGTGAGGTAATTGGAAGGATAACTTTAACCTTCATTGCCTGGTGCTAGGATTTTAAATTTCATGTGTCTGCAGAGTTAACTGCCTTGATTTTCTGGGGCAGTAATGTATCATCTGGGAGTATGGGATTTGGCAGGTTTGGTGGCCATGTTTTAGTTGAAAGTAATGATTGGTATTGAAAAATGTATCATTTGATGGCAGGATTGCAAGTGTGCACTGTTGTGGTAATGTGACAAGTGGCAAGTAAAGATCTCGCTGATGCAGGTTGTGAGGATGTGAAGGTGCTGCAGACAGGGAAGGAAAATATGTGGACAGCAGTTTCACAATCTTCCTTCATCACATTTGCCCTCCCATTCCACATTGGCACAAAATGTTTATACTTTGTATCTGTGATGGATCTTTCTGATATTTCAAGCTCAGTTTTGGCTTTCATGTGGGTTTTGCTTTTGCTTGTAAATCTCTGAAGTTGACACATGATTATCTGCAGGTGCTAGAGACTGACATGAGCCAGTGGGATCAGAAGATCAGCGACCTCGTGGAGCTGGGCAAGGAGATGGCTCATGAGGGCCATTTTGATGCTGACAACATCCTGAGTGCCAGTTGCAACTGCCAAGACAAGTGAGTGAAGCCTGTAAAAGCACAGATATTTTTGTTGCTTATTCAAGAGCAACAAGAAATCTGTACTTAGTTCTGAAAATGGTCACTTGAAAGCCCAAGACTGAGGTGGAAGGTTGGCATTAAACTGGGTTGTGAGGATGCTGACTGTTTTGAACTGGCTTCGGATTCTGGCACATATTGCTGCAGATGTAGAGGCTTTAGAGAGTTTTGTTGTGTTCTGATACAGATTCAGTGCACTGAGAGGACCAGCCCGCAAGCGGCGTGAGGCACTTGAGGAGTCACTGCGGTTTCACAAATTTGTGTTTGAACTGGACACAGAGCAGCAGTGGATCAAGGAGCATCTGCCCCTTGCGGCTTCTGACAAGTTGGGGCAAAACTTGCACCAGGCACAGTCCTTGCACAAGAAACATCGTAAGCTTGAGGCAGAAATCACCGGCCACCAGCCTATGATAGACCGCACACTTGCATCTGGCCAAGCCCTTGTTGAGCAGGCCCACCCAGAGACCAAGCAGGTACAATGAGTCACCTGACTCATTCTTTGCCTATGAAGCTTTAATGCTGATCAGAATTTATTTGATCTAAATGTAGTCTCACGGTCATTGTTTTATTGCGCTGTCAGGATGCTGCAAGTGATAAGAGAAACAGTCCACTTTCTGTGTGCAGAAAGTGTAGAATTTTGTAATTAAAGCAGGTGGTTCATGTCACAGCTGTTCCTTAAAGTGTTAAGCAGCAGTGCTTCAGTACACCTCCATTGACCAGGGGAAATAGGATGATATGTAACTTGTGGCTGGCAGGCCCAGGGCAGCAGAATACATATAAAAGTTAGTCTGTGTTCTCAGCAAACATTTTTTACTCACTGCACAGCCAAAGCTGTAATCTGGAATTGCATATCAAACCAGAAACCCAGTAGCTATTGACCTCATTACACATGACGTGTGGAGAAGGTGAGCATTCACCTCATTAGTGGCTGGAACAGGAGCTGGATTCTTTTTATACAGAACTTTAAAGAAAAGTGTCTGTGACTAAAGTCTCCTTTTGTCTGTGGTGTCCGCATAGTTATGGTGAAATGTGGAAAAGGGGGCATAGACTTTGTTGTGAAACAACATGCAGGTTGTTGACTGTCACTGTTTGTCCTTCAGATGGCATTGAGCTGGCATGGAGGTTGATCATGGTAAGTGGAGTGGATGTCTCTGTGTGTTGCATGCAGTAGTGACAGCAAAAGATGTGTACAGAATGTTGGAAAGATAATACAAAAATGTTTCACAGAGAATGCATTGTGAAAGGGCCATAGTATTGGAACACTAGATAGTTCTGTTAGCAGTCGGAAACCATAAATATGTAGCAGTATTTTTTGGTTTGCTTCACAGAAAAATTTTGAGCAGTGAAAATTTTCCTTTTGGTCAGAATGAACAACATTTTATTTTTGTTTAATTTGAGCCTTATTTCTGTTTACCAAGCTGTGTTAGTAAGTCTCATGTCATGTCTTATGACCTCATTGTTGCAAGTTTACTGTATACTCCTGAAAAATCTTCATTCTTTCTGATCTACTTAAACAGATGAATGTGTCAAAAGTAATCATTACAGGTTACTCATTAGGGATTTCCTTTTGGGCATTCTACGCAAAGCAAAAAAAAATATATATATATATATGCGTGCACAGGCACATGCCTATCCTGGGAGTGGTACCTGTGTCAGTGGACAGATTTCTTTAAAATTCAGCAAGAGAGTTATGACTAAAAGTTGTTTGGCATTTCCAGTTTGTTCTGTAATAGTCATCCCTATTTAAGGCCACAGGTGGACACCTTTCAGTATCGTTAACCATTAGATTTTAAAAGCCAGCTGCAAGTAACCCTAAAATGCAATCCTGCTCGTCTGTATCAAATTGCCCATTAAGTTTCAAACCATAAATCTGCTTGGAAAAGCATAAACATTTGGTACACTTGTAAATTAAATTAAGCCATGGCTGAGGTTGTGCATGCATTGATAAGTGTGAATATGGCATGTTTGAGACTAGGAGCTGTTTGAGTTTAAATACTCATATGTCTGTTATTTAGTGTGTGTATGTGATAGTACTTGCTTAAGAATGCTGTACTAACTGCAGAAATTATATAATATGGAAATATCATGAATTGTGAAGAATTTGAAAATCATCTGAGGTTGTATGGAAACTGCCTGGTCTAGACATGAATCATGCACTTCCCAGAAATGATAACTGTGAGCTTAGTTGGTAGGCCACAAAGAGGCCTTCTTTTTTATGCTACTACAAACTTCATATTCAACTTGTAGTGTTCGGTTGTGATGTCACACAGTCTTAGGGGTGGATACCAACATGCTACCTCTGGCAGATATTGCAACCTAAATCCACACTGCCATGAAAAGCTCAAATCTTGTAAGCAGTCAGACCTGCAATGGGAACTGGGGTGCTTTGCATCTTCTGCTGATCACCAGTCTCAGGTAATGGCTAGAAATATAAACTGATGTGATGTGATGCGATGCAGATCGAGAGCCTGTGTGTGGGGCTTCAGGATGCCTGGAAGGATCTGCAGGACCGGGCACAGAATCGCAGTCACAAGCTGGACTTGTCTCTCAAGGCACAGCAATTCTTCTTCGAGGCTGGAGAAGTGGAAAGCTGGCTAAGTGAGAAGAATGATGTACTGAGCTCAACAGACTACGGGCGTGACCGCGATGCCGCCACCAAGCTCCTCACCAAGCACAAGGTATGACTGTAACATGTTTCTTGCTGAGCACAAAGACTGTTGGATTTTCATACAGAGCAAGGAATGTGGGCTGTCATTGTTAGGCACATACGAGGACTTCTCACCATAACACGATCGAGATGAAACCATAGAAAAATTCTGAGAAATGAGGCAGAAATAAAATTGCCTGTGCTACACCAAATTTCCTGCTGTGATCCATCTTTGATAATGGGCATTTTCAAGAATTTGAGACTTATGTGCCTAGTGATAGCGTGAACTGAAATCCATGTCTAGAACAGTAACAAACATTCTTTGAAATCTACATTTATCACTGCCATATTATTTCTTTGTTTATGTTAAGAAGAATAAAGAATTTGAAAGGATGTGAAGGGAACAACAGATCATGTCCCAATATGAGGTACTATCCCAGCATTTGTGTGGTGGGATGGGACAACAGCTCAGTCATGATACTCTCAGTTCCAGCAGAGATATGAACTAGGCATCTCTAAAATACAAGCCAAAAACATTATGCAGTAGCTTGGGCTAGTTTGTTCAGTTTTAATGTGACAGAATGTTTATGTGTTGAGGACCAGTAAATGAAGTGGCGGTCGTGATATAAGGCAGTGGGGTTTGTTGCTCAACAGATACAGAGGGTGGATATCTCAACAGACTGTAATTTCAGAAGGAGAGGTCCTAAAGGGAAGAGTAACGGTGTGTTGCATGCTTTTCTGTCTGGAGAACAAAGGGTCACTTTCAGATCTGAAATTTTTCTAAGTAACATGAAAATATTTGTTTCCTAACTTATAGAAAACACATTCATCTCCAGAACAAGGAGAAATCAGTTAATGCTGTTCAGGGAAATCATTGCTGTTTATTGTGTGAATAGTACGAAACGCATAAATGCACTCTGTGTTTGAAATGCAGAACTCCATGATGTTAAATAAGGTGGGTACATATAGTTATCACTGTGCTTTAAAGGGGTACATCTCTTTCCAGTGATCCTACATCAGTAATTATACCAGTTAAGGTTACCCTTGGTTAAGTCATGAGATCCCTGCAGTGTAAGTTAGTTCACTTTAAACTTAAATCTGTTTTGCGTGATTTCTGTAGTCAAACATATGGTCACGTGTAGGGTGGTACACATGATGAAAATAATGGGTTCTGGTTCAGATGATTGAATTTATTAGCACCTTGGTTATAAGTTCTCTTAATCACTCTTAAATACCGCGTAATTGCTAATTTACACAATTTCCAGTTGACCATTGCACACACACTAGGATTGTCCATCTTCACTAGTCGTCTCCTGACAGCTGATGTCAACACTGAAACTAGCACTCATCTCACTATGAGGTCTTCTTGCTATTTCATCTTCAATCACTCTGGAACCTTGGAACTAAAAATTCTTGTGGACTCGCTCCTCCAGCTTATGACTGACTTGTAACTGCCCTTGAATGAATTCTGTCACTCCCTCATTTCAAGTCAAGGCACATTGCGACTGACGGTCAGTCAGTCAGTCTGTCTTGGTGTCGAGCCCCGACTGGGGCTCGTGACTAGATTTTTTTCTTCTTTATATGAAAGTTACTGTCCTGTTCATTTCGGGCGCCCTCTCTGTCGAGAGGTCAGGTCTGTCATTTGTCAGTCATAGTCTGTGTTAGTAAGTCCATTGTCAGTATTTACATATATTTACAAATTTAATCTTGATTCCTATTTCTATGTACAATATATACGAGTACAAGGCCTCTGTCAATCCAGGCTCAGTACAGCAGATTTTGCCCTATTTCTAGTAGTATTCGCTACCATAGTAGTCTAGTCATCATATGCCTGACCGCCGCCAAGTTTAAGCCTCTTATACTTTCTGCGTCGGGCTTCGCCTTGTCCGATGTTGCGAACATTCTCACTTTCATGATTTTGTATGACTTCTGCTTGTTTCCTGCATAATTTTGTTCTATAGTCATAAACGTACGGGATTTTAAATGCCATGTGCAAATCGCGAACCGGTGTGCGCCTTGGAAAATTGCCAGTGGTGCGGAGAACCTTGTTTTGCAGGTGGTGCAATTTCACTAGATGAGTGTCTGCTGTGAATTCCCAGGCGGGACTAGCATAAGTCATTACGGATCTAATGAGAGCTTTGTGGAGGGTCATTTTAATGTTAGAGCACTCAGTCGCCTTTTGAATAGGGAATATACCTTAATGAATGTTCTGAAGGCCTAGGCTTCGATCATTTCTATGTGCAATCTCCATGTAACTCTCTTATGGAAGATTACACCTAGATATTTTGCACTATTTACAAATGGAATATTTCGTCCATTTAGAGTGAGACAAGACTCAGGTGGTCG
Source organism: Cryptotermes secundus (assembly GCF_002891405.2). NCBI lineage: Eukaryota > Metazoa > Arthropoda > Insecta > Blattodea > Kalotermitidae > Cryptotermes > Cryptotermes secundus. Next base: position 76,443 of record NW_019740668.1, read on the forward strand.
ACGACTATGAGAGAAGTAGACCCCCTGAGTCCTATCTTCATTAATTTTAATATTCCAGCGCTCACAAGTCAAAATCAAAGTCACATTGCGACTGACGGTCAGTCACTCAGTAAGTCTCGGCGTCGATCCCCATCTGGGGCTCATGACCAGGTAATAATTATTACTGTTTGAAAATTATGGTCTTGTTTCTGTGGGGTGCCCTCTCTGACGAGAAGACGGGTCTGTCTTTTGTGTATGCTGATGGCCCTTGCCAGCGCATTCTTTCTCGGGTCTGAGTCCCTTGGGACTTGCGACCATATTTTACTGTCTCAGATTTGAGACTTCCCTTTTCGTCACCTCCTATGACTCGCAGGGTCACAGTGGAGGTATTTGACACCGCCTCCACACAGGTGGGGACTCTCCAGCACTCACAAGTCAAAGTCAAAGTCACATTGCGACTGACGGTCAGTCAATCAGTAAGTCTTGGTGTCAAGCCCCATTTGGGGCTCATGACCAAATATTAATTATTATCGTTTGACAGTTACGGTCTTGTTTCTGTGGGGCGCCTTCTCTGACAAGAGGACGGGTCTGTCTTTTGTATATGCTGCTGGCCCTTGCCAGTGCAGTCTTACTCGGGTCCGAGTTCCTTGGGACTCGCGACCATATTTTACTGTCTCAGAATTGAGACTTCCCTTTTCGTCGCCTCCTACGACTCGCAGGGTCACGGTGGAGGTATTCGACCCCGCCTCCACATGGGGTTGACAGCGCTCACAATTCTGGGAATCTTGTTATATAGCTGTGGCACAGACCACACAGAAAACACAGTTCTGTTGTAAGAATTGTTGCGTGACCTAACAAGTGGTCACAGAGAACCCCGTTCCTACTGTTGCTTGGCACAGATTACATAGAAAAAAACAGCCTCATCTGTTGTTGCATGTTGGGCCGTGTTTACATGGCTGTTGTTTGGCAATGCGTTGATCAGGTCTGTTAAGAGTATTATTGGTTTTACGAGTAGTAATACTGGCAAAACCAGGTAATCCAATTGCCGGTGTAATAAGAGTATGTCTTGTATTTCCCTATTCCTTGCTGGGAAATGCTGAAGTGGTTCTTTGGTATAGGTTACAGGGTTATATTCCAGCTCAACTTCTGCATTTGAAGCAGGTTTGATAAGTCAGCATCAGCCAACTGATATCAAAGATATGTACCAAAACTTGATTTTTAATTACATCAGGCCATTGTTGCAAACAGATAAAACTTGTGATGTTATGTCTAGTATTTTATAGTGGCAAAGTTGTGTGGCTTGGTAATGTGCCAACAAATGAAGATGAACTCTGCTACCCATGTTGAAAGTTGTCACACGTAACTGAGCAGCACAGTGTGACTCCAGGCCCTGGAACTGGAGCTGGATACCTACAGTGGTATTGTCAGTGAGATGGGCCACACTGCTGGGGCCATGGTGTCTTCAAAGCATCCCGATGCTCGTGCTGTCGCCGCCAAGCAGCAGCTCATACAGCAGCAGATGCGCACGTTGCAGCGCCTCGCAACTGCACGCCAGCAGCGACTCATGGAATCCATGTACCGTCATGAGTACTTTCTGGAGTCCACAGAGCTGGAGCAATGGATACGAGAGCAGGTGCAGTCTGCAGCCTCAGAGGACTACGGGCAGGACTATGAGCACCTCTTGGTGAGTGTGTGGGCCAACACCTGTTCAGGAGAAGATTCACACAATCTTACTTTCAGGATCATGTGTCCAGGATTATGAATTGCAAGCATTGTAACAGTTCTGATAAAATATTTGGAGGTTGTGATGGTCTGAGGATGTTGGTTGCTTGGGCAAGCAGTTTGTACAGAATTTTGGTGGGATGCCTCTTAGAAGATGGCCACATCAAAGAAAGATAAGAGTACAGATATTAAGGAAGTGGGTTTTGTAATGAGAGGGCTTGGTTCACTTCTGTTTTTATAGCATATCAGAAACACAGAATTCTTTTATAACTCATATTACACTTGTTGTGTTGTCTCCGCCCCCTTCGTGTTACTGATAATGATGAAAGTAAACGGAAAGGGTTTTGGAGAGTGGATAGGACTGTAATTAGCAGTGTGGGAAGGGGGCTCAAGTTGTTGAGTGTCATTTTGAGTGGTACAGTTCTGGACCATGTAGCCAGTTCTGTTTCATTGTATGGTGCAGGTACTCCAGAACAAGTTTGATGACTTCAAACACCGGATTGAAGCTGGCTCTGAGAGGTTTGGGCAGTGTGAAGAGCTCGCCAAGAAGTTGATAGCCAATGAGAGCCCCTATTCTGCAGATATCGAGCGCCGCCAGGAGCAGCTGAGGTGAGCAGCTCATGTTAATACGTCAGTCATCACTGTAATTAAGTTTATGCCGTAGAATCAAGTGTAACAGAAGTTGTATTTTCCAAATATACATTAACATTTATAATTTCAGGTGCTTCCAGCAGTTAATCAGTGTTGGAACTAGAAAATAATGGTCATTTTGCTCAGTACCAAATGGCAGTTAGCAGGTACAGCGCAGTGTCAAATCTTATTGAAGGATTACTTTTCAAAACTGCAAAAAGAAAAAGTTACTGACAAATTGTAATGAACAAAATACAAATATATTTGACTCCTTAAATAATTGAATGTTTGAATATATGCACTGTAGGTTTGGCAGTGAATGTAGCAGCTGGATTGAGACTAAAATTCCCTTTGCCTTATTGAGCACACTTTGCAGATAACTAATGTGAATATGATATATGATGCTTACATTGCAGCGAGGTCGAGTCCTTTTAAGTATTAGTATTCATTTTATAGAGATACGAGTGTGGCTGCTGCAAACAAAACAGCAGAATCCAGGGACAGTAAATAAGTTGGTTTGCTTCATCAGTACATTGGTAGGTAGATTTTAGGTTGGTTTCTTGGGGATGGTGTGGACAGTTCTGTGTGCCTGTTCTCACAAGTCTCAGTATGTTACTAAGCAACAGTGGTGCATATTTATCATTCTCTTGGATTGAGACACGCTCCTTTTATGTGTAATCTCCAGTGCATGTACCTGTGTTTACACTATACATGTTAAGTTTCTTGGTGGGTTGGCAGCACTGGTGGCTGGGTGTAGTACTAACTAGCATTGTTGGTTTGCCTGTGGTCTTGTAACAGTAACTCGGAAACAGACGGTCTGGAAGACAACCCAGTGCAGCAGGTGGCCCAGCGACACCAACAGATATGGTAAGGCCTGCACAGTTTGCACGAGTTAATTGATGTGACATGGGTGAGCTGGACATATGTCTGATATGTGTGGTGTGCAGGGAGTGCTGGCAGCAGCTGCTTGGGCTCATGGAAAATCGCGAACAAAGACTGCAAGCTGCAGGGGAGATCCATCGCTTCCACCGTGACGTGGCAGAGGCGCTGTCTCGCATCCAGGAAAAGGATGCAGCCCTGCCTGATGATCTTGGGCGTGACCTCAATTCTGTGCTGGCTTTGATTCGCCGACATGAGGGCTTTGAAAACGACTTGGTGGCCCTCGAAGCACAGCTGCAGGTAGGATTACTCATGCTTTATGCAGTGTTTTGTGAAGTGGTTAGTTCTGGAGTTGAAGTCATTGTTATCATTGTGTGACAGGTACTAGTGGAGGATGCAGCGCGGCTGGAGGCTCTTTACCCAGGTCAGAATGCGACCCACATTGCACAACAGCAGAGCATCGTTGTATCCAGTTGGAGTTTGCTTCAGGAGCGGTCTGCGAATCGCAGGGAGGAGTTGCATGCCAGCTGTGAGCTGCAGAGATTCCTCACACAGGTAATTCAACACTAACATCTCGACCGACTAATGCTACAGACATAGGTTGCATAATGTATGCAGGTTATGAGTGTTCTTGTAGTTTGCAAGAATGAAATGGTTTACAGTTGAGACACAATGGAAGAGACATCTTTGATGCTTGAGTAACGCACACGAACTTATTACACAGTTTCTCGCACCCCCCTCCAGTGCATGTCAGCCATTGTGGTGAAATTAATTTCCTGTCAGTACAGCTTTTGTCGTGATTTTTGTGCAGGTGCGGGACCTCATGAACTGGGCAGCTGGTCTCCGTGCCACCATGATGACAGAGGTGAAAGTGAGAGACGCAGCCAGTGCACAGACTCTGAAAGCTGAGCACGAGGCTGTGAAGGCTGAAATCGAGGCTCGGGAAGAGAACTTCCAGGCTGTGGTGGAGCTAGGCAAGCTGATGGTGCAGGAACACCACTACGCTTCCATGGTAGGTGCAACTCTGCAGATGTAGTTAGCAGTTCATACTGTGCAGGGTGTAAAACTTGGTTTGTTCCACAAGGGAAATGGACTGACTCGTAAGCTTCGCACTTGTGTTATTGTTGCAAGGATTAAGTGAAGTTCATTGTTACATGTATCCTGTGTTGCTGAACCATGAAATACTTGCAGAATTTTTAGTGAAAACTGTTTGCCTGAAGAAATAAGCAGTAGTATGATGACTATAGAAAACCAGGAGGTAAACTGGAGAGATTCTGCAGGAGTGATGACTTAGGGCCCTATGACAAGAGGATACTGCTCGTGTAGTGTACTGTGGTTATCTAATCTGCTGCATACAATTTGTTATGTGTTGCAGGAGATCCAGGAGCGCTTCAGTCAGCTGCTGGAGGAGCGCCAGCGCCTGCACACTGCGTGGCAGCACAAGAAGGTTCACTTGGATCAGCTGATCGATCTGCACTTCTTTCTGCGGGATGCCAAACAGATAGACACCCTCAGCAGCTGCCAGGAAGTGGCACTGGCAGGCACTGACATCAGTGTGTCCGTTGAGGAGGTGGATGTGGCTGTCAAGAAGCACGAGGCTTTCGAGAAGCTCCTCGCCACGCAGGAGGAGAAGGTGTTGGCTCTGCAGGAGCATGGAGATAAGTTGCTGGCACAGAATCACTTTGAGAGCAATGCAATAGCACGCCGCTTGGGAGAGGTTGTGCAGCGACGCGCGAAGGTGCGCGACCTGTGTGCCACTCGCAGGCAGAGACTTGAGGATTCTCTGCACCACGCACAATTTGTAAGGGATGTTGCTGAGGTGAGTAAACAAGCAGCAGACACAGACTGCACGTGAAGCCTGTCTCATATTATTTGGGAATAGATTTTTTATCCCTTTTGCTGTTCATATCGCTACTGTGAAATTTTGTTACCTGTCGCAAGAGTACAAGTGTACAAAAGTATAGACACGGTGATTGTACAGGAGCACAAGCATGGCGGATGTGGGAGTCACATTGAATGTATGTTGCAGGCTGAATCTTGGATTGGTGAGAAACAAAAGAAGCTGGAGTCTGAGATGAGCAAAGGTGAAGTGAGCAGCATGGAGGACAAGATGAAGAAGCTGCAGAAACACCAGGCATTCCAGGCAGAGCTCGCTGCCCATGAGGGGCGCATACAGCACATCAAAGATAAGGGTGAGTAGGGACACCTGAAATTGTGGGGCATGTAGTGGTGAGAAACACGTGCAAGGTTTCTGTTGATAAGTGACCACCTGAAAGTTCAAGATGATGACAGGAAAGGAAAGGATGGTGAGTGATGATTATAGGAAAGAAATTATTTCCCCTGAGTGACTAAACTCCTACATGCAGTAAGAAGTCGAGGTCAGGTGGTGGATTATCTTGAGATGCTGCAGAATCGTTTGTCTTTGTGTTCAGAGCTTTTGTGATGTAGTTAAACTGTGTTTAATATGTAAATAAAGGAAGTGAAGAGGCATTGTGTTGGATGTGAAGCAGGTTACTGAAGGAAAGGAAGTAAAGGTGGCTCTTGCAGGTGACATGCTGCTTGCGAAGAAGCACAAGGCATCAAGGGAGGTACGAGCACAGTTGGAGCAACTGCTCACTGTGTGGCGCCAGCTGCTGCAGGAGTCAGCCAATCGTGGGCGTGGCTTGGAGGAAGCTCAGGATATCCTTGAGTTCAACAATCAAGCAGAGAAGGTGGAGGCATGGATCAGGGACAAGGTGTGTGTTTGGCTGATATTGTCTGATGTGTTCTGATCAGTGCTACAGATCAGATCTTTTGCATTCATCAGATATTGGAGATAAAATGGGAGTACGATGAGACAGTACATCAGCTATTCATAGACTTCAAGAAAGCCTATGATTCAGTTAGGAGGGAAGTATTGTACAATATTCTAATAGACTTTGGGATACCCATGAAACTAGTTAGGCTGATTAAAATGTGTTTAAACGAAACGTATAGTAAAGTCTGTATAGGTAAACATTTGTCTGATAAATTTCCTATCCAGAATGGTCTAAGACAAGGAGATGCTCTTTTGCCACAACTTTGCTTTAGAATATGCAATTAGGAAGGTCCGGGGAAACCAGGTGGGACTGAAATTAAACGGGACACATCAGCTGTTGGTCTATGCCAATGATGTGAATCTACTGGGTGATAATGTAGACACCATAAAGAAAAACACACAGACTTTAATTGACGCAAGTAAAGAGGTTGGTCTAGAAGTAAACAAAGAGAAAACTGAGTATAAGTTACTGTCTCATCACCAAAATGCAGGGTAAAATCATGACATAAAGAAAGGGAACAGATGTAAGATTTGAGGCTTTCACGGCAGTGACTATGAAGAAAGCAGTCTTCTGGGATTTGGCACCGTGTATATGTGGTGTTAACCGACGTTTCGGAGGAACATATCGCCTCCATCTTCAGGGTAGAAGAAAAATATAAGAAATCTGCAAGCGAAGAGACAGTCTGCTTTTACCGGTTCTCACGGTCTCTTCGCTTGCAGATTTCTTATATTTTTCTTCTACCCTGAAGATGGAGGCGATATGTTCCTCCGAAACGTCGGTTAACACCACATATACACGGTGCCAAATCCCAGAAGACTGCTTTCTTCAAGGGAACAGATGTTTTGAAAATGTGGCACAGTTCACATATTTGTGAACAACGATAACAGATCAAAACCTGATTCAAGAGGAAATTAAGAGGCAATTGAACTCGGGTAATGCTTGCTACCATTCAGTCCAGAACCTTTTGTCTTCTCTTTGTTGTCCAAAAACAGAAAAATTAGAATATACAAAACTCTAATTTTGCTTGTGGTTCTTTATGGGTGTGAAACTTGGTCTGTGACATTAAGGGAGGAACATAGACTGAGGGTGTTTGAAAACAGGGTGTTGAGGAGAATATTTGGACTGAAGAGAGATGAAGTGACACGAGGTTGGAGAAAACTGCATAGTGAGGAGCTTCATAACCTGTACTCTTCTCCAAGTATAATTAAATTGATCAAGTTAGGGAGGATAAGGTGGGCAGGTCATGTAGCTCGAATGGGAGAGACGAGGAATGTGTATAGGATATTGGTGGGAAAGCCAGAGGGAAAGAGACCACGGGGAAGACCAAGGCATAGGTGGGTGGACAATATTAGAATGGATGTTAGCGATAGGATGGGATGGTATGAATTGGATTAATCTGGCTCAGGATAGGTACCAGTGGAGGCCTCTTGCGAATGCAGTAATGGACCATTGGGTTCTGTAAAATGGTTGGAACTTCTTGAGTGGCTGCACAACTGGTGGCTTCTCAAGAAGGGCTCAGCGTCATTAGTGATCGAGTGAGTTCTGATGAGTGAGCAACTGCTATTGGTTTAGAAGGCAGAACTGTTTAAATTCTTTTTTTTTTATGTTTTATGTTTCAGATTTTATATGTATGATTGTTTTTCTGAAGCTTGCAGCTCATCATGTAGTCTGTGGTCTGTTACCCTGCAGGAAATGATGGTGCAGGCTGGAGACACAGGACGTGACTATGAACACTGTCTCGCCTTGCAGCGGAAACTGGACGATGTAGACTCGGATATGCGGGTGGATGATTCACGTGTGAAGTCCATCAGGACTTTGGCTGACAAACTGATCCGTCAAGGTCGCTCTGACACACGCTCTGTGCAGCAGCGCCGTGACAACCTAATTGTTAAGTAAGTAACATTAATGTTTAAGGACATATAACATTCTTATGCTGTAGGTGGGCTTTTGTGTAAATTGTTCCACAGTCCATAGTTCTTTGTGTTTGCATATATGTGCGTGCAGTATCAGCATTCGTATGTTATTTCTAATTTTACTGTGGGCAGAGTTTAGTTGCATACTTTTGTTGGTGCTGTTAATTTAGTTGTCCATTAGAAATGTGAGTTTTTTTAATTTCTTTTTCCTTTTGAAAAAGCATAGGTGGTATAGCGATTTGCTATGGGGCTGGATGACCAAGGGGTCAGGGTTTGAGTCCCGGTACGGTCAAGAATTTTCTCCACATCATCCTATCCCATGGGTACTGTGAGCTCTTTCCCGGGGGGGGGGGGGCAGCCGGGGGGTGAAGCTGACCACTCACCTCCAGCAAGTGCCGAGGTGAAGAAAATGTGGCTCTATACATCCACTCCCCCATATGCCTTCATGGCATAGTGCTTAATTAGTTAGGCGCAGAGACAACTTTACCTTTTCACATTTCCACTTTCTGTGTGAATCAGAGTTTCTTACTTCCTTGTTCTTCCTTCCTTATGTGTGACATCTTTCCTAACCTGTTCTCTTCTTGATTTTGTTCTTCGTGGTGGCATCTTCCTTTCACATTCATTAAATATTGTCCATACCATCTTTGTGATTTCTTAATTTGTCTTCCGCAGTATGTTTCTTTTGTATTTCCAATTTTTTCATTTTGTATTAATTTTGAATTGTGTACACTTCCTTCACTTGTTAAAAGTACAAAATGTCAAAGAGAAATGGTAGGGTATGTAGTTGTAGTTCACAAAGAAAAGTATTTCTGTGAGGGCTAGGGTGGGTGTTTGTATGTCTCGGGTACCATGTTGCAGCCAGTTGCTTTGCTTGTTGCCATGCACATAGCCAGCTGACCACGCGAGCTCTCACCCTCCTGTACACTTTCATGTCTGTGATTCAGGTGGCATGAACTTCAAGGTGCACTGGACCTGTACCGTAACCACCTCGCAGGGGCTCTGGAGGTACATGCCTTCAACAGGGATGTTGATGATACCAGTCAGCGTGTGGCAGAGAAGGCAGTGGCCATGAACACAGACGATGTGGGGCGTGACCTCGCAGCTGTGGAGCAACTACAGCGCAAGCAGGAGGCCCTGGAGCGAGATATGACAGCCATCGAGGGCAAGCTGAAGGTACAGCTGCAATATGTACTGATAGCACCAAGAAGTCGTTGGCACTGCACATCACTGCTGCTCACATTCACTCTGTATCTTCCAGCATTCAATCCAATGTGTGGCTGTGAAGCTCATTCCAGTTCACCCAGATCAGCTGATAGTAGAGTCAGAATGACAGATATAGCAACTAGCATAGTCTACATGATGACAATATACAGGGTGTTTCACAACTCTAGGGCATAACTGCAGGAGGTGATTTCCTAGGTCTTTGTGATCAAAAAAGTTCATATAAACATGTGTCCCTATTTTGGACGGTTACAGAGTTATGACCGTTTTAAACTCAGAATAGAAGATAACGATTACTGACAATAAACGGAACAAAATAATAAACCAGCATAATACATGATACATTTGAAGTATGAATGTAAAGTTAACTTTGTGATATTACCTTTAATTTGAATTGATTGGTGCTTAAAGCTGATTTTCGAAAATGCCACTGCCGGCCGCAACATAGGTTGCCGCTCGGTTGTGAACTGCATGGGTAGCACATGGCAGCTTCAGCTGGCTGTTTCTTATGTGGTCATCGGTGTCCAGAATGCAACCGAGCAAAGCATCTCACGTTACCACCTTCACATTGTAGACCAGTTCTTCCATCCATCCCCACACACAATAATCCAGTGGGCTTAAGTCTGGAGACCTGACTGGCAATTTTTCGTGTACTCGTACGTGGACTGCGGTGTACCATATGAACAATGCCTTCTTCATTGATGCCTTCATTAACACCACGCTCGGCTGCAGTACGAACGCCGGGAATTCTACTGGTATCTCGCAATGCCTGGTAAACTCCAGTAAACACTTTCCGGTTCAGTATTCTACGATTCGGAAACCGTTGCTGATATTCAGCTATGGCAAGAACTGAGTTACCATCACAAAACCCATACACATAAATCATATCTGCATACTCCTCGAATGAAAATGTAAATGGCATCGTGAACGTAACAGACGCACCGGGATGAGAACTGTTCTGAATACCAGTGGCTGGACATACCAACCCACCACACCTTAGGTACCTCTCAAATGTCGAGAAAACGAGAACACTCTGTCTGTAGCTGGCTAAAAATAGGGACCCGCCAGATGATAGACGCGGTTCACATGAGGGTGTGTACGGGAATGAAAAAACGGTCATAACTCCGTAACTGTCCAAAATCGGACACATGTTTATATGAACTTTTTTGATCACAAAGACCTAGGAAATCGCCTCCTGCAGTAATGCCTTAAGGTCGTGAAACATCCTGTATTTGGGAGTTAGATAAATCCAGTGAAGAAACGTGTAATATGACAGGAGTGAGGTTGAGACTGGTGGTTATGGTAACAGTGTTAAAATTGTGAGTAACCTGAGAAGATGCAAAGACTAAATGAATGAGGAAGTGACTGTTACTGGAGAATTGTATTTTGGCAGTTTAGTACGATATGTAATAAATAGAGGGCTGTTCCATGAACGAAGCTGAGGTTTGTAGTTGTAACTGAAATACATTCAGATGCTGTGAATTACAGCATTTTGTAAGTGATAGTGAAACCTCGTCAATATTAGCTCATGCTGGAAGATCTCAGCAGAATATTTTGAATTGCATGCATATTGACAATATTCATACATCTGTATCCACTGTACAGTGGTAAACGTGACTTTACAAGTATACTGTAGTGAAAATGTGAGGGTGGCAGTGTACTGCATGCAGTGGTGCTAGCAGCAGCTGCTCATGAAGGGCGAGTGGCAACGTGCAGCTTACTGTCAGGTCTTCTGCAATAGTGAGAGGGGCGGGAAGGGGAGGAGAGGGAGAATCGACCAATGTGAAGTTTGATGGGTGGTAGCTCTGGTTGTCAGAGTTTACTCACAGTGTATCCTAAACACTGGAAGCCAGAATGGTAGAAGTTACATTTGTCGATTCCAAGAAACTAAGTGTATTTGTACTGAAAGGACGTTTTTAGAACTTTACCGTTGAAGTGCACAGAAGTGTTAACTTGGCAATTGAAATTCTTGGGCAGTGGGAGACCAGTGTGTGCCTGAGGGCTTAGGAAGATTCACACACATTACATTCCTAAAACCTTAGTGCTTAACAGAGCATTCTGAAGTAGCAGACAATCCAGTTAAATAGGATTGGCCCTTAAATTCATTGTGGACTTCTGTTTTCCAAAAGTCACTTCTTACAAACTGGAAGGTAGTGATAAAAACGAGGTAAATACGATGGCCATGAGTACTTTATTTTTTGTTATTTTAGTCATTGTATAAGGCAGATTTGCAAGTAAATAGATTTACTATAATTAATAAAAATATTTCTCTTTCCCAATTCTCTATATATCAGTGATTTTTATACTCTTGACTTAAAATCTATGCCCATCTGAAAAAAAAATTAATTTCTGTGTGAAAGGAACATGATGGGGAGGCACGGCATCTCTCCCAGAAGTACCCAGACCTGTCGGCACCAATCCGCAGCAAGCTGCTGGAGCTGCAGGACAGCTGGCGCTCATTGCAGCAGCTGGTTCGGAGGCGCAGTGATGCCCTTGCAGCAGCATACACGCTGCACAAGTTTCATGCAGACCTACATGAGCTGGACGTCTGGGTGGCAGAGACTATCAAACGTATGGGTTCGTCAGAGCTTCCTGCTACCAGCGCAGAGGCAGAGGCCATGCTGGAGTTGCATCAAGAACGCAAGGTAAATTTAATAATAAGAGTGCTTTGTCTCAGAGCTATTGCAGAGAAGTGCAGACATTGCTAAGCTTTGAAGCTTTGAAAATTGAATTGCTGTGGGGCATCTCCCTTATGGTCGCCTGTTGCCAAAGTCTTCAGACACTATAATACTGAACGTACTAACGTGCAGAACTGTGATCCCAGAGAGAGGAGATGGTCCACAATTGTTTTTGGCTCGGGATGCATATGTCTTCCCTCCCAGTGTTACCAGCACTTACTACAGGGAGATCGAGAAGTCGTACACATCACACTTAGCAATTATGTTTTTTTTTTTTCATTTCATGCATCCTGTTGTGTTACAATATACAACCTCTTTATTATATCCATCACAACACAACTAATATCAAGATCAGACAATTTTCGACCCTGCTGCATGTTTTGGCTATTGATAGCCATCATCAGGCAAACACTTGATTTACACACATATACACACCACTGAACCGCAGTACCAGATTGGATACAGTATTATTAAAATATATAAAAACACTTGACATAAAAAATACACTAAATCAAGTTATATAAAACAGAAGTATGATATAAAATAAGAATACAATTCTTTTGGTGTTCTTACATCGTGTCCTACAACTATCATTGATATTTTGATGAAACCCCAAATAATAGATTATTTTAATAGATATTTTAATCATTTATAATTCCCATATAACTAACATTGAAAATACGTTGTATGAATTCAGTAATATTCACCCTAATATCAAATTTACAATAAGAAAAATAAATAATAAGATCAGTTTCTTAGATTTATCCATCGAAAAAAACACATGAAAACCTACAAAATGATCTAATCATCCACATTGATTCATGTCACCCATTTGAACACAAAAGAGCTGCTATAAACTTTCTCATTAATCGATTGAATCAATAGCCCCTTTCACATAACAACAAAAACAAAGAAGAAAACATCATTAGAACTATTCTAAATAATAATAACTAACCACAAAATACCATTCACCTAACACAAAAACCATCCACAAAAAAATACTACGCAGAAAAATAAATGGACCGCCTTCACCTATTTCGGCCGTGAAATCAGATCTATTACTAAACTTTTCAAGAATACTGAAGTTGGTATCTCATATAAGACAAAAAGCAATATTAAACATCTTCTGAAAATAAATGATGACAAAAATGATTTAATCTTAGTGGGATTTACCAACTACAATGTGCTGACTGTCCATTAAAATATACTATATTTACGCATGTATAGGCCGCACATTTTTTGCCAAAAATTCAAGAGGAAAACTGGGGTGCGGCTTATATTCCAAATATTCAAAATCACACTTCATTTAAAAAAAAATTATATTCATAATTAGTAATGCAGGGTGTTCAAAGATCGAGGAAACCGGGGCAGCAGCGTAGAGCGGATGGAACGTTTCTCCGTGACTACTGTGCCCCTCCCCCCAAGCGAGAGTGCAGTCGTGTTGCTGATACCCTTACATCAGTTTCTGTACATGCACACATTTATAAGAATACTGTAAAAAGATAACACAAACTTACCGTGCTTTATAACAGGTGCTGAAAGTGACCCCCTTCTGCTTGCAAATATGCTTCGCATCGCATGAATAAATTATGCGACGCTTTCTGAAGTTGGTCCACAGTAATTAAACCATATTACTGTTCATCACTTGACTCGTTACTGTAGATGTCGCTCTCGCTCGAAGTTTCGCAGTCAGGTGATGTCAGCCATACAGCGTCATCTTCAGTCCCATCCATTGCGTTGGAAATGGATGTGACTTTAAAACTTTTGGAAACCATTTCTTCTGGTATGGTGTTCCATGCAGCCACAATCCACTCACACATTTGACTTACTGAAGGTTTCTTCAATCGTCCAGTCGGCATCATCTCCGTGGAACCGCATCTCCAGTCCCGGTAAAAGCACCGCAAATGAGACACGGTAAAGCAGACGTCTGCTTTACCGTGTCTCACGGTGTTGTCGCTTGCAGATTTACCTATACTTTTTCTTCAACCCTGAAGATGGGGGCGATACGTTCCTCCGAAACGTCGGTTAACACCACATATACACGGCGCCAAATCCCAGAAGACTGCTTTCTTCGTGTAGTCTACTGACAATAGCGTGATTTGGTTTGCGAATAGGGTTATAAATTGTGGAACCCCGCAATATTGTTATAATTAATTGTAGCCGTTACTTGTAGGTTGTTGAATAAACCAGTTAACAATCTCTACGGCGTATTCAGTAACTAAACACGTTACATTTGGTGACAATATATTAGAAACCACACATGAATATGGTACAATAGACAAAACATTAGAAGTTCTATATGTCGGCAAGAAAGGCCAAACCTTGGATACATATGAAAGATTTCACATCTATGAAATCAGCAAACTGAATTTACAACTAAATGATAATTTTACTGAAATGTTTAACCCTATATATGATGTAATAATTGATACATACAAAACATAATATACAGTTATACCCCCTCCCCCCTACCACCAGTTCCGTATACACCTTATCTCTACCCCCTCCTTCCCTCCCTTGCATTTACCTTAATCTCACATCACCAAATCAGTTGTTGTTTACATTCCCTACAGTACGGACAATACTTTGTGAGATGAGGCACTGACTAATATTATAATTTACTTTACTACATCTACGTTACGAGCCTCATACACAATTTTATACATGCATAAGTATGAATATTCCAACTTGTTCGTGGGAACGAAACAGAAAACAGATCACAAACCAACAACTGACACGTTGATGTAAAAACACCAAAAGAATTTTATTCTTATTTTATATCATACTTCTTTTTTATATAACTTGATTTATTGTATTTTATACGTCAAGTGTTTTTATATATTCTAATAATATTGTATCCAATTTTGTTGGTGCTGTGGTTCAGTGGTGCGTATATGTGTGTAAATCATGTGTTTGCCTGATTATGGCTATCAATAGCCGAAACGTGTAGCAGGGCCGAAAACGGTTTGATCTTGATATTAGTTGTGTTGTGACGGATATAATAAAGAGGTTGCAGTTATGTTTTGTTGGGTTTAATGCACAAACTACAAGTCATACAGCACTTACTATTAATGTTTATAACCTTACATCTTAGAAGTGCAAAATCAAATAATGTCTTTACAACATATGCTCAAAATGGCTTCCCTCTTCAGCAATGCATGCGCAAGCTCTTTTTACTATGTTTGAGGCCACTTTGTGGAGCACCTGTAAACTGATGCTGTTAATCACTGTCATAATGTTCCTCTTGAGGTCATCCAGTGCATGCGGATTGTTTTTATAGACAATTCCTTTGAGGTACCCCCAAAGGAGAAAATCTGTGGGTGACAAATTGGGCGAAAATGGGGGCCACAATCCTTTCGAAACGAGATGGCCACCAAAAAACTCACGCAAGAACTGCATGGTTTCGTTAGGTGTGTGAAGTGGCACCGTCTTGCTGCAACCAACACTCGCGTTCATTCAACTTCAGGAAGCGCAATAAACTGTGTAATGATGTCTTGGTACACTGGACTGTTCACTGTTGTTTCAAAGAAAATTGTGCCCACTATTTGATGACATGATACAGCACACCACACTCCAATTTTCTGACAGTTCAGAGGTTTTTCATGTAACACGTGGATATTCAGATGACCAAATCCTATTGTTTTGGCTGTTCACATAGCCACTAAGGTGAAACCACACTTCGTCAGTGAAGAAAACCCGATCAAACTCTTCAGTTCCGTGGTTGCCAACAAATGTCCGAAACCATCTACAGTACACTAAGCGTTTTTCTTTATCCAGGTCCTTTAGTTCCTGCACACAGCAAACATGATATGCATGAAGGCATAACGTCTTCATCACTTTCTGAGCACTTGCGTACGAAATCCCTGATTGTGCTTATAGTCTCCTCAGTCTTTTTGAAGGGGAATGCTGCAACATTTTCTCCACATCAGCCAGCTTAGCCTCAGTCAAAATGGCCGGTCTCCCGGATCTCTTCCTATCTGAAAGTGATGCACATTCCTGAGATCGGTTTATTCTCGTTATCGTCGAATTGTTAGGAACTGCAGAATCCAGATATTCCCGATGAAACTTGTCTGCGACACGTGCATAAGAACAACTGGCAAAATAATGTTCCACAATGGAAACTTGTTCTTGGGAAAATGACATGTCTGTCACACCATAAACAAAGCTATACTGCAGACGTCATATGACTGATACACAACAGATAGCATTTCTCCTCGTTACTACTCCTACAGTACCATCTAGCAGTAGGAGATATAGTCATATTAAATGCAATACAATTTATAACAACTTTTACTTTGTTGTGCGCGACTTTTCGATCTCCCTGTATAACAGAATATGGTGAACATAAAACCTGAGGCACACTAATTTTCATCACTTTCGGTTAGTTTCTGAAAAAAAAAATTTTTGTTTTTCAGTTTCCAACTTACAGTTGGAAGAAAGGACACTATGTACAGATTATTGTGAACCCTTTGGCTGGAACTTCACTGTATATGTGTTGTCCTCATACATGTGGTTACATTAAGATTCCTCCATTCACCGTTGTATTGTACTGCAGGAGTGTAAGTTCTGCTGTAACATTCATGCCACATAAATACATTTTGGCCAGGCTGAGATTGACGGCCGACAGGAGGCGTTCAAATCTCTCAAGTACTTTGGGATGCGTCTGCCATCTGGAGGCACTGAGGAAGACCTGGCACCAAGTCTGGCATGCCTAGAAGAGTTGAGACGAACACTGGGGGCAGCGTGGGAAGAGCGGCGACACAAACTGACACAGGCACACCAGCTGCAGCTGTTCAGAGAGCAGGCTGACCACGCTGATGCGTGGCTTGCTGCGAAAGAGGCTTTCCTGAACAATGACGACCTTGGGGTGAGACACCTTGTCCTGTATTGTGAAACATTGTGTAAGATTGCCACATGATATTGGTCCCAGATAGAGTTTAAATGCTTGACACCTAAATGTTGGTTGTACTGTGTGTTTTGGTTGTCCGTAACTGGTGGTTATGAATATTGCATCCCTTTATACGGTATAGCTTCAGAGTATAATTAGTAACAATTCCCAGCTGTTTTCATTGTATTGTTGGCATGTTACTGACATACATGTTTTGTTGCTAGTGGACCACTGTCGGTGCCTCACAGATGCTATAGCTTTTAGTTCTGATTAAAGTTTATCATCATCTTGGTTAAAATTTCTGAAGTATTCTTGGCATAAATTAGCAGTACATGTATGGAGTTCATTAGTATCAGTAGGAATTCTTTATTTTGTGAATACGATGTTTCTTGGATTAGTTTTATGTACATGAGGTTCACAGAAAGATGGGAGACCCAGTATACATGATTCCTCTAAACGAAAAGACAATCAACTGAGGGAATGTTCAGTGTGTGTCTTGGTGGTCTGGAATTTCGTTGCCCAGATCCAGACATTCCTGTGGAGAATGCAGATGTGTTCATCTTATGCTGTGCTCAGTTCCCACCTTGTTGTAAGCATCCAACCTGTAATTGGATTCAGAAGTTTACATATCAGGAAGAATTATTTTGCACTTTTGCAGAGGCTCAAGATCTGTAGCACCCCTGTAATGCTCAGCTCTTGTGACACAGTTTGATGGCATTTACTTTAAGACATGTAAAAGTATTTCTGTACCTAATGCGTCCGAGCGATGTGTACAGCAAGGAACATTCAGTTCCAATCTCTTTTCTGGTGACAGGTTCTGCAGCATGTGGAGGTGGTAAGGTGGGGGGAAGGGCAGCTGATTGTGTAGTGCAGCTGAATGAAGGAGGCAGGCTCTGAAGTCCTGGTCTCTGGTATGTGCAGATTTATGTGTATCAGTCCCAGAATGGCTTTGGTATCCACTCAGGCTGCAGTCCAGTAGGATTCTAGGAGTGGGAGAGATAAAGCTTCCAGAGTCTCAAGGTATACCCTATCATTCCAGGACTCACTGTCGAGTGTGGAGGCCTTGTTACGTAAACACGAGGCATTTGAGAAGACCCTGGCAGCGCAAGCAGGGCGCGTGGAAGAGCTTGAGCGATTTGCAGTTGAGCTGCTTGCAGATCACCATTATGATACTGCAGGAATCACACAACGTCTGCAGGCTGTCTGTGCCCGCAGGGATAGACTGAAGGAGACTGCCATGGCACGACGCAAGCGTCTGCAGGAATCACGTCAATTGCAGCAGTTCTTACGGAACATGTATGAGGTATGTAGTTCATAGGGGCCTGTGTGTATGTGTGCACGCAAATGTATGTGCAGTATGCAACACTGACCGCGTGAACTGTGCCACCAGGTGGAGGCATGGCTTCACCAGAAGCAGCAGGTCGCAAGTGACGAGAGCTACCGTGACTCCTCCAACCTGCAGAGCAAGATTCAGAAGCATGTTGCATTTGAGCTGGAACTGTCTGCCAACAGAGGGCGCGTGGGTGCTGTGACAGAAGAGGGGGAGGCCCTCATTAGTGCTGGCCATTTTGCAGGTATGGAGATACAGGCACGGCTGGATGAATTGGAGGCTGCCTGGCGCGAACTTCAGGATTCAAGTCAGCTGAAACGCGACCGCCTCAGCGACGCATACCAGGTACAACCTTACAGCAATGTTTATGTTTGTGAAGTGACTACTTGACAGATTGTGATAGGGTAAGGAGGAAGACGTGAACAAATTCATGTTTGGCTCATGTGGTGTCAGCAGTGTAGAAGTATGGGTTGGTCCATAAGTTTGTGAGTTGGCTCAGGTCCCTAGCTGCTTACTGTGAAGTGCTGTACCTAATCACTGTCATCCGTCATTCTGCCTGGTGTCAGGGTTAATTTTCTAAACAGTGTTTCTGTCTCTTCCTCCTAGACAATACATATTGTTTGATTGTTTGTTCCTAAAACACATTCTTCCCAGTTCCTTCTGTTCAGTGTAACATTGTACAAGCTGTTCTTTCAGAGATATAGAATTAGGCTTCGGAAGAGTGACGGGTGCTGATTCTGTATGGTTTGGGCCCCACATTTTGGCATTACTTATTACTTCTAACTTGAGACTGTTATCAAATGTGTGCCAGGCTTTGGGTATGTGAAAGAGTTAACTTCTCTCAGTATGTTGTTAATACAGTTTCTGTTTTATTCTGAATGCTCTGATTGATGGAATATTGTGAAGTGATGTTGTATTGATGCAGGCCCAGCTGTTCAGCCGCACGCTAGACGAACTGGAAGTGTGGATGGATGAGGTGGAGCTACAGCTGCAGTCTGAGGACCATGGGAAGGATCTGGCAAGTGTCATCCACCTGCTGAAGAGACACTCACTGCTGGAGGGAGATGTTAGTGGTCACAGTGAGGCTGTTGAACAAGTGAAGGACACAGCAGCAGCGTTCCAGAGCTCAGATCACTTCATGGGTGATGAGATACAGGAACGGGCTCTTGCAGTCATCAGAAGGTCAGTGTTGCCATCTGCCGCACGCATTTCCAAACATCAGAAATGAGCCCTCAGCATAATCACTGCTGCTGTTTATGTTTGAAGACCAACATGCTCCTGTGTGATGTGGTTACATACTCACTTGTCAGTAAAACAGAGGAGTGGGTGGGGCCCAGTCTCCTGTCACCTGTTATCAGGCATTGTTTCCTTAAATCACATTTGGTTAATTTTGTTTGTTGCGGACTTTTGCTGCTTGGTGTGAACAGAGGCCTGCAGTCAGACGAGGTTCCTGTCTTTGTCCCCAGATTTTGGGGTGTAGCTTGATCAGACAGAAAGTTTACATATGTCTGCAAGGACCAGACCCCAGACAGATGTATCCAGCTGGGCTCGACAGTTACTGTATACCAACTTCACCAGTAAACTTTGTTATCCAACTGGAAAAGGGGAATGAACGTAGTAGCAACATCAGTGGCATTCTTTGCAAAAAGCAATGAGACTCATGTCAAAGGGAGCCCAAAACAAGCTAGATTCTTGGGAAATTTGGATTTGGGACAAGGAACCATACGTAACACAGGAAGCATAAATAGGCTGCAGTCACATCTTAGATATAGGTATCATTGTATGACTCAGTGCCTGCTGTCACGAATTGATAAGATTTTGGGAGGTAGAAGTGGCAAGGCTCAGCAGAACAAAATGTCTGTGACCAGCCAGTCACAATACAATGTCATGCCCCACAGGTACCACTCCCTGCAGCAGCCAATGCAGATTCGAAGGGATAATCTGGAGGACGCACTGCTGCTGCACCAGTTCCTGCGGGATGTGGATGATGAGCTCCAGTGGGTGGCAGAGAAGCAGCCACAAGCAGCTTCCACAGACCTAGGCACCAGCCTCACTGCTGTGCAGAGCTTGCAGAAGAAACATCAGGCAAGTAATCGTCATATGTAACGTCTGCTGTCATGGTCATGTCAAAGTGATCCCAGTGTTTCAGTGTACATTGCATTTGCCATCCTGAGGTTGAATGACTTGGAAGAAGGTGCACTGATGGGGACTGTAGTACTAGAACATTGCAGCAGACAGCTTCTCCATGTGATGTGAGGCTGTGCTAACCTATTGACGAGTTGTTTTCACATTTCATTGCTGCGTGCACATGCACAGAGGGAGAGAGAAATGCAAAACATAGGTTGCATAGATTACTGTAGAAGTGGAAGGAACATGGGGGAGAGCATAAGAAGACGAATGATTTGGCCTTGATTTGAGAAAGAAGATGTAAACTGGCAGCCTCAGCCAATTGTAAGTTTCCTGTTGAATGCTTACAAACAGTTCGAAATTCATCTGGGACATCATTTGGGAGCATACTGCCACTGCTTTTCCTATCCATCCCATTGTCAATGTATGCTTGGTGGAAAAGTGTTGAAAATTAATTTTGATAACAGTTAAAGACAGGGGGAATAACAGTAATGAATCAGAATTTGATTCAGGAGTAGATTAAGGGAAATTAAATTTGGATAACGCTTGCTACCATTCAGTCAAGAACCTTTTGTCTTCTCATCTGTAGTCAAAAAACATAAAAATTAGAATATATAAAACTCTGTTTTGCCTGTGGTGGTGCTGTATGGGTGTGAAGCTTGGTCTCTGACACTAAGGGAGGAACATAGACTCAGGGTGTTAAAGGGAGAATATTTGGACTGAAGAGAGATGAAGTGACAGGAGGTTGGAGAAAACTGCATGATGAGGAGCTTCATAACTTATACTCTTCTCCAAGTATAATTAGAATGATCAAGTGAAAGAGGATGAGGTGGGCATGGCATGTAGCACGATTGGAGGAGGAAGAGTGAATGCATGCAGGATATTTCTGAAAAAGACCACGACATAGGTAGGTGGATCTTAGAGAGATTGGGTGGAGTGGTGTGCACTGCATTGATCTGGCTCAGTATGGGGACCAGTGGAGGGCTCTTGAGAACATGATAGTGAACCTTTGGGTTCCATAAAATGTTGGGAAGTTCTTGAGTAGCTGCACAACTGGCAGATTGTCAAGAAGAGCTCAGTTCCATGGAGTTAGTTATTAGAGAAGGAATGTTCTTCACACTTGAAATAGAATGCAATTCTCGGTTGCCAGGTGATCATCCATTGTTTCTTAGAAGTTTCATTTGAAGGCACATTAATGTAGAAACCCACCCACAGCATTCCAACAGGCACTGATGCCATCTACGGCATCATGATTAAAAATTTGATTAATAAAATATCTGGATCACCAAATAACGTTCACAGGGCAAGTCTAGAATGAATATTACTTGTTTGGTAACTTTGTTAATTGTACGAGTATTAAACATGATAAAAATCAAATAACTGTTTTCAAACACTGGAAAAAGGTGTAGGTGGAACTTCACTTTGTGTGCTGCTATAGGCCCTGGAGGCTGAGCTTGTTTCCCGGGAGCCAGTGGTGCAGGCTCTGGTGGGGAGGGCCCAGAGGATGGTTCGAAGTGGGCACTTTGCTGCAGCTCGCATTGAAGCCTGCAGCAGTGATCTGACAGAGAAGTTGGGTCACCTACGTGACCTTGCCAGCGTGCGGCGTCTGCGTTTGCTGGATGCATTGGAGTCGCAAATGGTGAGTGCTGTCTAAATAACTTTGAACTGGTGAGGCTGTCGTCCCTCAGTGTAGTAACCTTTTAACTTTATATACTGTTTGCAGTTCTATGCCGAAGCAAATGAGGCAGATGCCTGGATCCGAGAGAAGCGGCCTCTGCTGACGTTGAGTGACTTCGGAAAGGATGAGGACTCAGTACAGTCACTGGCCAAGAAACTGGAGGGTGTGGAGCGTGACCTGAGCCAGTTCCAACACACTTTTGGCAAGCTGGCCAAACTGGCACAGGTGCTTGTGGACCGTGGACACTTTGACAGCCACAACATCACTGCCAAGCAGGTAGCTTATTATAGAGGTCTGCTGTTCATGGAGATGATAGTACAGTGCACCTAGTGGAATCCTAACCATTTATAACATTTCAGGCTGAGATAGAGACCCAATTCTCTGAGCTGCAGTTGCTAGCCTCCCGGCGTTCTGCTCGGCTGGCTGAGTCACTCAAGCTTTACCGATTCTTACGGGAAGCAGATGAGGTGGCAGAATGGATGGGGGACCAGACGGCACTGGCTGCATCGGAGGACTATGGGCGGGATGTGGAGCACGTGGAGCTGCTGAGCCAGGCATTCGACTCCTTCCTGTCAAGCCTGGCGGCTAGTGAGGGACGCATCACTTCATGCCTCTCAACGGGCCGCACCCTCATTGCAGAGGGGAACCTTGAACATGAACGAATCCAGGTCAAGTTGGATGACACACAACAACTGTGGGAGGACTTGAGAGAGCTTGCACATGCACGGCAGGAGGTAAGTGTCTGAGTTTGTGCTCAGCTGGCCTGTGGAGCCGTATTACTAAACTGAGTTAGTTTGTCAGTTGCTATCACTTCATACTGAATTGTGTATGTAAGTACCCTCAAGTGGCCTTGATTTTTATACTTTTTTATATTGGCCATGGGACCACATGTGTTGCTGCTGCACTGTCCAGTTTTCAGAAGTTCAAGCTTGACGATGCATCTGTTGAGGGAGTGGCTACCAAGTGTGATATTGGGAAATACATTACTGAATCTGGTGGTGCAAATTACATTTTCCGAAGTGGTGTTCCTGAAGTATGATGTATAGTAGCTAGGAAAATTGAATGGAGTTGGAAAATTTAAAGCCTGTGTTTTAATGGTTTATGCAGAAACACTAAACACTGCACCATGTTGCAGGCACTTGCTGGAGCAAAACAGGTACATGTCTTTGACCGGCGAGCAGATGAGACTATCGGATGGATACAGGAGAAGGAAGCTCTGCTGTCAGCACAGGGTTATGGACAGGACCTGGAGACCATACAGGCACTCATCCGGCAGCACCAAGTGTTCGAGACTGATCTTGCCGCTGTGAAGGAACAAGTATGAAGTGTTGAGCATTTGGGGGATGGGTAGAGTATGGAATGAGTACATGCTGACAGGTTTTTTATTATTTCTTTATAGGTGGAGTCAGTGACTGAGGAAGCTGGGCGGTTAGCATCACTGTTCCCAGATGCACGTGAGCACATTGAGGTGAAGCATGAGGATACTCAGGAAGCCTGGGAAGACCTCCTCGAGAAGTCGGCACAGCGCCGCAACAAACTGCAGCAAGCAGAACAGCTGCAGGCATACTTTGATGAGTACAGGGACCTGATGTTAGTACCAGTGGCTTGTGCAATTAGCAGTGCATGCAGACTTGCAATGTTGTAACTGTTGCTCAATATATCCTAGAATGGTTCAAGAGTATGTAATACCAGTCCTTCAGACCTCTAATTACGTGTTTTATCATAGTATGGCACAAGGTATATACAGGGAGATAGAGAAGTTGCACACACACGCCAAGCAATTATATTTTGCTGGTTTAATACACAAACTACAAGACATACAGCACTTACTATTAATGATTATAACCTTACATCTTACAAATGCAAAATCAAATCAGGTCTCTACAACATATGCTCAAAATGGCTTCCCTGTTCAGCAATGCATGCGCAAGCTCTTTTTACCATGTTTGAGACCACTTTGTGGAGCACCTGTAAACTGATGCTGTTAATCACTGTCATAATGTTCCTCTTGAGGTCATCCAGTGTATGTGGATTGTTTTTATAGACAATTCCTTTGAGGTACCCCCAAAGGAAAAAATCTGCAGGTGACAAATTGGGCGAATGTGGGGGCCACAATCCTTTCGAAACGAGATGGTCACCAAAAAACTCACGCAAGAACTGCATGGTTTCATTAGGTGTGTGAAGTGGCACCGTCTTGCTGCAACCAACACTCGCGTTCATTCAACTTCAGGAAGCGCAATAAACTGTGTAATGATGTCTTGGTACACTGGACTGTTCACTGTTGTTTCAAAGAAAATTGTGCCCACTATTTGATGACATGATACAGCACACCACACTCCAATTTTCTGACAGTTCAGAGGTTTTTCATGTAACACGTGGATATTCAGATGACCAAATCCTATTGTTTTGGCTGTTCACATAGCCACTAAGGTGAAACCACACTTCGTCAGTGAAGAAAACCCGATCACACTCTTCAGTTCCATGGTTGCCAACAAATGTCTGAAACCATCTACAGTACACTAAGCGTTTTTCTTTATCCAGGTCCTTTAGTTCCTGCACACAGCAAACATGATATGCATGAAGGCATAACGTCTTCATCACTTTCTGAACACTTGCGTACGAAATCCCTGATTGTGCTTATAGTCTCCTCAGTCTTTTTGAAGGGGAATGCTGCAACATTTTCTCCACGTCAGGCAGTTTAGCCTCAGTCAAAATGGCCGGTCTCCCGGATCTCTTTCTATCTGAAAGTGATGCACATTCCCGAAATCAGTTTATTCTCGTTATCGTCGAATTGTTAGGAACTGCAGAATCCAGATATTCCCGATGAAACTTGTCTGCGACACATGCATAAGAACAACTGGCAATATAATGTTCCACAATGAAAACTCGTTCTTGGGAAAACGACATGGCTGTCACGCAATAATCAAATCTATATACTGCAGACGTCATGTGACTGATACACGACAGATGGTGTTTCTACTCGTTGGTACTTCTACAGTACCATCTAGTGGTAGGAGATATAATTATATTAACTGCAATACAATTAGAACAACTTTTAGTTTGATATGCGTGACTTTTCGATCTCCCTGTAGTATATGATTGACACGGGTAGCTCAGTATTTACTCTCTTTGTTCTAGTTTACAGACTTTGATG
The DNA here is from genome assembly GCF_002891405.2 of Cryptotermes secundus. Classification (NCBI taxonomy): domain Eukaryota; kingdom Metazoa; phylum Arthropoda; class Insecta; order Blattodea; family Kalotermitidae; genus Cryptotermes; species Cryptotermes secundus. Next base: position 101,440 of record NW_019740668.1, read on the forward strand.
GGACCTGAAGTGTGCATTAGAAGCCATTAATGAGCATCTTTGGCATAGATTTTGTTCATACAGAGGCATGTGACAACTTCTGGCTCCATTTCATATGATCACAACCACCACCTTATGACGAGGTGTCCTTCACCAGCAAAATTTGTTGCATGCCTGCAAGTCCCCCTGTGTTCTGTCCATAATTCATTGTGTATGCATACATGTGTAAGAAAGTACTTGATATGTAATGCATGAAGAAGTTAAGGAGTTTCGGAAACTCGTGTGCTTGCTTTGCCAGCTGGTTCTACATTGCAGCTTTCTGATATTAACACATGAAAGATGAATTTGCCCCTGTGACAGGTGTTCCATCGCAAAGAACTGCTGATCATATTTTTCTTTGATCGAGAAAATAGTGGGGCACACGGTAGCATAGTTGGTTGAGGCACTATGCTACAAGCCGGAAGGTCACGGGCTCAAGTCCCAATGAGGTGGATTTTTTCAGCTGACATAATCCTTCCAGCTGCACTATAGCATTGGGGTCGTCTCAGCCTCTAACAGAAATGAGTACCAGGAATATTTTTGGGTGAAGGGGGGTAAAGGGAGGCTGGCACATAAAGCTGAACACCTTACAGCCATCTGGGAGCCAATTGCCTAGAGAAAATGTTTACAGGATTAGCTTTACATTTACCTAGAAAATGGTTGGCAGTTTTGAAGAAAGCAGCACTTGCTGTGTTCCTGTTTCACTGTTTGCAGAGAGACTGACCTCACTTGGGCATGGGCTTTGTGTTCAGGTCCAAGCATAATTGGCGTTAAGGATTATGAACAATTCACGGAAACATTTTGACTCCTGGTCGTTAGCCAAGTAACAGTTCACAATGTAATGAGCTAATGGCCTAAGATTATGTGATGAACTTTTCTCATTTGCACAGTTACATTCTGGAGTGCAGACTCGGGACCTCTAGATACGGGAAAGGCACAAAGGCTGGGTAATTATGCCTTTATGTGCTGTGCCAGTTGGGGAAACAAAACTGCCATTACAGGCAGTGCAAAGAGTTACAAAAGAAGTGCTGGTTTGGAATCGCTCATCGTCATGAATGTGCTGGAAAGAAGCACTCATTTTGTGTCAGATATTAGCACACACGTAATAATAAGAAATATGCAGTGTCAGTTATTTTGCATGGTATGACCAAGTTGTCATTACAGGCCATACTTGTTCAGTTGTGGTTTTCAGTGTACATGCACACTATGGCAGAGTCCTTCAGAATGTTGTGAATACTCTTGCAGGGCATGGATAAATGAGATGATAGCAAAGGTGACGGCACCTGACCTGGCCCAGGATGTGCCAGGAGCCGAGGCACTATTAGTGCGGCACGAAGAGCACTGCGCTGAGATTGACACGCGGGCAGATGCCTTCGCCCAGTTTTCTCATACAGGACACAAGCTCATAGCCGAAGGCCATTTCCTGGCAAATGAGATTCTGGAAAAGATCAGCATCTTGGAGCAGCGCAAGCAACTGCTGAGTGACACCTGGGCCCGCCGCAAGGCCATCTATGCACAGAACCTGGACACACAGGTACTGTGCTGCCTCATTCAAACTGTCAGGGTACTGTGCCGTGAGCACGTGGTGTTGACATGCAGGTGTTATTGCAGGTGTTCAAGCGTGAGGCTGACTTGCTGGAGAACTGGATCATATCCCGTGAACCGCTGCTACATGATGGGAAGTTTGGGGAGACAATCGCGCAGGTGGAGGATCTGATACGCAAGCACGAGGACTTTGAGAAGACAATTGAGGCTCAGGAGGATAAGTTCAGTGCCCTGCGACGGATTACTATGGTGAGTTTGTACAGGCTGCTCAGTGTGCCTAGGTGCTTGAAGTGTGAACATGGCCTATGCATCCATATGAGAAGGGAAACATTAGCAGAAATGCTTGTACCATAAATTTTGATTTATGTGCATAATAGGTTATTTAAAGAGTCTCTCAACTTTTGTAGAAATTGCGATATTTAAATTGCTGAGGCATCCTCCCCTGATACCATTAGTAGTAAGAATCCTGCCACCATCTCTCCCTCTTCCCCTTGATAAGGCTGTATGAGAAACTGGTATAAACACAGACGTCTTACAAGTTCTGTGGGTACTGAACAGTTCGCTTTGTTATGAATTTCAGTTAGAGGAAGCATTCCAGAAGCAGCAAAGGGATGAAATGGCTGCCCGCCAGGCTGAAAAGGAACGCGTAGAACGTGAACGCATTGAAGCTAGGAAGAGACGAGAGGTGCAGCGAATTACAGAGGTATGCCCCCCCCATGTTCCTTGGATTTTTTTCTCCCCATTCTGTGAATTTCCATACCTTTATTTCATTCAAAATGCCCTCTATATTTGTCAGTGCTATTTCAGTTTATTAGGCAGTGCCATATGTTTGTTTAACAAATGTAGACATATCTTTCTGATGGAAGCATATCAGAAGACAGAGCAAGAAGTTCAGGGAATAATTAATTTCCTACTTTCCTTTGAAACGGCCGCACCATAGCTCAAGCTGTTAGTTGCTGGCTTCCCACTGCGGTGGCCCGGGTTCAATCCTGGGTCTGGTCAAGTGGGATTTGTGGTGGACAAAGTGGCACTGTGGTGGGTTTTCTCCAAATACTTTGGTTTCCCCTGACATGCCCAACAGTTCTTCTGTTGATGGGTGTATCCATTGCTGCAGGAATGCGTTTACCAAGTCTTTTTCTGACAACGTTAGGAGGGGTACACAGAGAGACTCACAGACGGATGGAAGGGATTTATGAAGTATGTGTTTGAGATGGGCTCAGGTGCATGATACATATTGAGTTTCATAATGACTGGTTCAGGAATTCAAAAGTTGATTGGGCGATACACATACACAGTAAGGTGATCTCATGAGCGTAGTTTTATTTTTTCAAAATAAGGGGAGTAAACTAAAAATAATTTGTTTTACTTTTAATTTTCTCATGAATTTCCCTTTTGTTACTTTTGTTCCAACGTTCAGTCGTAATACTGAGGTTATTGAAGATTTTGTATTTGTAAGTATATTTTCCATTCATCCTTGTTTGCAAGTCACCCCCTCACCAAGCGTGCAGAAAGACCATGCCACAAATACTGTTTCAGGGTTCTGCAGTTATGAGTCAGTTTAAATAGTAGCCCATATTTTATTTTGTAGAATTGGCATATGAAATCATGGACCTTGCCAGTGAAACAGTTGTGCATCTCTCCTCAGGTCCCACACAGTTATTTAAACCTTGTATGTTCTGTCTTCAGGAGCGTAAGCGAGAGGAAGAGCGGAGGCGGACACAGGAGTTACGTGTTGTGCGGGATGAAATGAATGGGAGTTCTGACCAGCTGAACATCAGTACTAGTGGTAGCAGGTACATGGCACTTATGCTGTTTGGTTAGTCTAACTTAACCAAGTCTGTGGCTACAGCATGGTGGCAAACAGAATTCCCTATTAAGGAGCTCATAATTTCAGCACTGACTTGTCCTGAGCCACATCCTGAATCTGTTTTTTCTTTGCATTTTTCACACATACAGGTGAGTTTGTGTGGTCCATTCTAATATCTGGTTTGCCCATCTGTGCCTGTTTGTGCGCCAAGTTGTTGCTAACCTTTAGGCCTTTCAGCATTACTTATCTATGCATTTTTCCCCATTTCAATTTAGTCTATATCTCTTACAAATTTAATGATCCTAGCAGTACTGTGTGAACAGTGTGAAGCTCATCATTATGTAATTTTCTCTATTCCCCTGTAACTTCTCTTAGGTTCAGGTAGTCTCCTCTGTACGCTGTTCTGAAGCATTCCCAGGCTGTGTTCTTCCCTTAATGTAGACTGGCCCAAAAATTCAATAAATGAAGTCATGCCTTTTAGTTTGTTAAGCAGATGAGCTTCTCTGTGATGTGGTTAACTTAGGGGGATTGTAGTGTTAGTGGGTGAGGATCGTTTGATGCTTTGTTTGCATGACTAACCTTGCATGCAGCGCGCTGCCCAGCTTCATGATCGAAAATGGTCCGTACCAGCCTGTGTTCAACATGGCGCACTCCAGTAGCAGTGGACCCACCACTGGCTCTCTCAGGTTGGTACTGATGTTATAACCCATTAATTGTGTGGCTCTGTTTGAGTGTCAGCTGTCTTCTCAATTTCATTAACTTTTTTCATTTGCCATATTTCCTTGGTAATGGATGTACCTTCTCACCCCAAAATTTATGCAAGTTAATGGACTGGGTGGGGTTTCATAAGTGGCCTGCATGATTGCTACAGAACTCCAAAAACTGAAAACATTTTTTAAGATCCAAGTCTTGGGTCTATTATGACACTAGGGTCCAACCCTTTGCTCCTAGAGGTTCAGTGATTTGTGGCCACTTTTACAAAAGGATTCACTGTTTCACTATTGTGTTTGGATGGGTGGAGCACGAAATGCAGGATAGCTTGTTCCTCCCAAACCTTTTTGCTCTACTTGCATGTTTAGAACACATCGTCCAGGAATGTGTATGTTTGCAGGTTGAACGCTATGGACATACCTGATCCAGTGAGTGCAGGAACACTCCACAAGGCAGGCAGCGTGTCACAGCTGTTTGGTGAGCAGATGCGGCGAGGTGAGACACCACTGCACGGTCACTTCATATTGACTCACCAGTTGGAAACTGCTGCGTTCACACTATGATAGCTCACCCACAGAGTAATGTGCACAGAAGATAGGATAGTGGCAGTTATACAAGTCTTCATTTATTGAATGGGATCAAATAATTATGTCATTTTATTTGGCAGTCATTTTCAAGCAGCTGAAGTTGAAGAGTATTATCTGTGGTTAAAGAATGGCTTGTACTTGTATGTCAGGTTGTTTTGTTAAGAAAGAAATTGCACCAGAACTGGAAATGAGAATGGAGATCTTGTAATGCAAATTAATCTAGAAACAAAAGTTCAAGTTACAACGTTGCTTCTATGTATATTACTGCCCTTGCAGACTCTCAAACTGCTAGAAGCTTCTAGTAGAACTTAACACTGAAGATGAGCATTAGATCACCACATGTTGCATCCAACAAAGTTAGTTGTTTGTATGTGCAGACATCAAGCGTGCAGAGAGCATGAAAGTAGAGCTGAAGAAGCCTAAGCGCACACCAAGCTTCACAACACGCCGTCGCACTCAGAGTTTCCGGAAACTGCAAAGACTTGAGCAGCTGGAGCAGCTGCCACCTGTTGAGATCCAGGGCACTTTGGACCGGAAGCATGAACTGCAGAGCGCTGGCAAGAAGGCTCCTGTCCGTTCCTGGAAAACATTCTACACAGGTAAGAAGCAAATGAGTGGCTCTTCCTTCCATGTCCAAGTGGACTTTCAGCAGACACATTTCACTTTTCATCTTTCATGCATTCCCATGGTGGTGAAATGTGTTTTATTTTATATTTTATTTTATATGTCCCATTTCCTGTTGTCTGCAGAGCTTCTACTGACATTTCTTTTGTGCGTCAGGATTCCTCCTCCTGAACCACTTGTCTGTGCAGGTGAGAATCGTGGGCTGAGTTCATTTCCAGTTTCCTGAGTTAAAATACTATTTGCATTGATGTTGGTGGTATGTAACAGCAGTGGGGAGAGGACCCACCCTGCCCTGTGATTTAAAATTTTAGTGTGGGTACATCACAGTGAAGCATTTTTCAAACATTAGCCACTTCCAAACTTTATGGGAGTTTCCTGCAAATTTTCTCAAATTTTGAAGTTGCTAGGAATATTGACTTTATTTCATAGTAGATTAACATCGGTGATATGCTAAAGCTAATTACATGTCATTTCACTTTGTATGATGGGAGAATCTGATTGTTTTTTGTATTAGCGGTGAACAAATGGTCCTTCTGGTCCAGTGTATTGATTGTAACTGTTAAAAAGTAATTGAAAGTTTTCAAAATAAGTGCCTAAAAATTATCAGAAAACTGTTGCAGAGGTATTACAGCTGTTAACCAGTAAAGTGAAATCTGTTGAAAATCATGTAAGTGGTTGGTGTAATTGAGACAGCCCCATATAGTGACATCTGCAGGTGACAGTAGAATTTCTTGCATCATGTTCCATGTTGCAGTACTTTGTGGCCAGCTGCTATGCTTCTTCCGTGACCATGATGACTTCCTGGCCAGCAAGGCTGCCACATCACCTATCATAGTGTTCAAGGCACACTGCGAGAAGGCCGAAGACTATACCAAACGCAAACATGTGTTCAGGTGAGATCACTGTCAACTGTGTTTGCCCATATATAAGGTCAGGTGTCTTTCCTCTACTTCAGGCCCAGGAGAACCAGGAAGTACCCTGTTGTAGTTAATGTTTGTTAGTTTGTTAGGGCATGAACTGGGATAACATAAGTCAGTGTAGCAACCAGCTACAGGCTGGACAGCCGAGGGGCCAGAGTTCCAAGTCCCGATAGGTTCAAGAATTTTCTCTTCACATCTTCCAGAATGGCTCTGGGGTCCACTCAACCTCCTATCCAGTGGGTACCGGGGATAAAGTGGCCAGGGCGTGAAGCTTAACACTCGCCTCCAGCTAGTGCCAAGGTCAAGAAAATGGGGATTTACACATCCCACTCCCACATATGCCTTCATGGGGTAGTTCTTAATTACTTAACACAACCGCGCCATAGCTCAAGCGGTTAGTCACTGGTTTCCCACTGTGGCAGCCAGGGTTCAATCCCGGGTCTGGTCAAGTGGGATTTGTGGTGGAGAAAGTGGCGCTGGGACAGGTTTTCTCCAAGTACTTCGGTTTCCCCTGCCAATCTTCATTCCACCAATTGCTCTACAATCACCCTCACCTATCATCTGGGGCTGGTAGGATAGGCCAGAAGTGGCCGCAGTACAAGGGACTTAGTCCCACCCCACTAGCAATAAAAAAAATAATAAGCACAGGGTGACAAAAGTTTAGTTATGGCTTGTAAATCTGGTATGTATACAAATGTGATCTTCCTGCCAATTTTTTGCTTCTTGCCTCAGACCTAACTGAGAACACTCAGAAAAATTTCAAAATGTACTCCATATGGTCTTGCAAATATATACTGTAGCCAAGCCTATTAAAGTGATGTGCATGTATTGAGCTGGAGATCTGGATGTGATTCAAGTCTTTTGTTTCGAATCTGCCCCCCCCCCACAAAGTACATGAGTAAACTGTAATTCTGTAATTCAGATGTTATTATCTGAAGTTCTGGCCATCCTGTACTATGATGTTGACAAGAAAACAACCATACCCTGGACAAGGAATGGGTTCCTCTACTGTTGTATCATATAGCAGTCATTCCCACATGAATGTTGTGGTCATAAAAGACATGGATTGTAATTACCTCCCATCCACAAAAGTGAAGCACTGATGGAAAAACAGACCAGAAAAATCTTTTTGGCATTCAGTTTAGGGTCAAGAAAGTGTGATTGTTGAATTGTATGAGCTCTTTTGGCTTGCTGTAGTATTCCTCTTGGAGACTGTTTGAAAACAGTTTACACATACATGGTCTTGCAACTGTCCATCCCTCTCACAGTTGGAAATAACAAGGTTTGTGCCTTCATTTCACATTTGACAATTTTCTGTGTGATGGTTGTCAGGCTATGCTGTACTGATGGCTCCGAGTTCCTGTTCCTTGCAACGACAGAGCGGGAGATGGAGGACTGGGTGAACAAAATATCATTCCATGCCAAGCTGCCCCCAAGTTTGCAGCTGCTCAGCTATGATGACTCACACAAGGTGAGGAGTTGTCCTTTATGTAAGGTATGTGGGGACTCAAGATGAAGCTAGTACAGCATTGTAAGGAAACCCTAACGTTTGAGATGTAGGGACTGCCAGGCTATGATGGATTCACCTGGCCCAGTTTATGCATCTCTTTTTCCATAAGATGATATTTTTAATCATTGAATAGAGGGAGATAAGAGTCAGATCATTGAACATGAGAGCATTTTGTCCACTGACTGATTTTAATGTGCAGAGCCCTGGCAGTGTGGGGCGACCATTGGCACCTGGAGACACAAGGGACACTGCTGGGGATGCCAGTTCAGCATCAAGCCGTGGCTCCTCTCCGGAGCCCTCCACACAGACACAGAAGCCCTCCATACCACCACGGGGAGCTCCTCCACCCATACCAACACGCTCGCTGAGCACAGAGGCAGTCACCTTGAGGAACAAGCTACCTGGAGCTGGTGAGTGCACGTGGCATGAGGAGAAGACAGTTGTCCCCAGTGTTACGGATGTCATGATGATGTTTGGTACTATTCAAAACTGTAATCTTGAGACTTGTGAGGAATGCATAGAGCACACAGTGTTAAAGACACTGTAAATGGTATGGCTCAATGACTACAAGTACTACCTGAGAAGAGACATTGCAGGTTACTCTACAGTAGCATTGCAAACACACTACCAAACTAATGACGGATATGCTCTGAACTATTGCAATACTACTGTACAGTGTAATGCACTGTTTCTCCCTTCTCTCATACCTTCCACCAGCACACTTCTAACCCCACAGTTCTCAAGGCTGGAGCCTTGTGCAGTAGTCACAGTTACAGATGGTAATGTGGCAGTCCTTCTGGGTTGTCGATCTTCCAGATTCAGACAAATCTGTGACTGCATTTACAGGTGGAGAAATGCACCCACTCTCATACCATCAGAATGGTGTTCCCACACCGGATGCAGGCAACTGCAGACGTAGCCACATGGAGCTTGGACAGCAGCAGCAAGGTTTGTGTGCACATGGCAGTCTGCCTGTTGTTGTAAAGGTGATGGACATCTTGAGAAATGTCCTGCAGTTCCAGTTTGCTCCATTAAATGGTGTCAGTTGAGAAGTGTAGTTTGTATTGTCCAGGAGCAGGTGATTTTAACCTTTAACGTATGGATTTTTAAATTGCCGGCAGCCCTTTGCGGCCAGAATTTAAATGGCCCCAACTCTTTTAACATTCCAGACTGTCAGAAAAACTACATAGTTTCTGTTCTATGCAACATAGAAATACGAACTAAAAACAACCTGAAAGACAATAAAATATTCTACATATACACAAAAGAGTAATTTTTACAAACGAAAATTAACTGTGATTATTTTGTCATGAAATGCAAAATATAATCTTTATTATGTTATGAAATTCCAGAGGATTTACCTGTAGTTTTTTTCCAGCTCTGAGACTTGTTGATATTGTAAATATAATCACACTATATACAGAAATATTTTGTTCAGACTGTATGCGAGTTTGAATTGCGTCACTTCACAGTTTACAATACCTCACACTCTGATGCACGTGTGCCACTTCTCGAAGCAGTCCGCGACACACAGCGAAACATCACACTTTTTAAAATAGAAAATGGTGCTCATGCTTTTTTTATTTAGCGAACACACACGACGTCTTTGTTTCCCTTTGGTTGTCCTTTCAACTCAGTTGGGCCCCAGATAACCTTGGCCTCCCCCAAGAAACGCCACTGACTGTGAAATTCACCTTGTGCGGTTGAAGAGTCATCTTGGGGGAGGGGGGTTTCCAGTGAAGTCAAATAAATTATGATGATTGACAAATCAACACTCTCACCTGTTAGTAATACTTGCGAAATAGTGATGCAAAGTAATTATAATACTAGTTGAAAAGAGTGCCAATCCAACACTGATACCAAAAGTCGCAGTGGCGAAGCTGCCTTTCACTCACAAAGTAATACTGGCCCAGTAGGTTTATACCACTTCCAAGACACAAAATAAAAATGATATATAAAGAAATATATGACAGTCTGACACTGACTTCCTATCTGATAATTTGCTACTGAAAACCAGTCCTTCAATATGTCACATTGAAAGCTCTGGAGGCACAGATGAATATTTACTCCTCAGTTCTCAGAATGAAGCTGGGCTCTATTTGGCTGACCAGGTCATAAACAGTCATATCGAAACCAGTACCATGATAAACAGTTTCATTGTTTAGAGCTAAGGAATCAATCACTGACATGACCTTGCATGGGTCTGTTTTGGTTTCAAACCCAAGATCACACCCAAATGGAGCAGTGTCCTGCCTCATATAAATATAACATTCGGCCATAGTGGGGTGCTGCTTGTCGTAGATATATATAACATTCATCCGTTAAAGGTTAAATCTGCTAGGTCCCTAGGGCCAGCAGCTGAATTTTAACTCTGGAATAATGGCTAATGTATGAGGTCTGATAATAAAGTTCGCAAACTCGCCACTGTATGCTTACCGTGGCAGCAGTGGACAGAAACCCCAGTATGGTTTGATGACTTTGGCATACCAAGTTTACTATTTGGAAGTACTGAAAAGGCTGCATGAAAGAGTTGGAAGGAAATCACCCAAACATTTGCCAGTAACTATGGGTTTTGAATCATGACTGCACCTGCTTGCACAGCACTGTCTTTGAGGGAGTTCTTAGCCAGTAAACTAATAACTATGCTGGAACACCCTCCCTGTTCACCGGTTCTGTGCCCCAGTGATTTTTTTTTTGTTCCTGAAGATAAAAGAAATATTGAAAGGAAGGCATTTTAATGCCATTGATAACATCATGAGTAATATGATGGAAGCTCTGGAAACCAGTTCCAGAATTGTTTTTTGAAGGGTGGACTAGGTGCTGGCATCAGTGCATAGCTTCCCAAGGGGAGTACTTTGAAGGCGACTGCAGTGATATGCAGCACTGAGGTACGTAACACTTTTACCTGGATGAGTTCACAAACTTTATTGTCAGACCACGTACATAGAGTGTGATGCTTGGCCAGCTGGACCATGTGCTCCCACTGGTGCAATAACAGGTAATGCTTTGGTGTACAGTAATGTAGAATCAGCAGTTTGACAGTGCACAAAGATCGAACAAATATGACGTGCAGTTTCTGCGAGATGAGCTTGTAGGGACCAGACCCACTAAACCATAGCGGGTTTCACTGATGTGGTTCTTGAGAAAATGGTGAGTATTAAGGATCTGTCATGTTTGCTCCTGTCTCACAGACTGTTGTGCTATTTCCTGTAGAATATTTACTTTGTTTAAAATTCTGTCTTAAATGCTTCACTTGAAGTAGTATAGTGTGTGGAGCTAGACAGTGTTAGCTGCAGTTTTGGAAGTTGGTAATGTTGCTCATGGGTAGCTTAAGTTGTGGTGCTGCTATGTATCAAAGTATAAAGGCAACAACAAGTGCTCCCCTCGTTCAGTTTCAGTGACTGCACATAAGTAGTCTTAGTGTTATCTCTTGTGCTCCCACATCTCCCAGTAAGAGGGCTTTATAGTATATTAGCCAATTTTAAACAAGGGTATGCAAACAATGATAGCACTTCTTTCATATGATCATCAGCTACAAAACATTTCCATTGAAACAAAAAAAAAATGTGCTGTGTACTTCTAGAAATTTGATGTCTTTTGGTCCATTTGTTTTGCAGATTATGAAGGAAGGGCCATGAATGCACTCATGCATTAAATTCTGTATGCTGGAGTACACATTTCACACACAGTGTTTTCTATTATGTCATACTGACAGATTAAGTGTAAACAAATTTAATTTGATAAGTGTCTTGTGTGACTGTTTCCTAAAAATAGACTTTACATGTGTGAGGTTCCGAAAGCAGAATATCAGTATTTTTGTTCTTTTATTTAATGATGTCAATGTAAAGACCATGATAGAACTATTAATGAATGTGAAGTAGTTTTTGGAATGAAAATTGGCAGGGGAAATTGAAGTACTAGGAAGAACCTGCACTAGTGCCTCTCTGTCCACCACAAATCATGTATGATCTGACTTGGAATTGAACTCTGCTGTGGTGGGAAGCTGGAAACTAACGGCCTGAGCTGTGGCACAGCCCCAGGATCAGTATTTGGGTGCTTACTATCAAAATAAGTATGAATTGGGTGTACCTTCTTTTGTTCCAATATATATTACCGAAATATTTTCAGTATGCGCTTCGTCCTTCACAGAAGTCTCTTGTGCACCTCAAGTTAAAATCAGTTTTGTTGCTGATATTGAGCCCCAGAGGTACCGAATTATTGTGTACGTGTGGGAGCTGTTCATATATTGTGAGTTAACAGTTATTGCAGGGTTGCATTCACTGTTCACTTTTGTTGCACCTCTTAGTGTCTGCCCCCTTCTTGCTGTTGCTGCTCCTGAGGATATAGCACTCAGTTCTTATATTGCGAGTTCCACATGCTCTATTTAATGGTTGCTTCAGTAGGCCAAATGGTAAGACAACTTGTGAATAATCTGTTGGAAAGTGACTCACTTAGTCAAGGTAGCTGTTCTCCAAGCTAAGGTTTGATTCTGAGACCTCCAGAATATGAGACTGGAGAGCTGAGTACTCAGCTGTGATGTGTGGTGGTTACATGTGATGGACATTTGTTAATTTATTCCTCATATGAGTGTCACACAGTCTTGCTATCAGGGTCAGTGGTAAGACATGACTGGATTCAGAAAGGTATGTCTTCAGCTCATCTTAATGCTTTGTAATGGGACTTAACACTTTTAAGGGTTTGTAATTTATGTGTTGGTGTTAGTGTTTGTATGTAGTATATGTAGTGTTTGTAGATATGTCCACTTGTACTGTTGTAGACATACCCCCACCCTTGCCGTCTTCTGCACCCCCCCTCAGGCCCCGAACTGGCAGTGCTGACCACTGGAGCCATCAACAGCAGCAAGCCACATATCAGGGTCAGTATTATATCCATCGCTTGCCTTTTGTGTTGTGTGGACTGTGAATGAATTTCCTTGGTGGGGTGTAATGTTTGGATTGCAGAGGAATGCTTATCTCTGAACACAGTCTTGACTTTGAGACATCCCAATCAAATCCAATTGGCCAGTCAGCCTTGAAAATTAACCTAAAGGAAAGAGAACTTGAGAACTTTGTTTCTCACTAAGATAATTTAGGCAGAACATTTACATATTATTCATGTTTCATGCAGTTACTGTTCTTGTTGAACCTAGTTTTGAGCTAGCAATGCCTGGTGAAACAAAATGATTGCATTTTTATGCTTTGAAAGAAATACTCTGTTCTTACTATGGGCCATTCTTGTCAGTTGTAATCAGGACTGAGTTAAGGTAGGTTGCATTAGTGCTGCAAATCTGCAGAGCTGCAGCATCCAGCATAGTCACTGCTGCAGTCAAATGCACACACTGCAACTGCTGTGACGTAGTCTATATTCCTTGCTTATCATATCACCATTGTATATGGCCCCTCTGTAACTTCTGAGCAACAGATTTTCATAAAACAAACTGTGTGATTTTAGTCCGCAAGTAACTATACTGACTGAGCGACCACCACTTGTTGGCGAATTTTAGTGTCAACTTTAGCGGATAGAAGGTATTACGTGGTTAGCACAACGAATCCCCACAGCCGTTAATTTCGGGTTTGTAGACTGGAGCAGCTATTTTTTTTTAAATAGCTCCTCAATTATCATCACGAGGCTGAGTGGACCCCATTTCAGACCCTCTACTTCTCAGATAAAATCTGGTAGAGCCGGCAATCGAACCCGGACCTCTGGAACTCTGAACACTAGACCACAAAGGTGCAAAAATTGGCATTAATGTTATACCAAAGGTTGTTGCTCCAAAAATTGCGCCTTTAATTTTCCAGTTGGTTATAAGAAACCAGTATAGCAACTGGCTAGAGGCTGGGCGGCTGACGGGTCACAGTTCAAGTCCCGTCAGAGGAATTTTTTTTTCTCTCCACATTGTCCAGATTGGTTCTAGGACCTGTCCAGTGGATACTGGGAGCTGTTTCCCCAGGAGTATAGTAGCCAGGGCTTGAAACCAATCACTCACCTCCAAGTTGTGCCGAGGTCAAGAATACGTGGATCTATACATCCAGTCCCCCATACATCTTCATGGCGTAGTGCTTAATTAGTTAAGCACAAGGATGACTTTATCTTTTACATTTTGATAGTTTGTTAAAACAGCATGGTGGAAGTGTGAAATCGTGAGGTGGAGGCGACAGTAGAGTTACTTCATGTAGGTTGCTGAAATGATTTATATTTTCAAAAATATAGAACTTTTTGTTAAGACTAGCAACGTTGTGGCCATGTGAAATTCTGTTTTAGCTTTTGGTTGGTGGCAGAGACAGCTGAACCATTTGGTATGGAAGGAGGTACATACCTGAACATTATGTATAAAATATTGATTGTAAGTCAGTAGTTAGAGACTTGAAACTGGAGGTTATATCTGACAAATTTGATACCCATAGCATGCCAAGGACCCTGAGAGCTATACCAGCGGTAGCGTAGCTACTGGCAGGGCCTCCCTTGCTGGACAGGTCAAAGGGTAGGCATCAGACGAAGAGAGACACCAAAAACCAAAAACTGATGCCGGAAGCAGCGTCATCAGCAGCGACTTGAAGCACAGAACAAATGATGCTCGAGATGGTTCAAGTTCATATAGCAACAGGCGTGACCAGAGTGGTTTGAACGGCTGTTGTACTGCGATGTGGAAAGCAAATGGAAAAACTACCACATTATCACTTTTCCTGGATAGTCTCTTTCCAAAAACAGAAGATCACATTAAGTGGAGGAACTGTTTTGGAAGAGACTGTGGACCTGTCATCTGACAGTTACTGATCAATCAATCAGCATCTTTACATAAACTCTTCATAAAAGTAAAATACTGCAGCATTAACAAAGATGATGTCTGTGGTGTCAGACATTTATTCAATATTAATTGAGAAGTGCCTTGTTATTAAATTATGTTATGTCCTTTCTGGCAATCTTTGTGCAGCATGGTGCCACAGTAGCCAGACTACCTTGCCCTGTTGTGCCCAGTGCTACAACTGTTGCATCATTACTACACTAGCCATACTATGTCTTCAGTTTGAAATTGTTTTCTGGGCACTTACTGATATCCAGAATAAAAGCAGAATTATATTCTGTACCATTCTCAGTTTATTTAGTGACACCCTATCAACTGCACCAGCAGCAGCTTTAAGGCTTAGCTGTACTAAGAATTCTTGGTGCCAGTGAGTGTTGACTCTTGATCATTATTTTTTATTTTGCAGCGTCCGTGAATGTTGGGGCAGCGTCGCAGCTCAGACACACAGTAAGTATCAAGTAGTTACTGAATATGTAATTCAGATCAGGATAATTGTTCTGCTGTGCAGTATGAATTGTCATGGTTAGTCAAGGAACCAGTTTTGCTGTTGTGTGCAAGGTCCAGTAAGGCCAGTGTAGAAGAAGCATGTGCTGCCTTCAGAGATTTGTGATATCTGCCCTTTCTTGTGGATCGCTTTTGTCATTATGACAGTGCTTCTGTCCCAGAGAACAGTCAACACAGACTTTGCAGCTGATGGTCTTACTAATTGTTTTTGAGCTCTGGGCCTGTCCAGCCCATTTTGTTTCAGGGTGGATTTGGTGCTCTAATGACTCATAGTCATGCATAGTTCCTTGCTGTCTTCCAACAAGGCCCCGCCTAAGTCACATGTGTGAATTGGCACATAAAATGTTGAATTCCTGCATCATTTTGATGGAACCAACATCATAGCAAGGTTATGATGATACCGCCCTAGGTATATGCTTCAAGAGTGATGACATGCATGACACAGTATCCTTGTTTTGCGCACATTCGTTATGTGATCTGCACCATGTATATGTATTTTCAATCATTCTTGAATAGAAACAAAGCAGTTGTTTTCATTTCAGTTGCTGCCCTTCTCAAAAATATTGCCCTGGTGTTCAGTTCCAGTCTCTTTGGTCCATGAACATGTTCCTGTTGCGTTTTCTAGGGCCGGGATATTCGACCAAGCTCACTGCCACCCTATGTGGCTCCTCCCCCTGCAGGCATTGGTCTAGAGGGCTTACAGCGCAATGTGCCACGTGGAGACAGCTTGTTAGAGAGTGAACAACAGACTGCGCCAGGACGCAAAGACAAGGACAAGCGCTCGAGTGTGCTTAGCAGCTTGTTCCGCAAGAAGCGTGCTACCCATCTCTAGCAGTTCATGTAAAGACATTGTAATGTAAATAGCCAGTGGCAGCCAGATAAGTCTGTATCATACCATATAGGTGAATGTATGTACAATAAAGTAATTAGATTAACAGTTAAGTGCGCCATCTTTCCTTTCATAACCCTCATTGCCTCCCTGCAATGGCCTTGCACAGTAAAACTTTAAATCCAATTAACTTTTACTACAGAAACCCAGCTACTAGTACAGGTACATCAGTGATGCATTTGTTGTCTGGCCCCATGCAAAGGGGAAGTGTTGGGTTTAGTATTCAGCGTGGGCTCATATATGACAAAGGCAGTAATATGAAGGGGAGGAAACCCAATTTAGGTTACTTTGATCTCATCTGTTCTTCCCTGTGTTGGGCAGTGTTTTTATTTGGGAATAATTTTGTAGTTGTTTACTAATGTAATGTTCTATGTAGTCTCCTTGTTAAAATTGATATAATTGAGAATATTACCGGTTCCACATATGTGCACAGCACTTTACATAATAAAGTCAGGTCTGCAGGAACAAGCAAATAATGTCACAGGTATGAGTGATTGGATTTAGTGAACACTTACACAACTGATAACTACAGATAACTATAATAGCCACACACTAAAGATCACTGTAATTGGAGC
Source organism: Cryptotermes secundus (assembly GCF_002891405.2). Classification (NCBI taxonomy): domain Eukaryota; kingdom Metazoa; phylum Arthropoda; class Insecta; order Blattodea; family Kalotermitidae; genus Cryptotermes; species Cryptotermes secundus. The sequence continues at coordinate 117,932 of NW_019740668.1, forward strand.
ACACATAAAGTCTTCTTTATCTTCACTAATCATTTCCGGGTAATAGATCTTGACAGTGTCCTCTGCTTACATTCTCACTGGCTGGTGAATATCTCACAGCAGACTAACGTTCATGCTGGAGGCCACCTAAAACTAACCTTCTACTCTTCTCTTCACTGAATGACTGACTGCAGCTTCCAACTTGTCCTTCTTATAACATCTCAGCGCAGACCGTGTATAAACAAAACACCTTATCACTGTAATCAGTCATTTTTGTGGAAACATGTTTGTTTGTGAAGGCATTACTCAGTAATGGTTCTGTATTTGCTTCTTTTGCTGTTCTTGCCCAGCAATGGGTCTGCCTGCTTCAGTAACAAGAAAAACAGGCTGTAAAACAATGCAACAAAGAACAGAAAAAGTCGCATATCCAAAGATCATACCGAAGCATACAACAGAAGAGAAGAAACACCACCATAAGATTGCACAGAGGAAGATCCATGCCCCAAAACAAGTAGCAGCAAGATGTAGAATGCATCCCACATTCAGTATCCATAAATCACATGGAGGTATAAATATGAGACATCAGTTTGACATCTTAATATTAAAGTTTTAATATTTTTAATTATGTAAGTTTTTACAAAGGGGCTACAAAGGACATTACATTAATATACAATTACAGAATTGTTCTCAGATAAAGAAGTAAAGGTATCCCTGTAACTGGCCATGGAGGAAGTAACATATTTTAAAAATGTGGCACAGTTCAAATATTTGGGAACAACAGTAACAAATCAAAATCTGATCCAAAAGGAAATTTAGAGGAAATTGAATTCAGGTAATGGTTACTACCATTCAGTCCAGAACCTTGTGTCTTCTTGCCTATTGTCAAAAAAGCATACAAAACTATAATTTTGTCTGTGATTCTGTATGTGTGTGAAATTTGGTATCTAATGTTATCTGGAGGAACACTGACTAACGATGTCTGAGAAGAATATTTGGACTGAAGAGAGATAAAACAGCAGGATGTTGGAGAAAACTGCATAATGAGGAACTTTTGTAACTTGTACTTCTTGCCAAGTATAATTAGAATGACCAAGATTAGGAGGATACAATTGGCAGGACATATAGTATGAATGAAGGCAAAAAGCACTGAATATAGTATTTCGGTGGGAACATCCGGAGAGAGACCACTGGGAAGACGGAAGACAATATCAGAATGGATCTTACATACATACATACATACATACATACATATACATTTGTGTTTCAGATTATTCACAAATGTGCGCAGGCACAGAATATAAAACATGTCAACAAGACATTGGAAACTTGTACATTCACAAACAAAATCACTAGCATATATAATCCATACTTGTCAACAAAATAACATAAAATTGTTAAAGAGAGGATGGGATGATATGGATTGGATTGATCGGGCTCAGGATTGGTACCAGTGGAGGGCTCTTGTGAACACGATAATAAACCTTCGGGTTCCATAGAATGCTGGGAAGTTTTTCAGTAGCTGCACAATTAGTGGCTTCTCAAAAAGAGCTCACTGTCATGGGGGGTCATAAGCGTCATGAGCGAGGTAAGTGATTTTATTGTCTTCCCCTCTCTCGTTTTTACTGCCAGTTAGGCCGCCATGTTAGGTAGTTATACACCGTTGGCCAACGAGCGTAGTTCTTCCGCTAAATACGTGGCTCATGTTGCCAGTGCTGTGTCCATAGCAATGTCGGCTGCAGTTTCCGTGTCTTCCGTGTGTGCTCAGGATTGGTAGACCTGGTGGACGTGTCGACGTGGTGTTTTCGGATACGTAGGCGACGTAGGCCGTCGATTACGGTCGATTACCACGTTCACTAGTTCCACTAGTTGCAATTGTAGAGGTTAGAAGTACGTATGAAAGAATAGATATCGGTTGTGAAAATCCATGAATAATGGAATCGGTTGCAGTAAGTAATTTTATTCTCGGTCATGATAACGCTGTGGTAGGGACAACAAACTATGAAAATTGCGGAAATTAGTATGACTGGGATGGTGGTTTTAGGACCGATTCCATGAAGTTAATGGAGGTTAATTCTTTGTGAGCAATTACTCAGTAGTGATAGGTATTGTAGTATTCATGTTTACAGCTGGTAACTTAGCCAGTGTTTTAAACGTTTTATTTCCGCCAATGTAAAAAAATTCAGTCACATACTGAGCAGTCAGTAAAGAAATAATGCACAGAGTTCATATGGAGGGGTTCGATCTCAAGAACTGAAACGAGGTAGACAGTAAGGAGCAGTATCGTGTTGAAATCTCAAATACGTTCGTAGCTTTGGAAAACTTGTTCAATTCAATTTATTTCAAATTCAAAAATAGATCAGATACAGGCTGGGAAAGAACCATTGGATATAGAATGAGTCACATTCCATTCCCACAGGAACAAGTCAAGGCATTCATAATATAAAACAAAATAAAAAAAGAACACAGCCATATATACAACAAAACTCCCCTGGTATGGAACTCTCAAAGGTTTCAGGCGTCAGTACAAGCTCTTTTTTCATTTTTCATTACTCGTCTATTATTTCCATAAAATCCAATACTTTAGGATGTGAAAAAGTCATATTAGATAAATAAGTAGTACAAAGAACTGAGTCAAGACATAAGAATAGAACCAGAATACAATTAATCTTACCGACTAGTATATACAAAAAAATTCATCCACAGTATAAAATGGGTGACAAGTTAAGGCATTCATAATAATAATAATAATAATAATAAAACATATCAGCTATATATACAGCAAAAACTCCCCCGCTTTACAAAAACAATGCAGAACCAAGACAGTACAAGCTCTTTTTTAATTTTCGTTACTCATCTATTATTTCCATAAAATCCAATACTTTAGGATGTGGAAAAGTCATAGATAAATAAGTAGCACAAAGAACTAAGTCAAGACATAAGAATAGAACCAGAATACAATTAATCTTACCGACTAGTATATACAAAAAAATTCATCCACAGTATAAAATGGGTGACAAGTTAAGGCATTCATAATAATAATAATAATAATAATAATAATAAAACATATCAGCTATATATACAGCAAAAACTCCCCTGCTTTACAAAAACAATGCAGAACCAAGACAGTACAAGCTCTTTTTTAATTTTCGTTACTCATCTATTATTTCCATAAAATCCAATACTTTAGGATGTGGAAAAGTCATAGATAAATAAGTAGCACAAAGAACTAAGTCAAGACATAAGAATAGAACCAGAATACAATTAATCTTAACGACTAGTATATACAAAAAATTCATCCACAGTATAAAATGGGTGACAATTCAAGAATTCTTTTAGTTTTAATTTAAACCGCTTAATATCTTTATATAATTGCTTCAAATTTAGTGGGAGACAACTGAATAGTTTGATGCCCGTATAATATGAGCCTTTTTGATATATTGATAAACGAGTTGAGGGTTGATAATAGATTTATGTTGAGTACCTGTCTAGTGTCCCTATTATGTATATCAGATACAAAATAATATTGATCCATGTTATCGACCACAAAAGATAGTAGTTAATAAATATACAAAGATGACAGAGTAAGAATTTTTAGAGTAGTGAATATCGTTTTACATGAGTTTCTATTGCCAGCACCAGTTATTAGTCTCACCGCCCTCTTTTGCAAACGAAAGACATTGCTGGCGTATGAAGAGTTACCCCCAAAAATAATGCCATATCGAATAATAGAGTGAAAATAGGCATAATAAACCATCAGCAAAGTTTCCTGATTCACAAATGGTTTTATGACTTGGATTGCATAGCACACAGAGCTAAGTTTCAGGATAAGTGAGTCAGTATGAGTTTTCCAAGTCAGAGTATTTGCAATATTAACCCCCAAGAACTTTAAACTGGTTGAGTTGGATATTTCCATGTTATAATATACTATCTTTATCTCATGTTCATGCATATTTTTTGTATTAAACTTGACAAATTCAGCTTTGGAAAAGTTTAAGAACAATAAATTAGCATTAAACAATAATTTTAATTTATTGAGAACCTCAGTCACAGTATGCAGGAAATTTTAGAGGATCTGGATTGGATATAATCACACTAGTATCATCAGCAAAGAGGATAGGATAGGAAGTCCTATTTAATACTAGAGGCAAATCATTAATATAGATCAAGAATAACAGGGGACCCAAAATGGATCCCTGCGGACACCATGGAATATTAAGCCCCAATTTGAATAGGTATTTAGGTTACTATCATTGCCTTGTAATTTAATTCTTTGGAACCTTCCTTTAAGATAAGATGCTATCCATTTATGCATCAGACCTATAATACCATAGAATTCCAACTTAGATAATAAAATCTTGTGATTGACACAATCAAAGGCCTTTTTCAAATCACAAAATATTCCACCCACATTATGGCCAGCATTTAGGGCAGTTAAGGTCAGGTCAAGCGCCGGTCACTGTAGCAGAGCTGTCTAAGACATGCACTGTCTTCACTCGCTCGGAAGCCGGGATCGTGGGTTCGAATCCCACCCAAGGCATGGATGTTTGTATGCGTTTTTCTGTGTTTGTCTACAGGTAGAGGCCTTGCAACGAGCTGATCACTCACTCAAGGAGTCCTACCGTATGTGTTAGATCTAGAAAAACCGAAGTGAACGGAGAAGTTCATGGAGGCAAGCCTAGGCCCACTGGGGCTGTAGTGCCAAAGGGGGGGGGGGGAAGGGTCAGGTCAAGTAATTTATTAATGGCCTTTTCAGGGGAAAATTTCATTCAAAATGATAGTCAAATGATGACAAAGTTTTACAAACACCCAAACACCACTCTCTCAAATATCTTCGAAAAGGAAGTCAATAAGGATATAGGCCTATAATTATTGATAAGATTTTTATCACCATTTTTATATATAGGTTTTATCTCGGAGAATTTTAGCCTATCAGGAAATATACCGGTAGCTAACAATTTATTTATTATGTATGTTAAGGATGAGGTAATAAAATGTTGACAGCTTTTTAATACTTTGATAGGGATCTCATCATACCCAGTAGAATTGATCATTTCCAATTTGTCTATAATTTTTTCAATTTCATTTGTTGTAACATAGATATAATTCATTAGAGAGAAAGTGGTTGTAAATATATTAGTTAAATATTCATTAGCCTTATTACATATGTCAAATATATCACAATTTTTTAGTGTACTTTTGGTAATGGTCTCCGCTATTGATAAAAAATATTTATTGAAGGATCCACCAAGGTGGATGTTAATAAAGCTAGGGAAACTATTAGAGAGAATATCAATATTTCTGCCAAAGAAGGTCTAGGTTATTATGAACTGAAGAAGCATAAGTCATGATTCGATGAAGGATGCTCAAAATTATTAGACAAGCCAAACTGCAGCGGTTACAGGATCCAAGTGAAATGTATGGGGATAATCTGAACAATATAAGACGTAAAACCAGCAGGCATTTCAGGAATAAGAAGAGGGAATATCTGTAAGGGAAAATTTATGATCTTCCAACTAACAGCAAGAACAAGAACATAGAAACCTGTATAGAGGAATAAATGACTTTAAGAGGGTTTAGCACCCTAGAAGTAACTTAGTGAAAGATGAGAATGTTGATTTGCTTGCAGATTCCCATAACATTTTGAATGGATGGAAGAACTACTTCTCTCAATTGTTGAATGTACATAGGGTCACTGATGTTAGGCAGTTAGAAATGCATACAGCTGAGCCGTTAGTACCTGATCCTATCCCTTTTGAGGTAAAAGTGCTATTGCAAAATTGAAAAGGTATAAATCGCCAGATAGTGATCAAATTCTGGCAGAAGTGATTCAAGCAGGAGGTGAAATATTACGTTGTAAGATCCATAAGCTAATTCTTCTATTTTGCATAAGGAAAAGTTGCCTGATCAGTGGACAGAATCTATTATTGTACCAGTTCACAAGGAAGGTGTTGAAACTAACTGTAGTAATTATATCAGTGCTATGAACTTTGTACAAAATTTTATCCAATATCTTTCTCTCAAGTTTAAGTCCATACATAGATGAAGTTATTTGGGATCATCAGCATGGGTTTCAACATAACAGATCAACTACTGATCAGATCTTTTGCATTCATCAGATAGTGGAGAAGAAATGGGGGTACAGTGAGACAGTATGTACATCAGCCACTCATAGACTTCAAGGAAGCATATAATTCACTTAGGAGGGAAGTATTGTAAAATGTTCTGATAGAGTTTGGGTTACCCATGAAGCTAGTTTGGCTGATTAAAATGTGTTTAAATAAACCATATAGTAAAGTCCGTACAGGTACACACCTGTCTGATAATTCTCCTATCCAGTTTACAGTTCTAGTTCAGTGTTGCATTTCAATACAACATTCGAAGCATTACAGAGTTCACTATTATCATTATTCTTCAGTTCTTCAAGTTCAGGTTGGTCTGTGTATACTGTTGAACTATAATAGATATTATAGAACAGTTCAACAAGTGGTTGTCTCTTCATATAATGATATCCCACAATACCATAACAAAAAAAAAACAGAAACTTTGACACTAGTAAGGAGGTTGGTTTAGAAGTAAATACAGGGAAAAGTAAGTATATGTTGCTGTCTCATCACAAGAATGCAGGGAAGAATCATGACATAAAGATAAGTAACAAATATTTTGAAAATGTGGCACAGTTCAAATATCTGGGAACAGCAGTAACAAATCAAACTTTGATCCAAAAGTGAATTTAGAGGAAATTGAATTCAGGTAATGCTTGCTACCATTCAGTTCAGAACCTTATATCTTCTCTCTGTCTACTGTCTAAAAGCATACAAAACTATCATTTTGTCTGTGGTTCTGTCTGTGTATGTGAAACATGGTCTCTAACATTGTGGGGAGGAACATACATTGAGGGTATCTGAAACAAGGTACTGATTTACTGAAGAGAGATGAAGTGGCAGGAGGTTGAAGAACACTGCATAATGAGGAGCTTCATAACTTGTACTCTTCTCCAAGTATAATTAGAGTGATCAAGTCAAGGAGGATGAGATGGGCAGGTCATGTAGCATGAAGGGGAGAAGAGGATTTAATATTGATGGGTAAGCCAGAAAGAAAGAGACCACTAGGAAGACCAAGACATAGGTGGGTGGACAATATTAAAATTGATCTTAGAGATATAGGGTGGAATGTTATGGACTAGATTGATCTGGCTTAGGATAGGGACCTGTGAAGGGCTCTTGTTAATATGGTAATGAACCTTTGGGTCCCATAAAATGCTGGTAAGTTCCTGAGTAGCTGCACAATTGGCAGCTCAGCTCTGTGAGTGGGTGAGTGAACTTTATACTGAAATATATGTCCTTTGTGTATATATTTTGTGCATGGCTGTAACTTGTCCTTGATTAGACAGTAGATGCTGCTCAGTTAATCATAAAGTGCACACATTATACATTACATTACATTGCATTGAATTCCTTGGATGCAGATTTAGTCAGAATTACTGTAGGGTGTGGAATATGTCATATAAATACAAAACACATGTACAGACCCAATGGAGTTCTCACACAAGAGAAGCCAAGAATACACAGTGACTACACACAAAGCTATTTAAAGATGCATAAGTTATTTTATAGACAATATGTATTCATCACCATAGTAGAATGAATGTGTATGTAAGTATTGTTTCAGTGCTATTATAAATCATGCCTTTTCATTCATAAGACCATTGAGATCAGATGGCAGGTTATTAAAAATGTTGATCCCAGCATAATATGTGCTTTTCTGAAAGCATGAGAGGTTAGCAGTTGGTTTATGAAGACAGTGTTTGTGTCTTGTGTTAACAGTGTGTACATCCGCATTCGTCTGAAAAGGTTCTCGTTATTTGTAATGAAGTTTATTAATGAATATATATTCACAAGGCAAAGTTAAAATCTGTAGTCTCTTAAGTAGATCTCCACAGGAATTACGGGATTTGACCCCCATCATTATTCTAACAATTTTCTTTTGCAATGTAAATGCCCTTTTACTGTCAGATGAATTACCCCAAAAAATTATTCCATACTTCATTAAAGTGAAAGTAAGCAAAATAGATTGATTTGAGAGTGTCAACATTACTAATATGTAACATGATTCTAACTGCATAACATGCTCTACTTAACTTTGGAATCAACTGATTGATATGGTTTTTCCAGTTTAAATCTGCAAATAATATAGGTATTGATGAGGTCCTTAGTGTAGGAGAGAGGTTGTTTATATAAATAATGAAAAGCAAAGGCCCCAAAATTGACCCCTGTGGAACTCCAGGTTTTATTATTCCCCAGTTTGAGTAGGTACTTTGAATTGAATTTGATGTTTTTATTTCAAATTTTTGTTTTCTGTCTGTTATGTAGGATCTGAACCAACTTAACAATGTTCCTTGAATGCCAAGAAAAATGTAATTTAGTTAATAAAATTTAATGATTTACACGATCAAAAGCCTTTGCCAAGTCACAGGTTATTCCACCAACATGCATTTTTTGATTAATAGGTATCAACACACTGTCTGTTAATTTAAAGGCTGCATTTTCAATGGAAATTCCTTTCCTAAAGCCAAACTGTTCTGGGACTAGTATATTGTTACTCAGAAAATAATGGCTTAACCTGTTGTGCATAACTTTTCAAGTACTTTAAAGAAAGTAGGTAGCAGTGAAACTGGCCTGTAGTTTGACATACTAGTCTTGTCCCCTTTTTTATATAGTGGTCTAACTACTGAAATCTTAAGATGATCAGGAAAGATTCCTGTGGCTAGTGAGTGATTACAGATGTGAGTTAATGAGCTACTGATTAAGATGCACAAACTTTTAAAATT